>NC_088793.1:46413922-46713922 GCF_011386835.1 Chrysemys picta bellii | reverse complement strand
CATTTGTGCTACAGGATTAACCACAGCATAAATTTCTCATAAATTAACTTGTACTTAACATTTCTCTCTTTTATCATACAATACTATGTGTATTATATGATCATTCTACATCATTTATGACTCCCTGGTAAATCCCATTTAGCCAGCCATGGATAGACCATAAAATTTAGGGGGAAATTTCAATGTGGATTAAGGAAAAAATGATTTCAGATTTATCAGAATGACCAATAAGAAATTGGACAAAACCACTGTGGACATTTTAATACTCATTTGAAAATATGGAATATTTTAGACTTGGATTAACATTTTCAAAAGTGGCTAAGCATATTTCTACACTGCAGATGAGATGAGATTCCCAGCGCAGGCAGGCAGACACGCTATCTCTGCTTGAGTTAGCATGCTAGAATATGCAGTGCATGTGTGTTGCAGCATAGGCAGCTGCTCATGCTAGCTGCCCAAGGTCAGACTCAGGGGGTCGGGTGGTCTTGTACTCGAGTGGCTAGCTCAGCTGCCACTAGTGCTGCAAAGTCCACACTACTATTTTAACACACTAGCTTGAGCTGAGCTAGCACAAGTCTGTCTACCTGGCCTAAGAATCACACCTCCCAGCTGCAGCATAGACATACTCAAAGTGATTTATGGCCCTAAAGTTTCATTTTCAAAAGTGACTTAGCACTTAGGAGGCCAAGTATCATTGAAATTAGGAACATGTCAGATCCCCACACACGTCAGTCATCCTCAAATCCCTACTCAAACAGATAAGCTTTGTCCAGTGTTCTGAAAGTTAGTAATTCAGACTCCCTTGGAACAAAGATGAGGGATGGGAAGAGAGATTCAAACTCAGGAAGTTTATTATTCTGTACACCATTTTAAAATTAAACACTCACTTTTTTAATTAGAAGGGGTAACCCTTCATTAGTGTATATTGCAGGAAATAATGATTCATCAATATGGGCACCAGCTTCTCTGCATCTGTACAATATAATAAATAAACAGTTAATACATTTACTTTGTTTAGAAATAGAATTTAATTTTAAAATGGTAAAAAGGCCATACCGATTAGCCACAACAAATATCTAAATTAACAGAGAGAACAGACCTAGAAATAATACCTGAAGGGAAGTGGAAAGCCCAAAAACTGTGCCTCTGACTCCTTAGTTGCCCAGCAGGCAGAGAGCTCCTTACAAAGCCCAGCTGGCATGACTTAGCTCTCCATCATGCCAGTGGCCTTGACCTGCATCTGGGAACTAAAGGTCTTCTCTGATCAGGCAGTGAACTTCTTTCTAAGTGCCTATAAATTAAGGACTTAATCTGTTCCCTTTCTGAGAGTCTATTCTCTCAAACCAGGGTCCATAGAATATCATGGGTAAGCAATAGTTTGAAAAGGAAGAGGAGATGTTTGCAGTCAGGCAAGTGAAGAGAAAGAGGCCCTATCACATCTTGACTTTCACTTTTAATCATTCCTCACCCGGTCTTCACAAAGAGTGAAGGAACTAGCCCCTGGCAAGGTCCATTTTTACTCATCCAACTGACTTTGGCAAACATGCTGCCTCAACCCAGTCAGCTATGTTTCTTCCATTTTTCCTATTGGGCGTTTGACCTGAGAATATTGGGACTAAAATCTTTGTGAGCTGGGGTCCTATCCATCTGTAGTTGTGAATAATTTGAGGGAAGCTGGGACACCACTTTGGGTACTAATATACACTACATAAAACAAAGAGCTAAAAAACAATTTTAACCAGAAACAATAAACAAGTTTCATTACTCTACAATTTTTCAGTACCTAATAGAATTGACTATGAAAAAAAAATTATGAAGCATTAACACTGCACTAGGAACACTGCAACAGAGTAATTCAAATATGTGATTCTAGTGACACCTAGTGATCTTACATTTATAAAGTACACATTTTCAGAACTACAATATAGCATCATCTGAGTAATTTTAAGTTTTGGAGTAGAAAACGTACGAACAAATTGCTTCACGGCCACAGATTTGTTTTATGCAAAATGTGCAGTTTCAAAGAGTTAGATGTTAGTACATTAATCTGAATTTACTGAGGTTTTCTGAAACATCAGGCAAAGGTGATTTAAAAAAACATGATAATCAATGAGCTTTAAACAAATGGCTATTATTAAATCCCAGATGCTACCACCTAGAACATAACTAGACTATCTTAAATATGAAAAAGTTATATTAACAGCACTGAGGTGGAGGGAATTTAAACAAAAGTCAGGAAATGAAAACATTTGTCCAATTTGCATAAGATCAGTTAAACTGTTAATAAAAGCACCTTTAATATTTAATATATGCAATGTGAATAAGTCACACATTTCTAAGAGAATATTGATTTGCATTTCCTATCATTTTGTGTAAAAATCTGGAGCCTTAATGCTACATCAGTATAGTTTTTTTAAAGAGACACATTGAATTTAGAAATTTCAGTTCCCGGTAGCATCTGAACACCTTTTCTCCAAACTTAATTTGGGCATCTTGGATGAACTTGTGTTTAACAAACACACAGAACTTTCAGGTTTCAGAGTAGCAGCCGTGTTAGTCTGTATCCGCAAAAAGAAGAACAGGAGTACTTGTGGCACCTTAGAGACTAACAAATTTATTAGAGCATAAGCTTTCGTGGACTACAGCCCACTTCTTCGGATGCATATAGAATGGAACATATATTGAGGAGATATATATACACACATACAGAGAGCATAAACAGGTGGGAGTTGTCTTACCAACTCTGAGAGGCCAATTAATTAAGAGCCTCTTAATTAATTGGCCTCTCAGAGTTGGTAAGACAACTCCCACCTGTTTATGCTCTCTGTATGTGTGTATATATATCTCCTCAAAATATGTTCCATTCTATATGCATCCGAAGAAGTGGGCTGTAGTCCACGAAAGCTTATGCTCTAATAAATTTGTTAGTCTCTAAGGTGCCACAAGTACTCCTATTCTTCTTTTTACAGAACTTTCAATAATCTAAGCAGAAATCAGTGCCAATCAGGTTGAATTGCATAGCATCTCTGATGAAATATTCCATAAAAACTGGTGAGATAATGTTAACAGGGTGGCCCTGGATTTCTAAAGCAAAAATAAGTGTTTTTCTGCTTAATACATGAAACAAAAACACCTTTCAGAGATTCTACATATTCCACAAAGAATCATTTCTGCTCTCCTGCTTTTGAGTTATCTTTACTTTTTGGCATTTCCTGACTTTTCAGAGCTTAGCCTTGCAACTTTAACATTATTTTAACAGTATTTCTCTCTCTAATAGACATGTAAATTAAGTTGTGGCATTATATTGAGCTCAGATACAAATAGAGGGATTATCCTCGCCCCAAAAAGCTTTTCAAATAAAATTCAGACTGATGAAACAAAAGAGCACCAGAGACGCATGGGTTTGGAGCTCAAACTGTGGTTTTGTAAAAAGCCTCTAATACCAAATCAGGTTCTCATGGAGGTACTCTATGCATTGTCTGAGGCACCTGTAGTGATCTTACTCTCAGGAAACTCTCGCTGTCTGGGTTGAGAAATAATTGAGTTTTTCCCATACTCAGCACTTAGGTTTCCAGTATTTATGAAATTATGGTTCATCTGGGAGATATATTCTGCATCAGTAGTTGAATAAAGTTTAAATAACTGAATAGACAATTGGCTGATTTCCTTCTGAATGACAGGAATGTGATCAATCACCATAGTCTCTTCTCTCTTTAGCCGTTTCCTCTCAACAACCAGGCAGCTTAATTCCATTTTCCTGGCTATAGATGACATAGTATTTTATTCTAGACAATGGACTGGTCGCTGTCATATAATGCCCTGTCTGAGCAGAGCAACCATAAGGGGTTCACTCAGATTCATGAGTTCTAAAAAGTATGAAATACTTAGGGCTCCCCTCTGGCTGAGGAGACGGAGCTTCATTGTGGGCTGGCTCAAGCCTGTGAGTGAACCCCTCACAGGAAATAAGGACTATGATAAGCCTCACCACCTTCTGCAATATAAGGCTCATTTATTTGACCTGCCTTGTTTAACAAACTAATAGCAGCATGTGTAATATATAAGGCTACGTTTTAGTCACAGGTATTTTTAGTAAGAGTCATGGATAGGTCACGAACAGGAAACAAAAATTCACAGCCTACGACTCATCCATGACTTGTACTATATACACCTGACTAAATTTGGGGGGGGGGGGGGAGGGGAGGCAGCCTGGGGGTGCCTCGTGGCAGGGGCAGGTGGCAGCGTGCAGCCCAGGACCCCTGCTGGTGCTGGGGAGGGAAGGCAGTGCACGGCCCGGGCCCCCTCGATGATGCTGGGGGAGAGGGGTTGGCAGGCTCCCTACCTGGCTCTGCGCCTCGCCAGAAGTGGCAACATCTCCCTCCCTCAGCTCCTAGGCGGAGATGTGGCCAGGCAGCTCTGCGTGCTGCCTCCGCCCTGAGCGCTGCCTCCGCATCTCCCATTGGCTGTTAACCGTGCCAATAGGAGCTGAGGGGCGGTGCCTGCAGGCAAAGGCAGAGTCACCTGGCCACACCTCTGCTTAGGAATGTTGCCACTTCCGGGGAGCCCCCCTCCCCCCCCAGGTAAGCGCCGCCCAGAGCCCTCACCCCCTCCCACTCCCCAACCCTGAGCCCCCTCCCACACTCAAACTCCTGCTGGTGATGCAGGGGGACAAGGGGATTGGGGTGGCCCGAGACTGCCCCAGCAGTAGCCGGTGCAGCTGGCCTGGGGTCTAGTTACAATGGCCACTGCAAAAGTCACGGAGGTTCCAGAAAGTCACAGAATCCGTGACTTCTGTGACAAACCCACAGCCTTGGTAATATATATAAAAAAAATCCAGAACAAAAATACTCTATTGTACACTTCTCTTCTCTCTCCCCCACCCCGGGAGGTGAAAGAATAAACATGTGACAGATGTTTATCACATTGCTTAATGCACTACTGGAAGATGCTCAGATACTACAGTGATGAGTGTAGTCTAAGAATCTATATAAAACAGAACTTATGCTCTTAACATTAGAACCCCCATGGTTGCTCTGCTCCCACTTCATTCTCTGGATTATTCAGAGAGAGCAAAAGGTGAAAACATAGATGTAGAAGATCCTCTGACTAGGTCTAAGACACTGCATCCACAGCAACAGCACCTGGACCACATTTTTTTGAGAAAATATTTGAATTGTGTGTTTAGAAAGTAACCACAGGCACCAGAAGGATTTTGACAAAAATCTCAAGATGCTGTGGCTAACTGGAAGGGCAAAGCTCTGTATTTAAGTGCTGGCATTCATAAGCAAAAATGAAAGAATTTTCTTCTGTGTTGGACAAAATGGTCTATGACACTCAGAGGCTTGTGGATGACAGAAAACCTCCCTCTGATATGGTTGTCTGGGCCAACTTCAAATTTGAACTTTTTCAAGTGGCTGCTGAGAAACTTCCAGACGCAGGACCAATCTATCCCTGCAAGATCAAATAGGAACCAGATTAAATACGGCCCTCATTCTTTCTCCTGTGTGGGCACATTCTATATGGAGTTGATTTTTTAAAAGCAGGGCAATTTACTCTGATTGTTAGAGCGGGCAGAGGCTAGCATACTAGAATCTGTTTCCTAGGAAAAAATAGAAATTCTACTGTGCATTTATTCTGCATGATCTCCGTTGCCCATCTGTTCAAAATAGTTTTGGTACAGGTCTCTGAGAAGGGAGGGCTGTATGAATATTAGAGAATACACTGTGAAATCAGGTTTACAGTCACTTCACTTTTCAAAATAGAACCATGCTCTTCTTCTTTAGAGAACCAACATGCCTTAAAATAAAAATACCAAATGTACATCACTTCAGTGTGACCTCTCAAAATGGCCAGTTAGCCATAGTTGTGAAGGTTATTTTAAATATACAAAAAAATTATATACTGTACTTTTTTGCAGTCCTTAAAAACATAGTACTTGATTAGATTCCCTCTTCCCCTTGGAAAAAGTCACCTTTTTAATATACAGCACTACTCACTTTTCCACCCAGAGAACAGAAACTAGTTTTACTCCAGTCTTCTGTGCCTTTCTCCATGTAGCCAAATGTCCTTCTTTGAAGACTACATGAGTCACTTGCTTGTTAAAAGTTTTTGAAACCTGCAGGATTATACAAAGAATTATTAGATATTTCAGTTCACTGATCAGCAAACCTTCATGAAGCTACATAAAATAGTCAACTTTTATTGCAAGTAGTAATCCAGGGACTAAATAAAAGTTACTGTAAAAAATTATTTCAAAGCGTGTTTTGTCAAAGATTGTTTGGTCTTTCCTTTCTCAGCAAGAAACATCCAAAAACAAGCCAATTCGTTCGTCAAACTAGTATGTTACTAAAGAAGAGCTTTTACCACCTCAAAGCAAGAATTCCAACATGTAAGGTAGGATAAAATGGACTCATAATTTCAAACAGAGCTTTGTTCTAGGCCACCACTTTTTAGCTGCCTGCTGTACCCTTATTTTCAACCCTCCGAATGCCTTGGAAAGGTTACCTCATTTAAGAAGCCCTAAATATGACTTCATGCATCAGGTGTCACAGGAGGTAGACCCAGAAACTAGTCAGCATCATCCAAAATGATAATAAGTGCATCACCATATAATATTAAAGTACGCACATGGCTGAAGAGTTCTAATGTTACCTCTCTCTAACTGATTTTCATCCATATATAATTTATTTATACTTTTGAAATGGCACTCACAGCAGGCTGGCCTACACTACAAAACTAATCACAGTTGTGAAGAATCATGACAAGAGAACAACTATATGGTCAGTGTGTATCAGGACAAGTCACTTTCAGCATCATGTTGACTAATCACAATTAAACCCTCAGGAACTGTATTACACTGACCACTAAATCATGATAATAATTTCACCTAACTAAACCTTCATAAACATAAACACAGTAAAATTTTGTAGTGAAGACAAGCCAGTGTTTAGAACTCAATTCAAATTGTTTCACCACTCACCATCTTTCTAATATTCCACTCTTCCTTCATCTATGTTAGCGTATATACTCGTTCATAAGCAGATTTTTTTTAGTAAAAAGGGGAAGCACCAGAGAAGGGGGTCAGCTTATGAACGGGTATAGAGAGGGAGAGGTGGGATACAACCCCTCCCCCCCAAAAGAGGGAGCAAGGAGTGGTAGCACAGCCAGCAGAGCCAGAAAAGAAGAGGTGAGGCCAGAGTCTCTCCGCTTCTGGCCACACTGCTCTTCTCCCAGCCTCCGAAGCAGCTGCAGCTCCGTGGCTGGCAGGCTGCAGCCATGCCACTCGGCCCCACCCCCCAGAGCACGCTGCGACCATGCTGCCCGGCCTGCCAGAGCACGCTGGGGCCGTGCTGCCCGGCCCAGCCTGCTGGAACATGCTGCGCTGCGCCGCCCGGTCTGGCCTGCCGGAGCAGGCTGCAGCAACACTGCCCAGCCTGATGGAGCAGCTCCAGCCAGGCCAGAGACATCCTCCTCTGGCCCTCCCCAGATAAGATGGGAAGGGATGGGATGGGGAGAGTGTGGGGGTCCCAGGCTAGGGGTGGAGTCATGTGGGGGGGTGGTCACAGGGGTTACTCCCCTGACTCCCAGTTTCTCCTCCCACAAAAATTTCCCCACCAGTTGCTGTCCCAGCCCGTCAGGGTAAACAGCTGGCGTGCCGGGACACTTTGTTTACTTAGGTTTACCTCCATGCCTGCGGACGCTGGAGGCAAACCATCTCAGCCCACCAGCAGCTTATCCTGATGGCTCGGGAGCCAAAGTTTGCTGACCCCTGAATTATAGGGTCGGCTTATGAACGGGTTATAAAAATTTTCCATTTTTACTTATTCATCTTGTGGGGGTCGGCTTATAAATGAACTGGCTTATGATCAAGTATATACGATACTTAAATTTTGCTTTTGACAAACTTGTAAAATATTATCTTAGCCAAAACAAAAATACCCATGTAGCCCTCAAAACACATGCATTACTCAAGAGATTACACGATCTTTCCGTTGTCTCATCTCCTCACCTCATCCTCTTTGATCTTTTATTGTTCTTGTCAACTTAATTCCCTGAGGCTGGTACTCTGTTTAAGGTTCCATCCATGTGCCTGGCACCACAATTAATCACTCTAATAGAGGATGCTGGAAGATTACTAGCATCTTGAAATCTTTTGGTGGGGTTCAAACTGACACCAGTCTGTCAGAAGACAACTCATACTGGGAAAGCTGTATTGACCTATGCACAAATTATAGTGTTGGACTTGAAAATGAAAGAGCTTCTTGGGACATGTAGAGATTGAGCATCTGTCAACCAACTTTACCATGCACCAGGGCCACTCATCCCAAAACACAATTAAAGACACTGCTAAAAGTTAAGAATGTGTTTTGCAAATGATGAAGAAAGCAGGTGTTTAAAAATGTTTTTTTTATGTAAGTTACCTGCCCAAATGACCAAGAAATCTGATGAGGTTTCTAACCATCAGAGGAGTGAAGTTCTGGAACAGCCTTCCAGGAGGAGTAGTGGGGGCAAAAGACATATCTGGCTTCAAGACTAAGTTTGATAAGCTTATGGAGGGGATGGTATAATTAGATTGGTCTTTGACTATTAGTGGTAAATATGCCCAATGGCTTGTGATGGGATGTTAGACGGGGTGGGATCTGAGTTACTACAGAGAATTCTTTCCTGGGCGTCTGGCTGGTGAGTCTTGCCCACATGCTCAGGGTTTAGCTGATTGCCATATTTGGGGTCGGGAAGGAATTTTCCTCCAGGGTAGATTGGCAGAGGCCCTGGGGGGTTTTCGCCTTCCTCTGCAGCGTGGGGCACAGGTCACTTGCTGGAAGATTCTCTGCACCTTGAAGTCTTTAAACCATGATTTGAGGACTTCAGTGGCTCAGACACAGGTTTGATACAGGAGTGGGTGGGTGAGATTCTGTAGCCTGCGTTGTGCAGGAGGTCAGACTAGATGATCATAATGGTCCCTTCTGACCTTAAAGTCTATGATTCTATGTGCAAATTTACTGCTGGCTGCCAGAGAGTGATATCAAAAGTATCATTAACAGATGGACCAAAAACTGTATTTTGCTACTTGTGCTGTCATCCACGGTCAGAGAACCTTGAAAATCAGCAGCTCAGAATTCTCAAGACCTCAATGTAATTGTAGCCTAAACTGTCTACATGAAATAACACCTTCTTATTCAACAGATCTACTCCGTGTTAATTGTGAGTCACGTTTGCTTTTGCGACAAATTATTATATCACCATGGACCTAGGAGCACTAGTAATGGACCACATCCCCATTGTGCTAGGCACTGTACAAACAGATCAAAGATGGTCCCTGCTCCCAAAAGCTTACAATCTAAGACTAGAGACAACTGATGGATACAGACATACAGATTGTTTCTTTGTACTCCCCACAATGAGACAACATTGATCTGCATGATAGGAAGTGGTCTAAGCAAACCAATGGTCTAATCATTGTCAAGTTTTTCACAGGTATCATGGCAAAGAAGAATTTGAAGGAGGTAACTTTGGGAGCTCCTCTCAACCATGAGGGACAGCATAGTAGAAAGCATGAAGGTACTTGTTTGAAAATTTAACAAGTGGGCAAGAGAGGCTGGCATCATGGGCCAATCAAAGGTGATGACAACATCTTCATAGTAAAAGAAAGATAAAGTAAGGTGGGCATAGGTCAAGAAGGGCTTGGAAGTTAAGACAAGTATGCAACAGAGAAGGCGAGGAATGCGAAAAGAGGGGCATGACATGAGTTGTGTGCTTTTAGTTGTAGAACAAAAAAATGTTAATTATTACTTTTTTTATATAGAGCTTTTATCCAAAGTACTTTACAATAGTTAGCTAACATTACAAACAACATTTAGAAAGATCATTAAGTGGTCCACCGAGATCCTCAGCAATTTTCAAGCGGTCCACGAAAAAAAAGTTTGAGAACTACTGACCTAAGTAATCAAGTCTACAAGGAATAGCCAATATGGATTTGTCAAGAAGGGTATGTCTACACTGGCAGACTTACAGCGCCGCTCAGAAGAGAAACGGCTGTTGTGTGTTCACACTGTCAGCTGCCTGTGCAATAGCATGTTCACACTTGCAGTGGTATTCGGAGCACTGCTCTCTGGGCAGCTATCCCACAGAGCAGCTCTTCCTCTTCTGATGCTAAGAGTTGTGGGAAGGCAGAGAGGGGTCACGGGTCCTGGGTCCTGTCCCAATGCACCGCGATTCATTGCTTCGCATCTCAGCAATCCCTGTGCTTCCATCCGCATTTGGCGCCATCTTTAACGGTTTGTGTACTACGCACTCTGCCTCTTCGGTCTGCAGGAATGGATCCCGAACTGTTGACCAGTATGCTGCTTGCTATGACTGACACGTCAGGAGTGGCAGTGGAGTTATTCCTTAAACTACAAAGGCAAGAGGAGTGCGACATTGATCTTGCCACACGTAGTAACTACGACACAAGATTGCTTGTGGCATTCATGGAGATGCTGACCACAGTGGAACGCCGCTTTTGGGCTCGAGAAACAAGCAGAGTGGTGGAATCACATCATCATGCATGTCTGGGATGACGAGCAGTGGCTGCAGAACTTTCAGATGAGGAAAGCCACATTCATGGTGTGATGAGCTCGCCCCAGCCCTGCGGCACACGGACACGAGAACGAGAGCTGCCCTGCCGTTGAAGAAGTGCGTGGCATTTGCTCTGTGGAAGCTGGCTACTCCAGACTGCTACTGATTGGTCACTAACCAGTTCGGAATGGGAAAGTCAACTGTTGGACTTGTGTTGATGGAAGTGTGCAGGGCCATTAATCGCATCCTGCTCCGAAAGACCATGACTCTGGGCAACGTTTGTGACACTGTGGATAGTTTTGCACAAATGGGCTTCCCTAACTGCAGAGAGGCAATAGATGGCAAACTTATTCCAATTCTGGCACCAGACCACGTAGCCACTGAGTACATTAATCGGAAGGGGTATTTCTCTATGGTTCTCCAGGCGCTTGTAGATCACCTTGGGCGTTTCACGGACATTAACGCAAGCTGGTCTGGAAAGGTGCATGACACACGCATCTTTTGGAACACTGGCCTGTTCAGGAAGCTGCAAGCAGGGACTTTCTTCCTGGACCAGAAGATCACCATAGGGGAAGTCGAAATACCCATTGTGATCCTGGGAGACCACGCCTACCCCTTAATACTATGGCTTATGAAGCCACACATGGGGCACCTTGACACCAGCAAGGAGCGGTTCAACAACAGGCTGAGCAAGTGCAGAATGACTGTTGAGTGTACTTTTGGCCGTTTAAAGGCCCGCTGGCACTGCCTAGATGGGAAGCCTAGATGATAATATTCCTATCCTTATAGCCACGTGCTGTATGCTCCATAATATTTGTGAAGGGAAGGGTGAAAGCTTCACTCAGGGATGGACCACTGAGGCTTAGCACCTGGAGGCTGGGTTTGAACAGCCAGAGACCACGGCTATTAGAGGGGCGCAGCACAGGGCAATAAGGATCAGGGATGCCTTGGGGCAGCAATTTGAAGCTGAAAGCCAAATATTTATTACTATGCAGTGCTTGTAATGCTAGGAGGTGATTGTGATTGGTGCAGACAATGCAATATGAAGGTTTAAGATAATTGTTGCTTTGCAGGGCTCTGTTTGCTTTCAATTAATAGAATAAAGATTGCTTTCAAACCAAGACAATTCTTTATTTAAAAAACAACAACCACCAGAGGAGAGAGAGAAACAAAAATACCCATCAGCACTGAGGGGGATGGGAGAAGGAAGGGTCAGAGGACTGTTAAAGATTTGTGTATGTCCAGGAATCATATCCAACCTTCTCCTTTGGAGTACAGTGCAGCAGGTACTGTACTTCAGCAAGGCTAAACTGCAGAGGGATGGGTTTTGACTGCAGTGGGTATTGGGAGTCCACAGTGTTGGACTGTGACAGGGGAGGAGTGGAATGCCGCGGGTACAGACTGGAGCCAGGAGGTTGATAAGAGTGTGTTGGCAGTGTCTGGGGGGCACAAGGGAAAGAGGTTTGTGACAGCGGCTGCAGGGGAGCGTGGGCGCACAGTATATCACCTGTAGCAAAAAGAAAAAAAACAAAACCTCCATCATCCAGAAACAACCATAGATAAATTTGTGATAAGAATCAGCAGATTACAAAAAAGGGGTAATTGATGAAAAAACTGCTCGGTTTGCTTATGCAACAAATTCTCCTTTCCGTATGATTGAGAACCCACACTTCATTAACATGGTTCAAGTCATTAAGACCAGGATACAGTCCACCCAATAGAGCAGATGTCACAAGCAAATTGCTGGATAACGTGTATGAAAGAGAAATTGAGCAGTGTGCAAAAGGTCTAGAGGGTAAAATTGTTAATCTGCGTCTTGATGGGTGGAGCAATATCCACAATGACCCTGTTGTATGTGCTTGTGTGACAAGAGAAGGGGGGAATGTCTTCCTTACAGAAACAATTGATACATCAGGAACTGCACACACAGCAGAATACTTACAAGTAGTAGCAATAAAAGCTATAACAAACTGTGGGAAAAAAATTAAAATGTCTAGTACGCAGCTTGGTCACAGACAATGCTGCAAATGTACCAAGATGAGAAGAAATTATTTAGAAGAGAGTCCCAAGCTAATAACATACAGTTGCAATGCTCATTTGATGCACCTCCTAGCCAAGACTACAGTGTGCCAGAAATAAAGGCTAATGTTATTAAAATTGCAAAATACTTCCGTAACAACCACTTTACACCAGCTGCTCTGAAAAATGTGGGAGGAATCAAGCTCTCTCTCCCATAAGATGTGTGATGGAACTCAGTAATGGACTGTTTTGAGCACTATATCAAGAACTGGCCTAATCTGATGAGTTTGTGAACAAAATCGTGAAAAAATAGATAGCACTGTCACAGCCAAAGTTCTCAACATTGGGGCTTAAGAGAAATGTTACATGCTGAGTACCCTGAAGCCTATTTCTGTAGCCTTGAACAAAATGCAGGGAAATAGCTGTTTTATTGCTGACGCTGTTGAAATTTGGAAGGAACTGAGTGAGATCTTAAAAAGAGAAATATGCAATGACAGAGTTAAATTACAAGCATTAAAAAAACAAATGAGACAAGCACTATCTCCAGCTCATTTTCTTGCAAATATTCTCACCTCTATATATTATTTCTCAATAGTCGGTACCAGGGTCAAACCTTAACTGCTGAAGAAGAGGAGTTGGCTATGACATGGACATCCAGCAATCATCCCTCCATAATACCAATTGTAATAAACTTCAGAGCTAAGGGTGAACCATTCAAGAAATATATGTTTGCTGATGATGTTTTAAAGAAAGTCACACCAGTGAACCGGAGGAAGTCACTTAAACACTTGGATTCAGAGACTACTGAAGTTATAATTTCACTTTTAGCAGCAGTTGCTTCTTTTGCCAGTGTAGAAAGAATATTTTCTTCCTTTGGACTAATTCATTCCAAATTGAGAAATCGTTTGGAACCTGAAAAAGCAGGAAAGCTTGTTTTTCTTTTCCAGATTATGAACAAACAGGAAAATGAAGGTGAAGATGACTGAGTTAGCTGCAGAAGCCAATATTTTAAGTTTCTCATGTTGACCTGGCTGACATAGTCAATTTAATTTTGTTTTGTTTTTTAATATTTCATTTAACTATTTTAGTAAAAAACAAACATTTAAGTTTTTTAAAATTAAACTAAATTCAAAAATTCATGTTTGTTTTGTTAAAATATTATGTTTGCTGTTGAAGAAAAAATCCAGAATACATAACTTTGTTGTTTTAATTAAAATAAAACAATTTAAATGTCTTTTCTGGTGATGTTCTCCTCCTAATACAGCATGGCAAGAAAATCCTCCAAATATTAATGATTAACCTGTTGAATTGGAGAGAGTTCACCTCTCAATGACTTCATAAATATCTGCTTCAATTACCTTTGGTAAATGAAATAACCAAACAATCATTAATTTTCTGATATAGCTGTAAAACTAATCTGAAAAGTTTTCAAAATAAATCACTTTAAAAATGTATAGTGTGTACCTTCTAAAAATGAAGCCTACATCTATCTCTGAGTTGTGAAGAACACGTATTAAGGTTATAACAAACAACAAGAATGCACTTTTATGTAGAAATCCATGATTAAATCGAGTCTTCCTGACTAGTGATTTAAATCAAATCCACCCTGCCTGGGACACCAGAATCCAGCATGATGCCACTGTGCCTTCTTTATTCTAATCCCAAGAGCTGTCCTGACCAGACCAGGCCAGAGAGAGGGACCCAGATGACACCTCCTCCAGCCCTGACTAAATCCCAAACACCAACTGGAACGTGAGACTGGCTGCTCGCAACACCCAAAGTGTCCTTTTCCTT
This sequence comes from Chrysemys picta bellii, assembly GCF_011386835.1. Lineage (NCBI taxonomy): Eukaryota > Metazoa > Chordata > Testudines > Emydidae > Chrysemys > Chrysemys picta. Next base: position 46,699,558 of record NC_088793.1, on the reverse strand, counting down.
CCCTACTTTATTTCTTCTGTTTTCTATCTCTATCCTTTTTCCCTTCAGTTTACTAAGAGAGTCCGGCCAAGACTTTATATTTTCTAACACTGCTGTAACCCTGTGGCCAGAAAGAAAGCTAGGGCACTGCATTTAAAGAGCTCAATTCTGGTAAAAGTTTGACAGGCCTCTGAGTGGCTAATAAGACCACCGCGGTGTCTGTGTTTTTCCAGCAGCGAGATTGCAAATAAAAATCAACACCAGAGACAGAAGCTGCATTTGCTATTTTTGCTATTCTTTCCTCTGCCCTCTTTTGTCATTTTGTCTTCTAAAAAACAGAATCAAGCTGCAAAAGCAGCTTCAGAGCACCTCAACCAACTTTTGCTCCTTTGCACAAAAAGGACAGTTATAATCTTTAATGCCACCTAAAAGGCTGTCAAACAATTTTTTCCCTTATAAAAATTCTCTATAGCTAAAGGAAAATGAACATTGGATATGATTAAAATGAAAGCCTTAACATTTTATATTTCAAATTCTTAAACTTTTTTTCCCTTTTTTTTAACCAAAGTTAAAAAAAATGGGTTTCCCATGGTCCTAAGCAGGCTGAAGTCTGTATATTAAACCCTGAACTTTTAAAAACACTGTTCAATGTTGGAGAGTTTCAGGGTCATGTTAACTTCTTTGAACCCATTTCTTCCATTTAAATTAATACAACTGGGGTCTATCCTAGGTCCTGTACTATTTTCTTTAATGACCTGGATAACAACATGGAGTGTGCACTTATAAAATGTACAGATGACACCAAGCTGGGAGGGGTTGCCAGCACTTTGGAGGCCAGAATTAGAATTCAAACCAACCTTGACACATTGGAAAACTGTCTGAATCAACAAAATGAAATTAAAATAAAGACAAGTGCAAATTATGCAGTGTTGTTATAGCCATGTCGGTCCCAGCATATTAGAAAGACAAAGTGAATGAGGTAATATCTTTTATTGGACCAGCTTTTGTTGGTGAGAGAGACAAGCTTTCACAAAGCTCTTCTTCAGGTCTGGGAAAATTAGGCCTGGTCTACACTACAGAGTTAGGTCAACCTAACTCTGTAAGCGTCCACACTACAATGTTGCTCCCACCAATGTAAGTCACCCACTGCACTGACCTTATAACTTCACCTCTGCAAGAGGCATAGATCATAGGTCAACATAGTTAGGTCGACGCAGAGTCAGCGTAGACACTGCATTGACTGTTCCAGCTGTCAGCCCCAGTGCTCCACAGTGCCCCACATGGTCAGTTAAATCGATGGAAGGGCTCCTAGTGAGGATGAGCACCACCAACAGAAGTAGCGTAGACATGAAAAACCAATTTAATTACTGAGGTGGCTGTACGTCAACATAATTTAAGTCGACTTAATTTTGTAGTGTAGACTTGCCCTTAGAGTGTCACAGCTCAATAGACATCGTGACAGATTGCTATTGTGCCTTTACTGAGCAACAGAGGGTCCTGTGGCATCTTTAAGACTAACAGAAGTATTGGGAGCATAAGCTTTCGTGGGTAAGAACCTCACTTCTGTTAGTCTTAAAGGTGCCACAGGACCCTCTGCTGCTTTTTACAGATTCAGACTAACACGGCTACCCCTCTGATACTGTGCCTTTAATGTTGTCTCTGAGAAACTGCCAGCTCTCCTGAACTCCTTTTTGTAGGCCGACTGAAACAGAGAAGTCATAGGTAAGGTTCCATCAGCTTAGAGTCAAGCTGGGATCTTTCCTTCTTTCACATCATCACCAGTTAACAGAGATTCCATAGCCCGTACTATCAATGACATGTGCCAACCCCTTTAATAGACTTGCACAGGTGTCTAATTGTAATTTAGTAAACAATTTTTCTGATTCACATGAAAGATAGTACTGAGCGCACTCTCTTAGATGCGGAGCCCATGCATCTGGGCTTTGCTGGGCTAACATGAGTAAACAGTAGGTTTCCCTTTCTACTTCAGGCCTGTCTCCTTCCGTTCAAACTAAAATCTCAGCCTGTCCCTCTGACATATCCTCATAGATGTCTAGCCTCCGGTTCAAGCTCAGCATGGCTAAAAAATGAGGGGGAAATCTGGAGTTAAACATTTTTACACTTGAAAACCAAACACATTAGAGATATTCACCACTGAAACACATACATAAAATCCCCCAATACTATTTTTACAGTCACTTTTCAGAGCAGTGCCACACTAGTAGGGATGTTGGCAGGATGGTGGGTTGACAAGGTTAGAGGTAAGACTGTGGTGCATGGTCTGGGATTTATGATAGTTGTAGCAATGACAAGGTGGGTGAAAGTTCATGGAAGAGTACTGGATATGTCCTGGTAAGCAGCTTAGCTTTTCTTTTCCTTGCTTTTGTGGGTTTGTGTCAAGTATGTTGTATTTAGCCAGCCTAACTGCTTCACAACAACGTGTTTTTTGGTATACTACTATATAATAGGGCTTAACACATTTCCCATCTGCCATACACATTCATGAATTTGAGTGATGGTAGCAGTATTGACTCTTACAACATCCCTCCTACATTAACCCATACATACAAGGAGACGTACATGACAAACAGAATATGCAAGCAACAGTCTAAGAGGGAACTTTGCCCTCCTGATTCATTTACAAGAAAATTATTTCCTTACTTTTGCTCCCATATCCAGAAGTTGTTGTGCAAATGTTTTTGAATAATTCTCTGTTCTGTTGGATGACCATACTTCTACATATGCTGAAACACCTGGGGAACAAAAGCTGTGTATTAGCATGTGCTTTTGTCTATGTATATTGAAAAAAACTTGCTCAAGTCTCTTAAGACCAGATTCTGCCACCCTTACTCGTACAGAGTAGTAACTTACTCTGCAAGAAGTGTCACTGTGGGTAAGCTTATCACAAGCAATTACATGTGTTTAATAAACTTAACACCATGCATCAGCAACAGAAGGCTTTTTTTTTTTTTTAAGACTGGTTTAGAAGGGCTGCTAGAATTTTAGTAAAACTGAAACTGACAAGTTTGGCAAATACATTGCCATGGTTGGCCAGTTCAGCCTGGTAAGAGCAGTACAGCTAAATCTGGCCTTCCAAATGACCCAGATGCTTTTGTCTGACTTATATCTCAGACGTGCCAAAAAGCCAATCACAAAGTTTAAATGGATATTAAATATGGGGCTTAAAACATGACGGTCTCCAGCATTTATTTCCTGATCAACCTCTATCTCTTTTTTTAAACTTATGTTCTTAGGTATTTATACGGTCCCCCAGTAACATGGCATCTGAGCACCTCAGTGTCTTTTTTTTTTAAATGTATTTATCCTCACAGCATCCCTATGAGATAGGAAAATACTATTACATCCATTTTATTGATGGTGAGGAAAGGCACAGAGAAATTGAGAAATGTGCCCAATGTTTCACATGTAGTCTGCAGAGCTGTAGCGAATTGAATCCAGGTCCCAGACTAGCACCCTTACCAATAGACCATCCTTAGCCTCCAAAAAATTAAGGTGTCAAGAATTTCTCCTTGGCCTCCTTTTCTCAGGCTTGCTCCACAAGTTGAGCATAATGATAAGCTACATGTTTTATCTAAATTGTTCCAAGCTAAACTCAAGAATTATTCTGAAATATAACCAACCATTTGCCAATACTGCAGAAAAGGAAGTGGTTGTATCATTTGCCACAACAGTAGCATCCAACAAGGACACATTTGTTATATGTCCATATCCAACAAGGACACTAAACTGGGAGGAGTGGTAGATACGCTGGAGGGTAGGGATAGGATACAGAGGGACCTAGACAAATTAGAGGATTGGGCAAAAAGAAATCTGATGAGATTCAACAAGGACAAGTACGGAGTCCTGCACTTAGGACGGAAGAATCCCATGCACTGCTACAGACTAGGGACCGAGTGGCTAGGCAGTAGTTCTGCAGAAAAGAACCTAGGGGTTACAGTGGATGAGAAGCTGAATGAGTCAACAGTGAGCCCTAGTTGCCAAGAAGGCTAACAGCATTTTGGACTGTATAAGTAGGAGCCCTGCCAGCAGATCGAGGGACATGATCATTCCTCTCTATTTGGCATTGGTGAGGCCTCATCTGGAGTACTGTGTCCAGTTTTGGGCCCCACACTACAAGAAGGATGTGGAAAAATTGAAAAAAGAGTCCAGCAGAGGGCAACAAAAATGATTAGGGGGCTGGAGCACATGACTTATGAGGAGAGACTGAGGGAACTGGGATTATTATTTAGTCTGCAGAAGAGAAGAATGAGGGGAGATTTGATAGCTGCATTCAACTACCTGAAAGGGGGTTCCAAAGAGGATGGATCTAGACCAGAGGTGGCCAAACAATGGCCCACGGGACCCTCTTGCCCGACCCCTGAGCTCCTGGCCCGGGACGGTAGCCCCTGGCCTGGGACGGTAGCCCCTGGCCTGGGACGGTAGCCCCTGGCCTCTCCCCTGCTGTTCTCCCTCCCCTACAGCCTCAGCTCAGTGCGCCGCCAGTTCAATGCTCTTGGCAGCGGGGCTGTGAGCTCCTGGGGCAGTGCAGCTGCAGAGCCCGGCCTGACCCGGTGCTCTGTGCTGCACGGTGGTGTGGCTGACTCCAGCCGGTCAGCGCAGCTATAGCACCGCCAGCCACCAGTGCTCCAGGCATCGTGGTAAGGGGTTGGGGTGGATAGAGAGCAGGGGAGTTCGGGGGTGGTGGTCCGGGGGCGCGGGTGTGGAAGGGATCAGGGCGGTCAGAGGGCAGGGAACAGGGGGGTTGAATGGGGGTAGGGGTTGCGGGATGGCAGTCAGGAAGGAGGGGCGTTGGATGGGGGGCAGTCAGGGGCAGAGGTTCCAGGGGCAATCAGGGGACAGGGAGAAGGGGTGGCTGGATGGGGCAGGGGTCCCGGGGGGGGGCAGTCAGGAATGAGAGGAGGGGTTGGATGAGGCAGTCGGGTGGCAGTCGGGCGGGGGTTCATGGGGTGGTCAGGGGACAGGGAACAGGGGGGGGGGGTGGATGGGACAAGGGTCCACGGGGGGCCATCAGGGGGCGGGGGCCGGGCCACGCCTGGCTGTTTGGAGAGGCACAGCCTCCTCTAACCATCCCTCCATACAATTTTGGAAACCCGATGCGGCCCTCAGGCCAAAAAGTTTGCCCGCCCCTGATCTAGACTGTTCTCAGTGGTACCAGATGACTGAACAAGGAGTAATGGTCTCAAGTTGCAGTGGGGGAGGTTTAGGTTGGATATTAGGAAAAACTTTTTCACTAGAAGGGTGGTTAAGCACTGGAATGGGTTACCTAGGGCGGTGGTGGAATCTCCTTCCTTAGAGGTTTTTAAGGTCAGGCTTGACAAAGCCCTGGCTGGGATGATTTAGTCAGGGATTGGTCCTGCTTTGAGCAGGGGACTGGACTAGATGACATCCTGAGGTCCCTTCCAACCCTGATATTCTATGATTCTATTATATGTGGCATCCACTATGGGCCAGATGCTATCAGGGTTGGACATTCAGGCTAATTGGCCCCTAACTGGCAAGTGAATGTTCTATTTTAGGGAAGTGACAACAAATCCTCTATACTTTTATTCTTTATGCTTCCAGGTGTACTTCAGCTTCTACTGTCATGGCACTATCTCTGAGCATGTCTAGACAAGCAAACTTAGCACGTGTATTTAGAAGTGGTGCAGCTGCTAGTATAGACAGGGTTTGGGAATTTTACTATTTCATGAAGACTTACTCAGTAGTTTTCATGATATAGTGGTATACAATGTTCTAGTGTTTATGTACAAGTGCTTATTGTTTTACCGCTGCTAACAGTGAAGCTGCACCATTGCAGGCAGCTGCTGAAATAGAGATTTTATTTTTGCTCATGTAAATAAGGTCTAAGGGACTCTTACATGAAATGAGGTGTTCACAACACTGTAGCAGTTTCCCTTCCCCTACTTACACCAGGCTAGAAGTGCCTTCCAGTCACCACAAACACAGCTCAGAGAGCAGCTGCAGGAGTAACAACTCCCACCCTGACCCTACATTGGAAAATGTATCAATTTTCCAGCAACAGTACAGTTGCACCAGTACTTGCAATGGTGTGTTAATGTATCACAACTCAGGGATTTTCTCCACATCATGAAAACCATACAGCAGGTTTTAGGGTGACCAGATGTCCGGTTTACGACTGGAACACCCAGTCAAAAAGGGACCCTCGTGGCTCTGGTAAGCACCGCCGAACCGGCTGTTAAAAGTCTAGTCGGCAAAGCTAATGCAGGCTAGTCCCTACCTGTCCTGGCTCCGTGTTGCGCCCCAGAAGCGGCCAACAGGTCCGGCTCCTGTCCCATGGGGGGCCTCCCTCCCCCCCCCCGGCCTTCCACATGCTGCCCCCGCCCCGAGCACTGGCTCTGCACTTCCATTGGTCAGGAACCGCAGCCAATGGAAGCTGCGGAGGCGGTGCCTGCAGGTGAGATCAGCGTGCAGAGCCGGCCGATGCGCCACCGCCTAAGAGCCGGACCTGCTGGTTGCTTCCGGGGCGAAACACCCTTCCCCAGCCCAGTGAAAGTGAGTGAGGGTGGGGGAGAGGGAATGGAGTGAGTGGGGGGCGTAGCCTTGGGGAAGGGGCAGGGCTAGGGTGTTCGGGTTTGTGTGATTAGAAAATTGGCAATCCTAGCAGGTTTTTGTAATCTGATGGCAAAAACATCTCCATCTGATCTACACTACTGCTTAAGGCACTCATCATAGCTACATTGCTGATAGAGAATAGTTACAACATTTTCAAATGTAAACAAGGCCCAACTGTCTTGTTGGCCAGAACAAGAGGGTTTTAATACAAGTTTGCCAGGAAACTGTGAAAATGGCAGGGAAACTGGTGGGACGAAAGAAACAGTTCAAACGGGTGCAACATAGGAGGCATCTTCACTAGGAGAAAAGGTGTGTTCTTAAGTTACCTAACTCCAAGTAAAGTCCTAGCAAAGACAAGATGGGCGAGGTAATATCTTTTAATGGACCAACTTCTGTTGATGAGAGAGACAAAAAAAAACTGAATAGCAAGCCCTGAAAATATGGACAGAAAATGGGGAATATAAAGGGAACCAATAACCTCCCCACCCCCAGGGGAACTACCCTCCTCTCCTCCAAGAGCTGCCAACTCTCTCCCCCTTCACCCCAGCTACCCTCCTCTCCTCCGGGAGCTAACTCCCCCCCCGCACCCTCCTCCCCTCGTAGAGCTGCTAACCCCCCCCCCCCACACACACACACACACACACACCTTCTCCAGCTACCCTCCTCCTCCTAGAGCTGCATCCTGGAGCTAACTCCCCCCAGCTACCCTCCTCGTGGAGCAGCAGCTGTTATCTCCCTCCCTCCCCCCGCCTCCGGAGCTGCCCCCACACGCTGGCGAACGGGCCCACGAGGCGGCTTGGTACCTTCCAGGATAGGCTCCATGTTGCCCGCTCGGGGCCGGTCGCGCTCAGTGCTACGCTACGACCGGATCAGCTCTGCCGTCTCCCGCCGCAGTTCAAACCACTTCCGGCCCGGCCCGGCCCGGCCGACAGCGCCTGCGCACTGCGCTCGCCTCGCCCCGCCCCTCCCCTGGCCCAAGGGAGACTCGTGCGTGGGGGGGCTGCCTGAAAAGAGCTGGGGGGGGAAGGAGGGTCGGTAGTGGGAGTTTTCTGGCGGCCCAGTGCTGGGGGGGGATTGCTGAGGGGGAGGCAGGGGAGCCCAGTGATGAACGGGTGAGGGGGGTGTCAGTGCTGTGTTTGTTTCTGTGTCACCTCGGGTGGATGATGCAAAATATTGAAAACTTCCCGTGCACAATCCATCTCCCAGAAACATACACAGCCCACTGTACCAGCAGGGGGGCAGTTACCCTAGGCCAGCAATTTAAAAGAGCCCTGGGCTCCGGGCAGCAACTGGAGCCCCGGGGCCTTTAAATTGCCGCCAGAGCCCCGTGGTGGTGGTGGTGGCCGGGAGCCCCATGGTTCAGGCGGCGATTTAAAGGACTGCGGGCTCCCAGCCTCGGGCCCTTTAAATCGGCGCCTGAGCCCTGGGGCTCCCAGCTACCATCACAGCTCCAGCAGTGATTTAAAGGGCCCGGGGCTCCTATAAGCCGCTACTGCAGCCAGAGCGCCGGGTCCTTTACATCTTGATATAAAGAGCCCGGGGATTTAAAGGGCCCGCCTCTTCCGGTTGAGGCCCTGCCCCCTAGGACCACGGCCTGCGTACTGGTAAGTCCTTTCAGTTACTTTCACCCCTGGGACACACAGGCACACTTTCCTCACTGAGTCCAGTGTTATGGGGGGACACACATGTATTCACAAGCTTTATCATGTAATTTTTTGACATTTGATCTTTCTAGTGATATCTATTCCTCCATCCCACCAAAAATATCACTTTGTGGACTTTTTGTGATGGGCAAATTCTACCATCCAGCTGGGAGAGGCAATAAGTGCAGGTTTTGGTTAAATAGCTTTTTCACATAAAAATTAACAGAGAGTCCTGTGGCACCTTTAAGACTAACAGATGTTTTGGAGCATAAGCTTTCGTGGGTGAATACCCACATGTGCCTGACAAAGTGGGTATTCACCCACGAAAACTTATGCTCCAATACATCTGTTAGTCTTAAAGGTGCCACAGGACTCTGCTGCTTTTTACAGATCCAGACTAACACGGCTACCCCTCTGATACTTGTCACATAAAAATGTTAGTCTTGCATGTTTTTGATGCAAAGCTACCTTCACTCAACAAATAGGCTATTTTCACAGCAATATAGGTGTGGTTAGATAGAAAAATATTCTTAGGCCAAAATTTTGGAAGAAACAGTTCTTTTTCAAGTGGATAGCATTATAAAAAGAAAATTACTTGAACTTTGTGATTTTGCATTTTGTTACGAATATTTGATGAAAGCTCAATTCCGGCAAAAACTTATGCCTGTGCATAGCACCATTGAAATCCGTGGGTCTATTCTTACATGTAAAATTATGTGCATGCATCAGTGTTTGCAGGATTTGGCTCTAAATCTACAGTTAGCAGTTCCTTTCCAGACCTTATTTGGAGAATCTGGGCCCAGTTCAACTGTCACTGAAATTTTTGAGAATTTTGCCATTGACTTTTTCAGGAACAAAATTTGGATGATTCCTGTGTCACACCAAGGTGCCTCCATTTTGGGCCTCTCTAAAATATACAACTGATTAGAGCAGAGGTTCTCAAACTGTGGTCCGTGGACCGAGTTCCATTCAGGTGGTCCGCGAATAGTTCCCTCTAAGGTGCACGCCTGGGCAGCCGCACATAAGAGAATGAAGGGCCATTCACCTAATTAGTGGAGCCACGCAGGCATGGCTCCACTAATTAGGTGCCTGGATCTTGGAGAAGACGCACATGTAAGGTGAGGTGGTGGCCTTGGGAGAATAGGAGGTAAGTGGGAGGGGGCAGTGGGGTGAGAAGAGGGGGTGGTGGGAATTTGGGATGTGCAGGGCTGCGGCAGCCAGAGAAAGAGGTGATTTTCCCCACCTCCAGGGCTGCGGCTGCCGGAGAGAGACGGTCCTCCTTCCCAGCCTAAGCTCTGTGGCTGCTGTGCTGGGTGAGAGAGGGCACATCCATTGCATTAGAAAGTTAGGACTACTGATATTAAAATATGAGTTGTGTGCTTTTATTTGTAGAACAAAAGAACGTTAATAATTATTAAGTTTTTTTATATTAGGGTTACCATATCTGAACTTTCAAAAAAGAGGGCACTCGGGGAGAGGGGTAGCCCCACCCTCTAGCCACTCCCTCCCCCTGACAGCCCCCCCAGACCCCCTGACCCATCTAACCCCCCCGCTCCCTGTCCCTGACTCTCCCAACCCCTCTCCACACCCCTACCCCCCTGACAGCCCCCCGCGAACTCCCGACCCATCCACCCCGCTCCCTGTCCCCTGACTGCCCCCCTTCTCCAACTCCCCGGCCCCCTTACTGTGCCGCTCGGCTAAGAGCAGGTGTCTGGCTCCATGCCCCAAGGACCGCCCCGCCCAAGCGCTGCCGAGCGGCGTGCTGAAGCTGTGGAGGAGGAGGGAAGCGGAGGAGGGGCTCTGGCCGCCGCTGCTAGCCCCGCCACTGCGTTCCCTCACAGGCGCACAGCCCTGCCCCCCCAGCGCTGCCGGGCGGCGTACTAAGGCTGCAGGGGATGGGGGGAGCCGGGAAGGGGCTTTGGCTGCCGAGGCCCCAATGCGTGCGGCGCTCGGCTGCCCTGTCAGCCGCTTTTCAGTCGATAAATAGCCGACCGGGGGGAAATCCCGGACATTTTTAGATTTTTAGAAATCCCCCCCGGACGGCAAGAGCAAAAAGCCGGACATGTCCGGGGAAATCCAGATGTATGGTAGCCCTATTTATATAGCGCTTTTATCCAAAGCGCTTTACAATAGTTAGCTAACAGTACAAACAACATTTGGAAAGATCATGAATTGGTCCGCTGAGATCTTCAGCAATTTTCAAGTGGTCCACACACAAAAAAGTTTGAGAACCACTGTATTAGAGCCACCAAGAAATGAGTGGTGAATTAATTTTGATATAAGCAAGTTATATAGTCAGTGTATACAAAGTACAATTCCAAAATCCAAGAAAAAATAAGCAATGAAATCTATTAAATATTTACTAAGTTATCATTCAGATGAGGAAAAAAAGGTGATCCCATTCTACAATGTAAAAAAAACAAAACAAAAAAACTAGGGCTGTCAAGTGATTAAAAAAATTAATCGTGATTAATCACACTGTTAAACAATAATAGAATACCATTTATTTTAAATATTTTTGGATGTTTACTATATTTTAAAATATATTAATTTCAATTACAACACAGAATACAAAGTGTACAGTGCTCAGTTTATATTTATTTTTATAAAAATATTTGCACTGTAAAAACCAAAAGAAATTTATTTTTCAATTCACCTCATACAAGCACTGTAGTGCAATCTCTTTATCATGAAAGTTGAACTTACAAATGTAGAATTATGTACAAAAAAACTGCATTAAAAATAAAACAATGGAAAACTTTAGAGCCTACAAGTTCACTCAGTCCTACTTCTTGGTCAGACAATCACTCAGACAAACAAGGATGGTTACAATTTGCAGGAGATAATGCTGCCTGCTTCTTGTTTACAGTGTCACCTGAAAGTGAGAACAGGCGTTCGCATGGCATTGTTGTAGCTAGCGTTGCAAGATATTTACGTGCCTGATGTGCTAAAGATTCATGTCCCCTCATGCTTCAACCACCATTCCAGAGGACATGCTTCCATGCTGATGATGGGTTCTGCTTGATAACGATCCAAAGCACTGAAGACCGATGCATGTTCATTTTCATCATCTGAGTCTGATGCCACCAGCAAAATATTGATTTTCTTTTTTGGTGGTTTGGATTCTGTAGTTACCACATCGGAGTGTTGCTCTTTTAAGACTTCTGAAAGCATGCTCCACACTCGTCCCTCTCTGATTTTGGACGGCACTTCAGATTCTTAAACCGGGGGTCGAGTACTGCAGCTATTTTTAGAAATCTCACATAGGTACCTTCTTTGCGCTTTGTGAAATCTGCTGTGAAAGTGTTCTTAAAACGAACACGTGCTGGGTTGTCATCTGAGACTGTTATAACATGAAATATATACAGAATGCAGGTAAAACAGAGCAGGAGACATACAATTCTCCCCCCAAGGAGTACAGTCACAAATTTAATTGACTCATTATTTTTTTAATGATCATCATCAGCATGGAAGCATATCCTCTGGAATAGTGGCCAAAACATGGGAGGGGCATACGGATGTTTAGCATATCTGGCATGTAAATATCTTGCAACGCCGGTTACAAAAGTGCCATGTGAACGTCTGTTCTCACTTTCAGGTGACATTGTAAATAAGAAGCAGGCAGCAGTATCTCTCCTCAATGTAAACAAACTTGTCATAGCGATTGGCAGAATAAGAAGTAGGACTGAATGGACTTGTAGGATCTAAAGTTTTAGACTGTTTCGGTTTTGAATGCAGCTATGTAACAAAAAAACCCACCTGCATTTGTCAGTTACACTTTCATGATAAAGAGATTGCACTTCAGTACTTGTATGAGGTGAATTGAAAAATACTGTTTCTTTTATAATTTTTACAGTGCATATATTTGAAATAAAAATAATAATATAAAGTGAGCACTGTGCACTCTGTATTCTGTGTTGTAATTGAAATCAATATTGAAAATGTAGAAAAACATCCAAAAATATTTAATACATTCCAATTGGTATTTTATTGTTATAAGTACAATTAATCACGATTCATGTTTTTGAGTTAATCACGTGAGTTAACTACGATTAATTTGCAGCCCTAAAAAAAACCAACAGAAAACCCTTCTCCAACTACAGGATTAATTTAAAATGAAAAAAAAAAGGCATTACTAGTAAATATAACAAATGCTTACTTTACCAAAAACTTTAGAAAATGTATTTACTCTGTCCAGTTTTCAGTCTCATGTGTAAAGGCTTCAGTGATGAGTCAAGGCTGGTTTCACGGAGGCTTTAAGTGTTAACCAGCCATCAACAGCTCAAAATCTTAAATCTTGTCACTTGAGACTACCAAACAGATGATTAAAGAAATCCCCTAAAATTACACATAAAAATAAAAATGCAGTATGTAAAATTTTCACAAGCACTGCACTCTAGCATTGCTAGCTTTACTTCATTTCTAGTACATGAATTGCACACAGAGCCTAATCTCATCATCCTCATTCAGCAACAACTCCTATAGGGGCATGGGCAAAGTTAATTCTGCTTTTCCTAACTTTCTGAGTACTTCGTTTTGCAATTTTAAATTTTTAAAATGTGTGGTGTGTCTGTGGCAGGGGTGCGGGAGGATGTGTTGAGGGTGCTGTATAACCTTTTTTTTTTTTTTTTTTTTTTAAGAAAATTTAAAAAAGAGAAATTCCAGCAGGATTTGGACCCAGAACTTTTAGATCCAAAGCGTAGACCTTTACTACTCAGGCTAAAGAACTAACAAGTGGCAAAACTGGATAGTTATCTTCTATGTGAAAAGTTACTAGAAGAGTCTGTTAAATGTTCTTTGCCAATGGGTTACATGATTTTCTAGACAACAGTGAAGAGTTGAGGATCAAGACTCTTGGATCCTATTCCTGGCTCTGGGAGGGTGTGACACTCTGTACCCCAAAGCAACACCCTGGCACTCACATATTTACCATGGTGATATGATTATGCTAAGTTTTGTACAAAGTATGCTTTGCAAAGTATCATTTTAAGTCTTAATCTGTTGAACATTAATATCCTGTTAATTTGAATGTGCTAATATTGTATGTGAAGTTATGAAGTTTTGCTATATGTATGTTACTGGGATATGTTGTAAGGTTGGAAACACGTGTAACCCACACACCTTGTGGGTGTGGTGTTCTGTCCCATCTAGTGACACCCAGACCACTTAGAGAGAGATATAAAATGAGTCTGCTCTAAAGCCTTATCTAAGAGGCAGTTGGCTTTTAGCTCATGCAGGAGAGGCTCATGCACTAAGATCTAGAGGTCCCAGGTTCGATCCCACCCAACGACAACCAGGGTTTATCAACATTACAAGTGGGGGCTTGTCCAGGATTTCAACTGGGAAGTCTCTGAAGCTCGGGATGTGCTTCCTCAGCTAGGGAAGTATGTAACCCACACACCTCCTGGGTGTGGTGTTCTGTCCCATTTAGTGGCACCGAGACCACTTAGAGATAAAATGAGTCTGCTCTACAGCCTTAGCTAAGAGTCCGTTGGCTTTTAGCCTAGAGGCTCATGCACTAAGCTCCAGAGGTCCCAGGTTCAATCCCGTCCGCCAGCAACCGGGGTCTGTCAGCATTACACACACACAACCAGCCTTTCAGATACAACAATGAAGAAGCCAGACAGTGTTGATGGCTCATTAAGGGTAACCCCACTACTAAGGACTATCACAGGATCTGTGTACAACGAAGACTTCTCAGAGGGAGCATGCAAACGATGGATTTGACTCATGTCACAGCAAAAGATCTTTCCAGCAAGCTGGAGGAAAAGACGGTTACTCACCGTTGTAACTGTTGTTCTTCGAGATGTGTTGCTCATATCCATTCCATTAGGTGTGTGCGCGCCGCGTGCACGATCGTCGGAAGATTTTTACCCTAGCAACACCGGCGGGTCGGCTGTGGAGCCCCCTAGAGTGGCGCCTTCATGGCGCTGAATATATACCCCAGCCGACCCGGCGCCCCCTCAGTTCCTTCTTGCCGGCTACTCCGACAGTGGGGACGGAGGGCGGGTTTGGAATGGATATGAGCAACACATCTCGAAGAACAACAGTTACAACGGTGAGTAACCGTCTTTTCTTCTTCGAGTGCTTGCTCATATCCATTCCATTAGGTGACTCCCAAGCCCAACTCAGGTGGTGGGGTCGGAGTGAGACATTGCTGTGTGCAAAACTGCTGATCCGAAGGCAGCATCGTCCCTGGACTGCTGCACTAGTGCATAGTGTTCTGTAAATGTGTGGACTGACGACCAAACCGCAGCTCTACAAATGTCCTGTATCGGAACTTGCGCCAGGAAAGCCGTCGAGGAAGCTTGGGCCCTCGTGGAGTGGGCGGTGAGGTGCGGTGCTGAGACACCTGCCAGGTCATAGCAAGTCCGGATGCAAGACGTAATCCAGGAGGATAGGCGTTGTGAGGAGACCGGTGAGCCTTTCATTCGGTCGGCCACTGCAACGAAGAGTTGCGTCGTCTTTCTAAAGTGCCTTGTGCGGTCAATATAGAAGGCCAGGGCCCTGCGTACGTCCAGAGAATGCAAACGTTGATCCTGGCGAGTAGCATGTGGTTTAGGATGAAAGACCGGGAGAAATATATCCTGGTTGATATGAAAAGGAGAAACCACCTTAGGGAGAAAGGCAGGATGTGGACGAAGCTGCACTTTATCCTTGTGGAAAACTGTGTAAGGGGGCTCGGATGTAAGCGCCCTGAGTTCAGAAACGCGCCTTGCTGAGGTGATGGCTACGAGGAAGGCTGTCTTCCAGGACAGGTACAGAAGTGAACAGGTGGCCAGTGGCTCGAATGGAGGACCTGTGAGCTTGGAGAGAACCAGGTTGAGGTCCCACGTCGGAACGGGCTGACGTTGTTGTGGGTACGTCCGGTCTAAGCCCTTGAGGAATCTAACGACCATCGGGTTAGAGAATACCGAGGACGCGAGTTCCCCTGGATGGAAGGCCGATATAGCGGCCAGGTGAACTTTAATTGAAGATATCGCCAACCCTTGCTGTTTTAGGGATAGGAGATATTCCAAAATGAGAGGGATAGGTGCGTGCAACGGGGACGTGGCTCGCTGTTCGCACCAACAGGAGAACCGCTTCCACTTGGCCAAGTATGTGGTCCGTGTTGAGGGCTTCCTACTGCTCAGCAGAATCTGTTGGACAGAGTGAGAACACTGTTGCTCTGCCTGGGTGAACCATGGAGCAGCCACGCCGTGAGGTGGAGTGATTGCAGGTCGGGGTGACGCAGCCGGCCGTGGTTCTGCGTGATGAGATCCGGATACAACGGAAGCGGGATCGGTGTCCGAACCGAGAGTTCCAACAGCGTGGTGTACCAATGTTGTCTCGGCCACGCTGGAGCGATCAGAATTACCTGTGCCTGGTCTCTGCGCAATTTGAGCAGTACCTTGTGGACCAGAGGAAACGGAGGGAAGGCATAAAACAGGTGGTCTTTCCAGGGAAGGAGAAACGCATCCGAGAGGGAGCCCGGAGCTCGACCTTGCAGGGAGCAGAACACGTGGCACTTCCTGTTGTCTCGAGATGCAAACAGGTCTATGTGGGGAAACCCCCACTTCTGGAAGACGGAATGTATAATGTCCGGACGGATAGACCACTCGTGCGTTTGAAAGGACCTGCTGAGCCGGTCCGCCAGAGTATTCTGGACTCCAGGGAGGAACGATGCCGTGAGATGGATTGAGTGGGCGATGCAGAAGTCCCACAGGCGAATGGCCTCTTGGCATAGAATTGACGAACGTGCTCCTCCCTGCTTGTTGATGTAAAACATGGCCGTGGTGTTGTCGGTGAGAACTAACACACAGCGGCCACGTAGGAGATTGAGAAATGCCTGGCACGCCAGGCGCACCGCCATCAGTTCCCGAACATTGATGTGCAGGGCTAGCTGAGGTGCAGTCCACAGGCCCTGGGTATGGTGCTCGTTGAGATGGGCGCCCCAACCCAGAGATGAAGCGTCTGTGACCAGGTGCAGAGAGGGTTGTGGGGCGTGAAACGGCATCCCCTCGCAAACCACATTGTGATCTAGCCACCATGTGAGGGAGGTCAGGACCGAGTTCGGGATTGTGACCACCATATTCAGGCTGTCCCGATGTGGGCGGTATATTGATGACACCCAGGTCTGGAGTGGGCGAAGCCGAAGTCTGGCATGCCTGGTTACGTACGTGCATGAAGCCATGTGACCCAGGAGGGTAAGGCACGACCTCACCGTGGTAGTTGGGAAGGCCTTGAGTCCCTGTATGAGGCTCGTGATGGTGCAAAAGCGATTGTCTGGCAGGATGGCTTGTGCGCGTCTGGAGTCTAGAACCGCACCGATGAATTCTATTCTCTGGGTAGGTTCTAGAGTGGATTTGTCCTTGTTGAGTAGGATACCCAACTTGTTGAATGTGCGCACTATTATGTGGACGTGATCGCGAACTTGTTCCTTGGTGCGACCGCGTACCAGCCAGTCGTCTAGGTACGGGAACACCTGTATCCCTTGCCGACGAAGGTACGCTGCCACGACAGCCATACATTTCGTGAAGACCCGTGGGGCCGAAGATAGTCCGAAGGGAAGGACTGCAAATTGGTAGTGCACCCTGTTTACCACGAATCGGAGGAAGCGTCTGTGAGGCGGGAAAATAGCAATGTGAAAGTATGCGTCTTTCATGTCGAGGGCGGCAAACCAGTCTCCAGGATCGAGGGAAGGGATAATGGCCCCCAGAGAGACCATGCGGAACTTCAACTTTACTACGAATTTGTTGAGTCCGCGCAAGTCCAAGATGGGTCGCAGACCTCCTTTGGACTTGGGGATGAGGAAATAACGGGAGTAGAATCCCCTGCCCCTTAATTCCACTGGAACCTCCTCTATGGCCCCCATAGCGAGGAGCGTAGAAACTTCCTGTATAAGAAGTTGCTCGTGAGAAGGGTCCCTGAAGAGGGACGGGGAAGGGGGGGAGGAGGGGGGGATAGAAGAAAACTGGATAGCGTATCCCCTCTCCACCGTGCGGAGGACCCAACGGTCCGAAGTTATAAGGGACCAAGCACGGTGGAAGTGGGAGAGGCGATCCCGAAAGGAGGGGGCTGGATCCTGGGGGATGACTGGGGCGCCGTCCTCGACCGCACCTTCAAAAGTTCTGCCTGGGGCCTGAAGGTGGTCGAGGTGGCCCCTGGTTCTGGCCGGGTTGAGGGCCGGTCCACCTTCTTCTACCACCTCGCCCTCGCCTCCGGGCCGAGTCTTGTCTCTGACGAGGCGGGGGGGGGTAGAAGCGCTGAGGTTGCGGCCTAAATGGCCTGCGCTGGGGGCCCACAACATGCATCCCCAGGGAGCGCATGATTGTTCTCGAGTCCTTGAGGCTCTGCAGGCGGGAGTCCGTCTTATCCGAGAACAATCCATGCCCCTCAAAAGGCAGATCTTGTAGGGTTTGCTGCAGCTCCGGAGGCAAACCCGAAACCTGAAGCCAGGAGATCCTGCGCATAGCGATGCCCGAAGCCAGGGTCCTCGCCGCTGAGTCTGCAATGTCCAAGGAGGCCTGCAAGGAGGTCCGAGCCACCTTCTTGCCCTCCTCTACCATGGCTCCAAACTCTTCCCTGGACTCTTGGGGAATCAACTCCTTAAACTTCCCCATAGAGTTCCAGGAGTTGAAATTGTAGCGGCTCAGTAACGCCTGTTGGTTCGCCGCTCTCAGTTGTAGCCCTCCGGCTGAGTAGACCTTACGGCCAAACAGGTCGAGCCGCTTAGCCTCTTTTGATTTAGGCGCTGCAGCCTGCTGGCCGTGGCGCTCTCGTGCATTCACTGATTCCACCACCAGTGAGCACGGTTGGGGGTGGGTGTACAAGTACCCATAGTCCTTAGAGGGGACAAAGTATTTTCTTTCCACCCCTCTCGCTGTGGGTGGAATGGAGGCAGGAGTTTGCCATATCGTATCCGCATTCGATTGGATCGTGCGGATCAGAGGTAACGCCACCCTCGATGGGACATCTGCTCCAAGGATGTTCACGATCGGGTCGTGCACCTCCACTATCTCCTCCGCCTGCAGGTCCATATTACGGGCCATCCTACGCAGGAGATCCTGGTGAGCCCGAAGATCTATCGGAGGGGGACCCGTACATGAAGTGCCCGCCACTGCCTCGTCCGGAGAGGAGGAAGAGGATGCCTCCGGTGGTACCGGATCCAAGGGGGGGTCCTGATCCCTTTGCTCTTGGGCCGGGGCATCACCTGCACTTGGGTCCCTGGTGTCGGGTGGCGTGGACACCGAAGCCTCCATGCCTCCTGGCGGAGGCCGAGAGATGGTGGATTCTGGGGCCCTTCTAACCGAGTGACCCGAGCGAGAGGTCGATGGTATTGGAGCCCCTTGTTCTTGGTGGTATGCCCACGGGGTCCAAAACGACCAGTGAGATGGTCCATGAGATTGGTCCTCTGCCATCTCCTGCCAGTGGCCGAAATTTTGTTCATCGGCGCGCCCTTGAGGGGGGTATGCCGATCTCGACAAGTCCTCCGAGGAGCGGGACACCGATCTAGACGGCCATGGCGGTGCCGAGAGAGATGAAACCATCCCGGTGGGCTGCGGTGCCGCACGGTGCCGGTCCGGAGATGATCTATCTCTGCGCGGTGCCGGCGATCGGTGCCGGGACCGCGACCGGTGCCGATGACCTCGTCGGTGCCGGGAGTCAGATCTGGACCTCGACGAGGACCTGGAGTATGCCCGGTGCCGGGAGCGACCCCTCGACGTCGAGCGCCGACCGTAGCGGTGCCGAGAACTACGTCTCGACGTTGATCGGTGCCGACGATCATAGCGGTGCCGAGACGTAGAACGGTGCCGCGAAGTAGATCTTGGCCGCGAGTACGACCGGTGCCGAGACGATATTCGGCGCCGGGACTGCGAGCGGCGTGGGGACCTGCTTCGGGACCTGGACCGGTGCCGAGGTTCCAGCCCTTGTGATGGTGGGCGCATCAAAGCAGGTTTCCCCCTCGACTGGACCGGGCGAGTCAACGGTGCAGTCGGTGCCGGTGGCTGAGGCGGTGCCGGCTCCGTGAGAGCTATTAAGTCTCTCGCCGCCGCGAAGGTCTCTGGAGTCGACGGGAGGCACTGTATCACCGCCGGCCTGGGGGGAGACGCTATTTGCACCGGACTCAACGGCCTCGGCGCCGGAGTCGACGGTGCCGGAGGCAACTGTTTCCGTTGCTCCACCGGTGGACGCGGCTCTACCCCCGACACTGGGGGAGCTGGCGTCTTCGGCACTGATGTCCCCGTCTTATGGGCTTTTTTATGCCCTGGGGATAAGGACCGGCGCCGAGGCACTTGCTGTGTCTGCGGTGCCGACGAGGTCCGGTGCCGGGGAGGCTTGTCTGACGCCACTCGCGTGGTCGTCGCAGCCGGTGCCGCCGGGGCACTGCGCACCGAGGTGCTAGGTGCCGGGGCCTTGCTCGTGGAAGGAGCGTCCGGGCTAAGAGCCGCCTCCATCAGAAGTTGCCTGAGCCGAAAGTCCCGCTCCTTCTTCGTTCTCGGACGAAAGGCCTTACAGATTTTACACTTGTCTGTCTGGTGTGACTCTCCCAGGCACTTCAGACAAGATTCGTGCGGGTCGCTCGTGGGCATAGGTTTAGCGCAGGAGGCGCACAGCTTGAAGCCGGGAGCGTTGGGCATGAGCCCGGCCCCGCGGCCGGGGGAGAAAAGGGGGGAGACGACCCCCTTAACCCCCTGGACTATTTAGAACAACTTTAAAACTACTTAACTAACTTACAACAAACTCTAAGACTATAACTATAACTACAACTATGATACAACAAGAAAGCTAGGGAAAGTGGAGAACAGCTAAGCAGCGCTCCACAGTTCCAACGACCGTCAGGGGCGGTAAGAAGGAACTGAGGGGGCGCCGGGTCGGCTGGGGTATATATTCAGCGCCATGAAGGCGCCACTCTAGGGGGCTCCACAGCCGACCCGCCGGTGTTGCTAGGGTAAAAATCTTCCGACGATCGTGCACGCGGCGCGCACACACCTAATGGAATGGATATGAGCAAGCACTCGAAGAAGAACCTAAAAAAGGGGGGGGAGTGACATTATCGCTTGGCCTCGTGTCCCCCCACAACTCAACACCCGGAAGCACATCCGGAGAACAAAGACTGAACTGGGGATGTGGTCCCAGGCTGAAGGGAATTTTCTATTTTACTTTTACTTTTACATGTATTTTACTTTTATTTCTTAGTAATCAACTTTGATCAGTATGCTTACTACTTATAAGCACTTAAAATCTATCTTTCTGTAGCTAATAAATGTGTTATATATTTTACTTAAAACAGTGTGTCGCTTGAAGTGCAAGGGAAATTATCTCAGGAATGAAGGTTGGTGCATGTCCTCTCCATATTGAGGGACTGGTGGATTGGGTAATGTACTTACACTGATCAGACTTCTGATCAGGGCAAGACGGTAGAGCTCTGGGGTCCTAGGCTGGGGAGCTGGGGGAATTGGCTGGAGCCTCTCTATTGTTAGTTCATGAGTGGCTAGGAGAAGCATTCATGTAACTCATCTGGGTGTGTCCCTGCCTGTGGATGGCTGTGTAAGTGCAGGACCTGGAGAGTATTCCAGCTTGTCACATCATAGTGTGAGAGGAAGCCCAGGTTGGTATGCCAGAGGGCTCAGCAGTACCCCAGTTTCCAGTTGTACCCCAGGGTGTGTTGCCTAGTGCAGTAGTTTTCAAACTGCAGGTCGCGACCCAGTACTGGGTCACGGAATGTAAGGTACTGGGTCGCGGCGGCTCTGGTCAGCACTGCCAACTGGGCTGTTAAAAGTCCCATCGGTGGTGCTGCCTGGCTAAGGCAGGCTAGTGCTTACCTGTTTCAACACCGCACCGCGCCCCGGAAGCAGCCAGCAGCGAGTCTGGCTCCTAGGTCGGGGGGTCACGGGGCTGTTTGTGCTGCCCCCTCCCTGAGCACCGGCTCTGCACTTCCATTGGCCGGTTCCTGGCCAATGGGAGCTGGGGGAGGGGGACGGTGTGTACAGACGAGAGCCATGCGGAGCTGCTTGCGTGCCTCTGCCTAGGAGGCAGACCTGCTGCTGGCTGCTTCCGGGGCGCAGCACGGTCCGCAGTGCCTGGACAGGCAGGAATCCTGCCTTAGCACCCCCACTGTGCCACTGACTGGGAGCCGCCTGAGGTAAGTCCGCAGCCCAACCCTGTGCCCCAATCTCCTGCCCCAGCCCTGAGCACCCCCCAAACCTGAAGCCCCTTCATGCACCCCAAACCCCTCATCTCTGGCCCCAGCCCAGAGCCTGCACCCCCAGCCCAGAACCCTGACCCCCTCCCACATCCCAACCCCCTGCCCCAGCGCAGAGCCCCCTCCCACACCCTCATTCCCGGACCCACCTTGCAGCCCTCACCCCAGCACCCCAACCCTCTGCCCCAACCCTGAGCCCTTCCCATACCCCAAATCCCCAGCTCTGTTGGGGCACGGGCATCAACAATTTTCTTCAACTGGGTCACAAGAAAAAAAGTTTGAAAACCACTGGTCTAGTGGGAAAAGCCGTGATTACAAACAGCATAGCCGAGCACATAGATTTAGAAAATTCATTCAGAAAAGCAATGTGGCTAATGGATAAGGTTTTGGAAAATTTCATCCCGAATACTTCAAGTTTGGCAACAATAGTTGTCCGAGGAAATAGCACTAAGGATCTTTACTAGCAAAACACAGGTTTCTACTGCCTGAGTTAAGGGAAAACTTCTTTAGCGGTAAGATTGTAGCAGGACCAGTCCCACCACTGAGTCATAGCCCCTGATTCTCCACTGCATCCTAGCTCCAGTCAGACAGTGGAAAGGGATGCTGCAGGGCACTGGTTGTGGCTACCTCATTCAGACCATCCAACTCCAGTGCAATTTAAGGCTACACAAGGGCAGCCCTAATTTATGCCCTTGGTGTGCCATTCTGACATGATCTTCACATGCTCTGTCCCACCTATACCCTGCTCCCAATGAGTGTAGGTGGGTGGATGGGGGGGGGGGGTTGTGTAGGAGGCAGCAGAACCACCCTGCCCAATTTATGCCAACAGCGAGTAGTTGGCGCACCAGGGTTATTCTCTGCTGGCCGTATCCGGCTGCTTTGAGGCAACATTACACAGTGCACAGTGGCTTTTGCAGACCAGAGATCCCAGCCTATTGTCCTAATCTTAGTGCTATTAAACTCAAAGGTAATGTGGGAGGATGTCATTAGCCTGCCACCTTCCATACCAAATAGCAGTCTGACACCAGCACTAGCAGTAGTTTATAATACACTGCATCTCTAAAAAGGAGATGTAGGAGTCACCCCTCAGTGGCCCCAGAGGCATTCTGCATATCTTGTTTCTCCACAGACAAAATCCCTCTCTGGAGTGCCAATAGTATGTTGATCCCCTTCCCCTGCATCTCTCCTTACGTGACTGTTGGTTAAAACCCCACAATATAGCTCTGCACTTCTATTTTGTAAAAGAGTAAAAATTTCACTTTTACAAAGCAATAAAACCTAAATAGACATAGGGCATTTCTTACCTCTTAGCTCTTCCCCTCTCTTCTATTTTGTAAGATGTTAAAACAAAGAAATTTAGAGTTGTTTTTAAAATAATCCAAGTATTTTAGCAAGCGTTGTCAAAAGGAGAATGTTCTATAAACCTGTCAAGTGGATGTGTATATATTATTCTCAGAAACCTTTACGGATAGCCTCGCTCTTTAAATCTCATTCTGTGGCAAGTTAGCGATAGAAAGGTAAGGGAAGTGTCATTTGATTCTATCATTAAAGAAAATATAATATCTTGGAGTCTTGCCGAATTTTTAAATGTTTTCAGCAAGGTGAGGGCTTTGTTTTCTAATTTTCTAGTGCAGATGATCACAGTCAAGGAAGTGATATGTACTAAGTATAAAACTTTCTTCAGGCTGTGGAAAAAGAAAAAGCAATGCAAAAATATTTGTTCTTCAGCTGAAGCAGGGACTCCAATTTTATTTTCTCTTTCTATCCTATAATTTAAAAAATGACCCCTTTTGGACCTGCAGTTAATCTGCTGACACAGCACCAGGTTTACTTTTGAGTATGTGGAATGCTGGTAATGGGAGACAGTCCTACCCTTGTGATTTTTTAGTCATACTGTTAAAACATATCTCTTTGGCATAGCATTCCCCCAAAGAGCCAGAATAGAGGAAAACATAGGGCCATGCTTAAAAATAACAGCCCATTATAGAACTGAGAGCAGGACTCAACACCATGCTAATAAAAAGGAGACCGAATTGCCCATGGAGTGGTGTAGTGTGGCGTAGTGAACTTAACTAACTGCCCTCCAGACAGCTCGGGTGGGCCACAATTTTGGACAGTAGCTATAAAGAGACTGTAAAGCCAGTTTAACTGACCTCTGTGCAATACCCCTGGTGTGAGTGTGTGTGCGGTTCCCACCAGCAGTATAGAGCTGAAATAGTGGCTTTATCCCACTCCCTGTTCAGTCTTTTGTGGAGCGACATGGGCTAGGTCTACAGTGAATAGCGTAGCTGAAGTCGGCATATCTTAGGTCGATTTACCTGGCTGTGAGGATGGCGGCAAGTCGACCGCTGCCGCTCCGCCATCGACTCCGTTTCCGCCTCTCGCCTTGGTGGAGTTCCAGAGTTGATGGCAGAGCGATCAGGGATCGATTTATCGCGTCTAATGTAGACGCGATAAAATCGATCCCCGATAGATCGATCACATCCGGCGGGTAGTGTAGATGTACCCATGCTAGAGGCAAGCTCAAGGCAAGAAGCAGAGTATCAAGAGAAGGAGGCGTGTGGTCAGTGCTTCATGCTCTAGATAGTCTTGGCTGGCAGAGCAGGCTCCAGGAGGCAATTTAAAGTCATTTTAACTTAGAGCAATCCCTGTGGTGCACTAACTTACATGGGGGACCAGGCCCCCAATTCACGGGTTGCAAAATGATGGTTTAAATTACACCTTTCCCCGCCCCCCAAGCAGAACCTTCTGAGAAGCACAGCTCCAAATTGAGACCACTGCCTTTTGAAGGCTTGTGTGGCACTCATATGCCACAGCAACAGACATTCAGTAAATGCATATAATAGATTGGATTAGGTGTTCTAGTACTTTAGGGAATATCTTCTTTATGCTGTACATTTTGGAAGTGAATAGCCTATGAAATGAACACAATATTACTTCCTCTTCCATCAGCCTTATCCATTTCTCCCCTCCTCCATAAATACATCTAAACAACATACAGTATAATATGGCTGCAAAATGTTTTTGCATTTCCTTGGTTCCTGTTTAGTTAGTTACATCCATTATCAAGGTAAGTAGATAGAACAGATGTGACAGAACTAAGTATAGCTCTCAGTGCTGTAACATGTGCAAGCAGATTATAGACTAGCAGCAAAAGTTGTTCCTCCCATAGAAATGACAAATGTTAGGTAAACATGTATTTACCTTCAGCAAGAACAAACACATTTTGTTCATTTTAAAGTGGTTTATAATATACTCTTAGTTGTCAGGGGCCAAATTTACCCTTGGTGTGAATTCTTTGAAGTCAATATTGAATTTGGTCCATCTAGTATCAGATAATATGTGAAAGGATGAGCAGAACTGGATTATAAAGAAGGAATATAGATGGTGGCTGTGAGATTTGGTGATCCGAAATGTTAACCCATTTCTTTTGCACTTTTTGAGACTTGGACTCAAATTTGTCTGTCAGTAGGTCACAACTGAAATAAATTTGGTCCACTTGAATGTCCGTTTCCTATGCTTAGGAAGGAAAAATCAAATGCACAACTACAAAATGGGGAATAACTAACTAGGCAGTAGTACTGCAGAAAAGGATCTGTTAAAGGCTGTAGATGATGGTGATCAGTTGTTCTCCATGTTCACTGAAGGTAGGGCAAGTAGTAATAGGTTTAATCTGCAGCAAGGGAGATATTAGGAAAAACTTTCTAACTATAAGGGTAGTTAAGTACTGGAAGAGGTTACCAATGGACCTTGTAGAATCCCCATCATTGGAGGTTTTTAAGAACGGATTAGATGAACACCTGTCAGGGATGGGCTAGGTATATTTGGTCCTGCCTCAGACCAGGGGGCTGGACTTAATGACTTCTCAAGCTCCCTTTCAGCCCTACATTTCTATGATTTAATGGTTGTCAATATAAAAAACACTTTAATTCTGAATAAGAGAGTCCACATAGGGGTTTAATGTGTCTTAATTAATTATTTTTCAAGTCACACCTTTAGTTAATTCAGATTAACTAACTAAAACAGAATTAAGTGACTTTGTCAGTTTGTTCAGAAGAGATATGAGACAGGGACAAAATGGTTACTAATCAGATGAGAATTATCTGTGGAACTGTGTGATGCTTGCAAAGCACCTGCCTGTACTATTTTTGCCTATAGCCAGTGCTATCATCCCCACTCCTTTATAAGTACTAAAATGTCCCACAAAAAATGGAAAAACTAAGGGAAATAAAAATAAAAAAATTATTTGAGGTAGAAATGTAGATGTCACTCACTGCTGCATTCTTTCAAAGAGTATAATACTGTATAGCACAAAGACAGATACAATGCAAGCAAAAAGGTTAACTTGTTCTTGCTATTTCATTTTAATCTACCACACACATGCCACATCACTTTCACTAAAGAGATCTCTATCTGACAAGTTAAAGAACTGTTCTCCGTGAATTAGAATATTTCTTAGTAGAAACTCACAATGCTAGGTTATCTTTCTTTGGTTGCCTCACCATAAGTAATTGAGCATCAACACATTTCAGAGCCTGACTGCTAATTACTATAGCTGAAATTTTCAATTGTTTGCCTTGACGAAAATCTAAGGCCTAAGACCCTGATCCTACAAAGGCCTGGTCTACACTTAAAATTTAGGCTCATACAGTAACTCCTCACTTAACATCGTCCCGGTTAACGTTGTTTTGTTGTTACGTTGCTGATCAATTAGAGAACATGCTCATTTAAAGTTGCTCCCTTATAAAACATTGTTTCGCAGCCGCCTGTTTTGTCTACTGCTTGAAGGAAGAGCAGACTGTTAGAGCTAGCTGGTGGGGGTTTGGAACCAGGGTGGGCCGGCAGCCCCACTATCAGCTCCCCTAAGTTCCCTGTGCGGCAGCCGCCCAGCAGGCTATCAATTGCCAGCAGTTTAGGTGTCCCTCCCCCCACTGCCCTGTGCTGCTCCTGCCCTCTGCCTTGGAGGTGCTCCCGAGAGCCTCCTGCTTGCTGTGCAGCAGGTGGGGGGGGGGGAAGAGGGGTGCTGATGTCAGCGTGTCCCCCTCCCCCCGCACCTGCACCCCATCTCCACAGAGCGGGATGGGGGACACGAGACAGGGCTCAGGACCGAGGGAGCTTGCTGGTAGCAGCTACGGTCTCGACTTGCTGATCTACTTAAAAAGGAAATGTACTTAGAGTGGGGTCAGCGTACTTAAAGGGGCAATGCATCTCTCTCTCTCTCTCTCTCTCTCTCTCTCACACACACGCACAAAGCATCTGTCTCTCTCTCTCACACACAGCTGGTGTGTGTCTGTCTCTCTGTCACACACACACGGTGTGTGTCTCTGTCTCTCTTTCTCTCTCTCTCATACACACAGACAGTGTGTGTGTGTGTCTGTCTGTCTGTGTCTCTCTCTCACACTCTCACACACTCACACCCACACAATATGTGTCTTTGTCTCACGTACACATGCATCCCCCAGCACTTTGGAAAGTGGAGGGATTGGTGCGCCCCGGTGTGATAGCGTGGGTTCATCATCACGTTCAGTTTCTGCAGGGAATGTTTGCAGCCACTGCCATGCGTCTATTGTATCTCCTCCCTCCATTCGTGCTGCCTTGTAGAGTGTGAGGCTACATCTGTGATTCTATGATTAACAACCCTTGAGGGCTCAGCCGAGTGCTAGTTCATCATTTAGCAGCAAGGTATTCCCTGAGAAATAACCCACCCTCTTCCACCCTCTGACTCCACCACCTCAACAAAGCTTCACAATCATCTGTGACAGACCCAGACCAGTGGGGTACAGGAGTCTGGTAGAGGGCAAATATACTGGTCACTGGATGAGTAGTTTTCTGTTCCCTGAGTGACCAGAGCAGGGGCTGCACTAGAGTAATCAGGAACCTGCTAAAACCAGTTAAGGTAGGCAGGACACCTAATTAGGACACCTGGAGCCAATTAAGAAGAAACTGCTAGAGTCAATTAAGGCAGGCTAATCAGGGCACCTGGGTTTTTAAAAGGAGCTCACTTCAGTTTGTGGTGTGAGTGTGAGGAGCTGGGAGCAAGAGGTGCAAGGAGCTGAGAGTGAGTGCTGCTGGAGGACTGAGGAGCACAAGCGTTATCAGACACCAGGAGGAAGGTCCTGTGATGAGAATAAGGAAGGTGTTTGGAGGAGGCCATGGGGAAGTAGCCCAGGGAGTTATAGCTGTCATGCAGCTGTTACAGGAGGCACTATAGACAGCTGCAGTTCACAGGGCCCTGGGCTGGAACCCGGAGTAGAGGGCGGGCCCGGTTTCCCCCCAAACCTCCCATTGACCTGGACTGTGGGTTCTTCCAGAGGGAAAGGTCTCTGGGCTGTTCCCCAACCCACATGATGAATCTCTGAGGCAAGAAAATCCGCCAATAAGCGCAGGACCCACCAAGATAGAGGAGGAACTTTGTCACACATCATTGCTGTGTACAGTATTAAATTGTTTGTTTAAAACGTATAACGTGTAGATATATCATGTCTTTTGTCTGGTGAAAAAAATTTCCCTGGAATTTAAACCTCTCCTCGCCCCCTCCCCCTGCCATTTACATGAATTCTTACGGGAAAACTGGATTCACTTAACATCGTTTTGCTTAAAATAGCATTTTTCAGGAACATAACTACAACATTAAGCGAGGACTTACTGTATAGCTATGATACTCAGGGATATGAAAAATCCACACCCTGAGTGCCATAGCTTTGCCAGCCTAACCCCAGTGGATATGCAACTAGGTCAACAGAAGAATGCGTCTATCAATCTAGCTACTGTTGCTTGGAGGTGGTGTTCCTACTGCGACAGAAAAGCCCCTTCCATTGCTATAGGCTGCATTTACACTATGTGGTTATGCCGGCATAGCTACGGTACCATAGTCCCTGCAACTATAGTCCCTGCAGTATAGACATAGCCATAGCCACAAAGACTTACACATGCGCTTAATTCTGTGCACTATGAGTAGCTCCATTGACTTCGGTGGAATTACTCACAGTGCATAAAGTTAAACACAGTGTCAGAGCTTTAGGCCTTTGAATTTTTCAAAAGTGACTAATGATTTTGTGTGCCTTAATTTTCAGAGAGTGTTGAGCACTTTCCCTCTGAAAAACAGGCGCTTTTGAGATGGCTCCAAATGGGCACCTGGAATGAGTAGCCATTTTGAAAAACTGGGCCTAAATGAAGTAATTTTAATTGCATTGGAAGGCTGGACAAAGTCTTTTACACTTCTATATAGAACATGCAGGCAGCAACAAAATTGTATCAAACAACAGGCAAGTGAATAAATTACTATGACAATGCTGCATTGCTGTCTTTGGTAGAACAACAGTATTATAAAAGTACCTTGGCAAAAAAAAATTGTAAGAAGATTCTTGTACTTGCACAGAGATATAGAGATGGTCTCCCTGTTACTGGAATAGGGCTGTGGGAGGGTCTCCTCGTAGTTCTAACATATGGGCATAAACGGATTTGAGGCAGAGGGATCCTTCAAGGGCAAAACAAACAAACAAACAAAAAAAACAGGAACAGCAAAGCTCAGAAGAGAGCTTAGGGTGAGGTTTATGTTTTGTTGTTGAAGTTTGCAATAAAACAAGCCCTAATAAAGATGGACATGGTCCAGCATTGTATGTGCTGCGTTAAGAGCAGGGTGAGAGAATTGCCAGCTTACAGGGATGATATAAGCTGTCCAATATTTTAACAAATCCATTGCCAAGTAGGATCATTATAATTCTCAGTATGATAAACATGATCACTTGATATTTCCTGGCAACATCTGAGGTAGAACTTACATTCTTCTGCTTCAAAAACCACAGACCTCTATTATTTGGGCTAAAGGACAACCTCAATTAGCTGTTAGCAGCATAGGACTAGGGTGACCAGACATGCCGATTTTATTGGGTCTGTCCCGATATTTGCTTATTTGTCCCGCATCCCAACCTACCTTTGGTCGGGACGCAAATTGTCCTGATATTTTGCCTCCGCTCACAGGCGGAGCGGAGCCCTGAGGGGGCTCACACCCCCCTGCCCCAACTCCGCCCCCTCCTTCCCCCATTGGATCCCTCCCCAAATCCCCGCCCTGGCCCCGCTTCCAGCCCCACCCCCTCACTACCCCATTGGATCCCTCCCCAAATCCCCGCCTCTTCCCCAAGCACGCCGCATTCTCCTCCTCCCCCCACCCTTCCAGGCTTGTGCTGATCAGCTGTATGGCGACGCAAGTGCTGGAGGGAGGGGGGAGGTGGAGATGGAGCGGAGGCAAGCTGGTGTGGGGGAGGGGTGGAGCATGGAGCCCTGGCGGCGGTTTTTTTTTTTTCCTCCGCTGCCGGCTTTTTTTTTTTTTTTTTTTTGCCCCCCCCTCCCCCCCCCCCCGCATCCCGATAGTTCACCTGTGTGATCTGGTCACCCTCCATAGGACATATGACACACAATTCTCATTCTGTTCAGTAGATAATAGTGGTACGTAAATAGGGCCCTACCAAATTCACGCAAAGTTATTTTAGGGGGATTGCAGTATTGCCACTCTTGCTTCTCTGCTGCCTTCAGATCTGGGTGGCTGGAGAGCAGCGGTTGTTAGCCAGGTAGCCTGCTCTGAGGGCAGTGCTGCCAGCAGCAGCCCAGAAGTAAGGGTGGCAATACCATACCTTGCCATCCTTACTTCTGCACTGCATCAGAGCTGGGCAGCCGGAGAGTGGTATCTGCTGACTGAAGGCCCAGCTCTGAAGGGAGCAGTGCAGAAGTAAGGGTCACAGTACCATACCAGGCCATCCTTACTTCTGCGCTGCTCCTGGCAGCGACTCTGCCTTCAGAGCTGAGCTCCTGGTCAGCAGCCCCCGCTCTTCTAGCTGCCCAGCTGTGAAGGTAGTGCAGCCACCAGCAGCAGCACAGAATTAAGGGTAGCAGTACTGCAACCCTCCCTACAATAAACGTGTGACACCCCCCCACACACACACACTCTTTTATGGGTCAGGACCCGTAAAATTACACCACCATGAAATTTCAGATTTAAATAGCTGAAATAATGAAATTTACAATTTTACCATGAAATTGACCAAAATAGACGTGAATTTGGTAGGGCCCTATACATAAACATCCTAGCCATTTCATCACATTATGATAGTGTGGGAGAAAAATGAGTTCTCACTCTGAAGTTGGCTGCAACATGCCAGAGGCGGCTTTATTTTCTTTAACACTTGCAGTCTAAGAATTCCCCCTCACCGCCAAAAGAGCACCCCTTCAGATAATGACTGAAGGTTTTCATTTCTGAATATAAACAGGTACAAAGAAGGATGAGGGGACAAACTTCAATTTTCTTAACCTTTGTTACTGTAAACGTAGTTAAACTAAAATGATACATTTTCAAAATGTAAGGCGATACAGCTGCTTTTTCTTAGACTGCCCCCCACCCATTTTCCAATCACACACATCGGGGGAGGCGCTCTGTTTGCTAGCGGCTCATAAACTAGGGAATCTCGGGGGGGGGGGGGCACCCTGTCCACTAGGTCAGCGGCTCATAAGCTAGAAAGGATTTCCCTCACACTCCGGGAAATGCCCTGTCCACTCAGCAGCTCATGAGCTAAAAAAAATTCTCACTCGCTCACTTCCCGGGACAGGGTCCACTGGGGTCAGTGGCTCATAAATAAGGAAAAATTCCTATCCGCTGGGTCACCCCCCCTTATTTTCAGAACTCCCACATGGGGTAGCCCTGGTGCGGCTGGAGTAGCTTAGTCTAAGACTTGGTCAGCAGCTCATAACCAGCCTTTATTCATTCAAACACACATATTCACATACACACACACTCATTCCCCATATCTAGATGCATCATTTTTTGTTTTTTTTAAACCTGAGGGTGTCACCACAACCCCTCTGTCTGGACTGAACACACCTGTGTTCCAATCTGAGGGCATCACTACAACCCCTCAACTCATATAGGTCTGACCTAAGCCACACATTGGCTTACCCTGGGGCAACAACACATTTTCCAGCCCCTGCGTATGCGTACAACTAACCTTACATGGGGCAACCAATTCCCCAACACCGTTCTGCATCTGATCCTGTTGCATTAGCAAAAGTTCGCATGGCGTGAGCCCAAAGGGACAGACGGCCCCACGGTCAGTCCTCCTGCGACACCCCAATAGAGATTTCAAAAGTCTATTATGGTGCCATGGGGTTCGCAGGGGAACAGTCTGTAGTAGCTTGTTGCTGTCTCAGCCGGGCGTTTGCCATCTGAGTCACGGCACCAAATTGTGGGAGAAAAATGAGTTCTCACTCTGAGGTTGGTTGCAACATGCCAGAGGCAGCTTTATTTTCTTTAACACTTGCAAGGGGAGAGTACTCACGGGCAGGGGTTCCCCTCCCAAGGCAGGTCTCCATTAGATAAACAATTAAGGCAAGCGTTTATACCTTTTGTGACATACAGTATGATCAACAACTGCTCTTTGTTTATACATAGTCCTTTCTGATATCTTACTTTTCTCAGCAATTTCTGCTACAGTTTGCATTCTATTCTTATCTAACACAAGGTCAAAAACCAGCATCTCTTACATTCTTTTCCACTCACCCAGGCCCTGCTTGGAAGTCTCGCATTATTAGCTGTTAGGGTTAGCCTGACTCTTGCTCTTCCTGGAAGACTAAGATGTCTGCTCTTTTCCCAACTTCCACACTTTGAATCAAATATATTTTGTTAAGTTAGGCACTAGGAAGTGCTTTATCTTTAGTTGTCTTATACCATTCTGACCTTTATGCCTCATTACTTGTACTCACTTAAAATCTCTCTCTTTGTAGTTAAAAAGATTGTTTTATTCTTTAATTGAAACTAATCCAGTGTATTTAAGTTAAATTGTCTGGATAAATCTGTTTAAGGTGGTAAGTTGTTGTGTATTGTTCCCTTAAAGGGACAATGGACCTATATCTCTGGACTGTCCAGGAGAGGGCTGGACAGTATAGAACATACATTTTGGGGGGAAATCTGGGACTGGGAGCATGTTGGGGGTCACCCTGCAGTACAACCAATGCTAGTGAGAGCCAGAGTGTGACCAGAATGTGGCTGGCAGGCTGAGTTTTAAACAGACACTCAGGGACATGCTGCATGCTGATGGCTGTTTGTGAGCAATCCAGGTTGAGAACTACAGCAGCAAGGTATTGCAAGGCACCCCAGGTTACGAGGCAGATAATGACACAGCCCCTCAGTGGTCTGGATAACATCCAGAAATGTCACACTCTCCTAGTAAGCTTTAAAACAATGAATTAAGTTTTAGCATATTAAATTAAACCCACAACATCACAAAAAGAAACAAACCAAAAAGCTCATCTTTACATAAATCAAAACTGATCAATGCTTCTGGTTACAAGGAGAAAATGAGGAGTGTCATTAATCTCAGAGTCAGATAAATTACAAAATGCTTCAGGGAAAGCAGTTTCTTCATTTGTTTCACCGTACTTACATAACTTTTTGGTCTAGATTGAGTTTAGAAAGTCACCTAGAAACTTAAAAGGAAACACAGCTAGCAATTTTTCCAATAGTTTTCTTTTATACCGAGGGACATTGCTGTTGCTCTCAGGTTCTGAAAGTAGGCTATGACCAACAGAGATAAAGATCTTGTTTAGTAAATTCAGGGGTAACCAAAATGATCCACAGATAATGACTGAAGGTTTTCATTTCTGAATATAAACAGGTACAAAGAAGGATGAGCGGACATAAACTTCAATTTTCTTAACCTTTTTTACTGTAAACTGAGTTAAACTAAAATGATACATTTTCAAAATGTAAGGTGATAACAGCTGCTTTTTCTCAGTTTGCCTTAGTAAGTTTTACTTCCCTAACTCAAAGGAGTGTTGTGAGCATTTATTAATTAATGTTTGCACACTGCTTTTACTAGGGTAGAAGTTTTACTAAGTTTTAGCATATTAAATTAAACCCACAACATCACAAAAAGAAACAAACCAAAAGCTCATCTTTACATAAATCAAAACTGATCAATGCTTCTGGTTACAAGGAGAAAATTCAGGCAGAGAAACATTTACATTAAAGTTCCATTGTTTCATAATACTGTAATTTAGTGTGAAGCTCTGCAGTTTTGACAAAGAGGTCAACCCTAACTGGAGTAAACAGGATGGAGTTGTACATATTTTTTAAGGGGGCAGAGCTTTGCTCTCTTATCAACACAATTTGTGTCAGGGGAAGAGGAAGTGGAGAAGGAGATGGTTACAGAAGAATGGGAGAGTAGCAGGGAAGGAGCATGGCTGAGGTCCAGCAAGATCTGTATGCCAGAAATGAAAAGTAAAAAACACTGTATGCATGCACACTGCATATTAAATGGTAAAAGTACCTAGATCAGACAGTTTAACATTGTATAACACCAACAACATCCTGGATACTTTCTGCTCATCAGAGGAATTAAATTCTCCTGTCACATGAACGAGGTCAGTAGCCACTAACTACAGTGACTACTGTTATGTTTTGCCCGTTTCTTCCTAAATCAAATAAAACATCATAAGACATACAATACAGACAAATAGTTCCCTGTCACACATAGGTTATTGCACCTTCTTCTGCAGCTAGGGTATTGGCAGATCATCACCCAAGGAATAGTGGATCTTGGAGTTAACGTCCCACAGAGATGCATGGGACATTTCACACATCTCAGAGCTAGTACTGTTCCATTCTGTCTGCAGATTCAGGTGACTCATGCTTTTAAGCTTTTCTTTGTAACCACAAGGACTAGAGAAAAAGACAATTTAAATGAATGCTGAGATCCTGCCTTCATCACATGACTTGGGAACTGGGGCCCTATGCATGGGCTGATATCCTTAGGCAACCTACATGGTTTCTATGACTTAATCCAGCACTGCCTGCACCCTGTGTGTAATGATGTCACCACCTTTGCACATGCAGGCAGTGTGCCATTTAGAGGCATTGTCTCCTCCTCCTTCTGTTCCCACCACTCAGCAGCTGCTTCTGACTGGCCCCTTAAAACTGCCTTTCCATCTGTGGGATATTACCAGCACTGGCAGTATGATAGAACAGGGAGCCTCAAATGGGTCCAAAGCCAACTGAACTACAAAATGCAGTCTAATGGAGAGATCTGGTCAATAACACCAGATATCCTGAAGAAGTAGAGAGCCAATGTCGTCTTTGGTTTTATTTAGGTATCCTGTGTTCTTCTTGAGGTTGTTTTTATGTATGACCTTGCTGGGTAAGGTACAATTGTTATCTTGAAAGTTGCCAGTCACTTTGTTTCAAATCTGACACCTTCTGCCACTACCACTGGGGGTCTGGCATTTTTGTTGAAGTATTTCCTCTATTCTATTTTCCTGACTCTTTTGTAACTATTTCAGGGTTAAAGGTTTTTGGTTCAAGAAGCTTAACAGAAGTTAGCATGATGATTTCTGTCCTCCTGCCCATGAGTTAGTGATCCTAATAAAGCATTGTGAAGTGTGTTGCAATATGTGAACAATGCTAAGTATGAAATTTATCAGAGATTTTATATATAGCTACTTGTACTGACTTTACTGACTTTTCTGCTAACCCACTTGACTATGCAGAAGTCAGTACTTTGACATGGTGTGTTTGAACTGAAATGTCAAAGAGAATTGTTGACATGAGCCCCTCAAGAATTGTGGGTTATTACTCATTTGGCGTCCCATGGTGACCAAATTTCGATTTCTAATGTGTTATTACATTTCTCGAGCTGAGCTAGTGTGAGTCTGTCTACCGATGCTGGCAATCACACCTTCCAGTTGCAGTGTAGACATGCCCTCTGAGACCTGGCAAACTTGTACCAGTGTCAGTCAGTGTCAGCTTTCAGCTGCCTCTCTGTCACAGGTTTGCAAAAGATGTGTTGCAAAAGATTGAGTAGACTTGGCTAGCAAAACTTCTTTGTTTTTTTGTTTTGTTCTGTTTTTTTTAAAAGACAGAATACAAAAAGGAGAGAGATAGGAAACAAAATAAATAAAGTGGAGAAAGAAAATGACACACAAGGGAGGGTAACAGCAGAAATCCAAGTCTCACATTCCACGCGTTTGTCAGGATAGAGGTCAGGTGGAAGTGGTGAAGTCATTGGCTCCTCTCTCTGGCCCTATGTGATCAAGATTCCTTTCAGGATCAGACTAATGAAGACCCAACAGTGTCATGTTAGATCCTAGGTTCCCAAGAGACAATGAAGGTGGCAACCATGATGGTAAAGCTCACTCCTTCCAGTCCATGTGTTCCCCTGCTCTCTACTAGTGACCCTCAGATAAAAAATGTGTAGGAAGGGAAGGCAGCCTCATCCCACAAACATTAACCAGTTACAGCACATTTTAATGATATTAACTATAAAAATCTCCTCCCATTTCTAGAATCTTTTAGCCTGATCTGGCATTTGTTTCTGTTCCATTGAGAGGTTTTTCCTTTATAGTAATCTCACTTGGCAACTAATTTCTTGTAAAGAAAATTTGCCAATCCCAAAGGACATTCTTGCAAGGATCACAGTAGTCTTGACAGTCTTTTACAGTCCATATCCTTCAGGTGGCTTCATTTGTTCCATTTTTGCAAAGTTTTAATTTGACACAGTGACAGAAAAGCACTGGTGAAAGACACAACAGACTAAGAGCAAGTCAAAGTGTAAATTTCTCCTTTCTGATCTGTCAGTGAATTTGACTGAGTAAAGCAAAGATTCTCACTGTGGACAGTACTGATCTGCAGTGTACATAAATATCTACAGTGGTGTTCAGAGAGGAACATAAGTAAGAAAATAAATGGCAAGCATATGTTGACAAGAATACTCTGCAAATAATTTAGATAAATTCAAGAAACAAAGGATAAACCTGAGTAACTGGACTTTGCTTCGGGAAAGGCCACAAGGGTTGTGAAGGATTGAATCCTACATTAGCAAGCTGTAGCCCCCACATCTGCTGCTCTCCCCTTCACAAGGGAATGGGGAAGGGCTTTTGTGGGGCTACTCAGCTCCCACCCAGAAGACCCCTCTGGAAGAAGACAAAGAGAGTTTTCATTGAGAGCAGCTCTGCAAATGCATGGAGTGCAGATGCCCTACATGAGTTCTTTGAATCCTGCTCTCTTTCTCTCTCTCTCTCACTCACTCCCCCTCTCTCCCTCTCCCCCCCCCCCCCCCACAGTGGAACCATGTCAGTTCTATTGTGTTCAAGGTCTTCAGCAGTTCAGTTCCCCCCTTTACAGTCATACAGAAACAAACTTTAAACAATGCAAAGAGTATGCTTTGTTATTATACCCAGGGTTATCATAATTGTTTAGCATTTCATATCTGTAATAGAGATCTGAAAATCTTATTGTCTTCTGGGAAACAGTAACTGGGTTGCAGGTCTACTGTTTGATCATCAAGGATGTTGCCAAAAGCCGACTCACATTTTTCTAAAAAGGGCATTAACTTTGGTATGTGAACAACTAGGTGGTGCTATTCTGCTTTGAAATTTGTGAGGGCTGCAAGACAGGTGAATCATAGAAGAGAAATGTAGTCTGTAAAAATAAATGTATAATCAGCATCACCCAGTGCATAATGTATACTAGATAGTCACCCAAGTATCCCACCAAGAAAAGAGTGTGCATGCAAGTTTTCCTGCAGTAATGTATGGCAGTCACAGTAGGACAGTGATGCAAATGACTGTCAATACATAGTAATCAAGCAGAGAAAAGAAAAAGAGAGAGAGAGGTCCCAATTTTCCTCTCACTTCTTCCAATTGGTCTAGTAATCTTAGAAATTACTTGCTGATACTGAATTTTAAGACGGAGATATGATCTTTCAAGTTGATGGTTAAATTTGCTTCTTCACTTAAATCCACATGCATTTAGCAGTGAGTAACATTCAAATTTTGCAGAATTAAGGTTTTTTTTGGTAGTTGTTTTTGTACCAAGACTAATCCATTGTTTTAAAAACAATATCTGTGAGACTGTCCCATTATTGTTAATTGTCAAATGGAAAAACATTACTTAGTTTTGATAGGAAAAATATCATTTGATTTGAAATAAAAGTTTTTATTTCATTCAAATTTATTGAAATAAAAAATATTTGTGGTACTCATTTTTTAGTTCTTTCTTCCCCATCTCCTCTTTCTCTACCTATTTTCCCCTAAAAAAGAGGGGAAAATGGGAAAGAAAGGGTGGGGAGAAGAAAAAATATAATGAAATACAGATTATTTTTTAGTTGATTTGAAATTAAATTTTTAGATGAAAAAGCAGATAGTGTTTGAGAAATACACAAAACAGAAATGAATCTGTTGACTATTATCTTCCATGTTTCTATATAATTATAATAACGTACAAATTAGCCCAGGTTTCTATTCTGCAGAAATAATGTGTAGTCCTTCTGCAGGGAAAAACAGGATGCCATATCAAATACTAGTACAAGCTAGTGGCCATTTAAGGCTGTCCTGGAGAGATGTCAATGTCACATGCTTCAGAGGAAGGTGTAAAATGACCATAATCCCCTGATGCATTATTGCAAAGGAGGAATATTTTTCCTGATATTTGCTGATGTCCATGTTATGCCCACAAACATGGGGACTGATAGCCTCTATAATTTTTGCCTTGTGTAACTGCACTAAAGGAGTCTGGCAGACGAGTCAGGGAAGAATGGGCAAGAAGAATCATACAGAGGATGGCTTGCAAGCCACCCCATTTTACTCTCCTCATGACTGCAGTCCTGAGGGTAGAATTGAAAGCTAACCAGTTCTAACTCACAGAATGCTTTTCAGCACACTTTTCACCTCCCAAAGGTGTGTGCTGTTATTCTTTTTGAGTTCTCCTTGTATGGAAGCTCCTGCCCCTAGTCGTATTTTTATTCTCTGTATTTTTGCTGCTTTTGCTATCACAACACTCTCCCAGTAAGGTCACCATGGGTCTTTAGATCAAGTCCATGTTGATGGTCCTGGTTTACTGAAGAGTAGTTTTCCATAGACAATGCTATCAGGTGAGCAAGACAAGAGGAATGGCTTGTGCTCAGGACTGATGCCCTAGCTATGATGGTATAGTCCAAAAAATGATGATCTCCACATATAGAAGGCACTAATATGTGTTGTAAAAGCAGTTCATCATCATGCTTCTGATGCTGGATGGGAGGACAGATGTTGGAGGAAGGGCAGATCCTTGTTTCACCTGAACCTTAGGCTTGTGTGCTTTTGTATGGAGCTCTGTTACATGCTGAGATGGAGCCAGACTACCAGAATGTCAGAACTCTGGATAGTAAACCACTCGTTTTTCAATCTTGCTATTTTATTGTTTATGCTGTTGGTCCATTCTTATAGCCTGCACTCATGTGACTTTAACAAGAGCTTTCCTGCATTTCTCTGCAACCTCAGGCTCCACTTCTCTATTCAACACTTGTATTTCCTTGAAGAAAGCAGCTGGGCATGTGAGATTGTGATTCCAGTGAAGCAGGTCTATGAGCCAAGCAACTGCTCACTCACACCAATGCCATGCATGTCGTTCTGCCTGATACCAGAGAAATGGTATGACTGCAGCACTCAGAAGTCATCCTATCAAAGTGACAGCAGCAAAGTATCTTCTGAACTCTATGGTGCTATGGTGGTTGCCCGTTGCCAGGCACTCCTCGTCAATGGTAACTGTAATTGCCACAGGTAAATCATGGCTCCCATGTGTACACCTGTATGTGATTCTCCAGACAATGCCATCTCTTCTTTAGACTTTAGAAAGCCATCAAGCCTGTCGAAGATCATGTTCATATTACTGTTGTGCTTATTCTTTCTTCATCCACCATTCCCTCCTGTTTACTACATTGATTCATTGCATCTTGTCTTAAGTTAGATTGCAGTCTCTTAAGAGTAGGGACCATATTCTCCAATGCATAGTACAGCAACTAGCACAATAATATTGATAGTGACTAGGCCTCTGAGCATGACTATGATGCAGATAATACTATTGCTAAAGAATAAATCGGTTTGTATAATAATGACAAATGATTTTTTATACTTCGTCAGACCTGACAATCATGCAATCAAGAAGGAAAATGAGCAATGGAGGAAAGTGGTGCAAAGAGTTTTTGAGCCACATGTGGCTGGCAAGATAGGCTGTGTCATATTGGATGGTTGGGATATTCATTAATAACACCTGGGAAATCAGTAAAGATGGATAGACAGTTTGAAAAATAATTCCAGACTGCTTGCCAATCAGCGATTTAAATAACTGGAATGTTATGTGACTTGATATGAGCTAAGAGATTGGGATTGACCAACTCAGTCTCTCTATAGTGAGCTAGGAATTGGGGATGTATCAAATACTAGTCCATTGAATTTCCACTCTGAATTGTCCTGCTCTACTTCCAAACTCAAGCCCAATTATTACTATAAACAACGTACACAAATAGAATATTATGCAGCCCTTGCTGGATTTCATCTGGTCATTTTTACCACTCTCGAGTGCAACAGTAGCATCCATTTCCAAATTCCAATGCTTCTTTCTCATCTATAAAACATTTAAAAAATATTCAATAGCTATTCAGCCCTGCATTTGACCCTCTTAATTTACTGGGAATTGGGTGTATCCAGGATTTCTCTTGACCATATGTGTCCTCCAGACATCCTTGGGATTCTGAATTTCTCAGCAAGATAGCTCCGTTTATGCCTATTTTACTGTAACGAGAGATGTTGCATTCTCTCACAACAGGAACTGATGGAGATATATCTTAGTTTGAACAGATCTGAACTTAGTCTGGTTTCACTCTAAAGACTGTGTAAAAATGGCATCTTCTTACTCAACAGATCTGATCCCTGCGTGTATCTGCCCATTTCAAGGACAAAGGTCCTGTAGAACCCACACAGATCTAGGAGAAGAAGATGGATTCTGTTCTTTTTCACACTTCATCAACAGAATAATTAACTATATTGTAAATGCAGAGCCAAATTCTGCTTTTAGTTGCACAGGTGTAATTGAGGGTGTAACTTGAAAACAATGGGATTTACAGGGCATAATTAGAAGGTTGTGCAGTAATTTAAGGCAGAATTTGGACCACAGACCAAATCATATTATTGATGATGATGAATGAGAGTGCTTGTTTTTTCAGATCTCTTGAATTTCAGAATTCAGTTTGCATGGCTGATTGGTAACTAACACTTGTAAACAACAAAGATGGAACCCATGATGCCACTTTTACAGAGTCCATATGGAGATCTGTTTGTAGCGGATCTTCAGAAGGGTTCACTAGGGGTCTGGCAAGCTGATATTTTTCTGAGCTATTTGAGTTTCAGGTGAACCCAAATACAAGGCCAAACTTCTCCAGGTTTGCCCATCCATAAATAGAGTTAAACAACAAACCAGCCCACAGGCACTTTTAAAAAGTCAAAGTCTTTATGGAAAATAATAATAGAAGGCATGATCAACAAGAAAAGTGAGAATGTGATAAAGCTCACAGTATAAACTGTGAACTTGCCTTGGGAATCTGCCCAAGTCACATGAACGTTCATTTCTCTTTGATATGATGCACAGGCAAAAAAGATTCTTGCACATGTTTATAACCAATTATATTTTTGATTTTATGTGTGTCTTGATTATGTGTGGAGCTGAGGCAAATAAAGTTTAAAAAATGTAAATAAATAAAATGAAAAGCAATGTAACCATCAAACTTTGTGTAGGGAAAACTGAGTTATGACATAATTGTTAATCTTGGGAGCCTTGTCCTTCTTTACACTTTCCCCCTATTGTCTGTTATTCTCTTGTATGTCACCTCTAAAATTTGATCATAAGCTCTTTTTGGGCAGGAATCTAGTTTTTTAAATATGATTTTTAATTCAATTATGCTATTTTTGGGTGCTAAATATAGAAATCCAGTGTGTTCTCCTTCATGCAGAAGTCCTGACAACTGTGTTATCAGCAAGACACCACAGCTGTCTCAAAATGCTCAGGTCAGGTATTATTAAAGATGGAGAAAAGAGCACTCACTCACTCACTCATGCCCGTCACCCCAGTCGGGGTATGGGCCGCCAACCACAGATCTCCAGAGTCCTTTATCCTGGGCCATTTGCTCTAGCTGTTTCCAGGTATAGCCCATTTTTTTGCTATCAGCCTGAAGGTCGCGTCGCTGCGACCTGTGCCATCTTTCTTGACTCGTACATGGTCCTCACGTTCCATGTACCAATGGTAATCCTCCTGGTTGCAAGAAGGGTAATCAGCTTAGTGGCTTCCTCACGACTTTCACCACCCAGCGTCATGCGTCTTCGAGTCGAAGACCCTTCTTTTTCCAGGCTAAAAGTCTCTGTTATCTCTATTGTTGGCGTTTCTATAGCAGGTTGATTTTTTACAGGGTGGAGTTGCTAGCCCCACGCCCAACCCTCCTCCTTTATCCTGACTTGGGACAGGCAGATGGCCCCAAAGGACCTCTCTGGTGGAGTTAGGAGAAAAGAGCAGATGTTCTAATCTGTGTCTGAATTAGGTTAGAGTAGGGTTTAGGTTTGAGCGAACTGTGAGATTTTAGCCCAAAACAGAAAAAAAAAATCTTTATTCTGACATTTCCTAACATTTGAGGTCCTGACTTTGCAACTTCAAGAATGTACTTTTAACAGAATTTTTTTTTGCATGTAGTTTTTTAGGTTTAAAAAAAAAAACAAATTGAAAAAACAGATGTTCCATCATGTGGCATCATACTGACACCTACATGGGTCATCAGAAAGTTTGGCACCTTGAAATCTACTGTACAGACCTTAGTCACTTGAGCTAATGGAGTAACAGATAGGAGTGGTATGTTGTCCATCTATATGTGGATCTGTACTAGAGGGGAATGAGACTCACACTTTGCCAGTGGGTTTCACAGATGTTTGCTGATAGCGGAGGAGTGGTCAGACACAGAAATCTGGGGTTCCATTCCAGGCTCTGGAGGGGAGTGTGCTTTAGTGGGATCAGACTCTTCAGCTCCCAAACCATAACCTTTTCCAGCCTGTCTCTGTCCCAGTCCTGTCACTTCCCTACCCCTAGCTCCTTAGCCCAGTCTCCATTCTCCTCATCTAGCTAGTCCTAGGCTCCACTCCTCAGGCTTTTCATCCCAGTCTTTTTACCCAGAAAGTCTGAGTTTCATTTCTTCAGACTCCCAATATCCCCACCCCACCCTCAGGACCCTTGCCAAGCCATTCCCAGTCCCCCTCAGCCCCTCAGTCCTTGTCCACAGTTTCCTGTACAGCTAGTCCCAATCCTTGCCCCCATCTCCTCATACAATCTGTCTCTCCCCTGACCTGTCATACCTCCAGTCATGCCACCTCCGTCCATGTTCCCTCTCCCTCCTGGCTCCCAGACCCAATCTCCCTCCCCAGGTTCCTCATTCAATCTCGGTATCCTCCCATCAGTTCCTTGTCCCATTCTCTTTGCCCAGCTAAGTTTCAGTTCTCCCCCAGGACCCACACTCCTCCTCAGATTTGTCTTCCTTACCCTTCTCTCCTCCTTCTCCTACCCCACTGGTTCTCAGTCCTAGAATCCTTGTCCTGCCAGTCCCAGTCTTCCCTGTCTCTTCACCCACTCCCAGCTACTGCAGCCCAGTCCCCTGCCCCCGTCTCACTGTCCACCTCCCATTTTCCTTGCCCAGCCAGTCGCAGTCCTCCCACTTGGCTCCCAGCTCCTGTCTCTTGACCCAGTCAATCCCAGCTCCTGCTCCAGGTCCCAGTCTCCTTGCACAACCTGTCCCGCTCTCCCCCACACCCCATCTTCCTGCCAGCCTCCAGTCCCAGTTTCTATTCCTCCTCCCCACCAGGCTCCTTGTCCCAGTCTACTCCCCTGCCTACTTCCCACAGTCCCAGCTTGTTTCCCCTCTGCATTCAAATGAGGGAGCTTCCTCTCCATGTTATGTGGGCTCAGTGGGGGGCAGGAGGGAGGTAATTGGTAGCACAGGAGAGACAGGCTCCCTGCTCTCTATTCAGGTACCTGTACCTAACCTGGCCTGCAGCAGCCCAGAGCTGCAATTGCAGTGAAAGTCTGGTTCAGCCCTGGGTTAGAACATGCCCAGTACAGATGGAATCTTTCAGGAATTTAGCTGCTAAAATCAAATACATCTTTATTGAGCATGTGTGAACTGCAATTTTGCAAAGTCTTTTCAAATTGGCCAAATTTGTGCAGATTTTCATGAGAATGGCAAAAGGCACGTCCCTAGCACAAAGGTCACTCCCCTGCCAAATGTGAAATCCCTGCTCCAAAGCAGACGGGTGCTAGAGTTTTTCAAAGAATAAGTCACAAGAATTTTTTTTACCTGGGCATAACAATGTATTTTCCCTAGACTCATTCTCAGAGATGTCTGAACCATTTTGTCTGAATGTTTCCAAAATATTCAACCTAAGGCAGACACATGGCATGGAAAATTTCAGCCCCAATGGCTGAAGTTTGGCAAAGTTACAAGCAACTGAAAACAGGGTCTTACAATGGGAAATGTTAGGCAACCTTAATCATAGGCAGAGCTACCAGTTCAAAAAAACCCCAATTGTAAATATGTCTATAAAAATTTAAGTATCAGGGGGTAGCCATGTTAGTCTGTATCTACAAAAACAACAAGGAGTCTGGTGGCACCTTAAAGACTAACAGATTTATTTGGGCATAAGCTTTCGTGAGTAAAAACCTCACTTCTTCGGATGCATAGAGTGAAAGTTACAGATGCAGGCATTATATACTGACACATGGAGAGCAGGGAGTTACTTCGCAAGTGGAGAACCAGTGTTG
Source organism: Chrysemys picta bellii (assembly GCF_011386835.1). Classification (NCBI taxonomy): domain Eukaryota; kingdom Metazoa; phylum Chordata; order Testudines; family Emydidae; genus Chrysemys; species Chrysemys picta. The sequence goes on along the minus strand of NC_088793.1, from coordinate 46,655,511 downwards.
ACAGGGCCAATTCAATCAGGGTGGATGTAAGTTCTGCTGTTTCTCTTTGAAGTCTGTTTCTGAAGTTTTTTTTGTTCAATGATAGTGACTTTTAAATCTGTAATAGAATGACTAGGGAGATTGAAGTGTTCACTTACTGGCTTTTGTATGTTACCATTCCTGATGTCCGATTTGTGTCCATTTATTCTTTTGCGGAGGGACTGTCCGGTTTGGCCAATGTACATGGCAGAGGGCCATTGCTGGCACATGATGGCATATATAACATTAGTGGATGTGCAGGGTGAATGAGCCCTTGATGGTGTGGCTGATGTGGTTGGGTCCTCTGATGGTGTCGCCATAGTAGATATGGGGACAGAGTAGGCAACGAGGTTTGCTGCAGGGATTGGTTCCTGGGTTGGTGTTTCTGTGGTGTGGTGTGTAGTTGCTGGTGAGAATTTGCTTCAGGTTGGGGGGGTTGTCTGTTAGCGAGGACTGGCCTGCCTCCCAAAGTCTGTGAGAGTGAGGGATCATTTTCCAGGATAGGTTGTAGATCGTGGATAATGCGCTGGAGAGGTTTTAGCTGGGGGCTGTATGTGATGGCCAGTGGTGTTCTGTTATTGTCCTTGTTGGGCCTGTCCTGTAGTAGGTGATTTCTGGGTACCCGTCTTGCTCTGTCAATCTGTTTCCTCACTTCCCCAGGTGGGTATTGTAGTTTACGAATGCTTGATAAAGATCTTGTAGGTGTTTGTCTCTGTCTGAGGAGTTGAAGCAAATTCGGTTGTATCTTAGGGCTTGGCTGTAGACAATGGATTGTGTGATGTGTCTTGGATGGAAGCTGGAGGCATGTAGGTACGTAAAGCGGTCAGTAGGTTTCCAGTATAGGGTGGTGTTTATGTGACCATCACTTATTTGCACTGTAGGGTCCAGGAAGCGGATCTCTTGTGTGGACTGGTCCAGGCTGAGGTTGATGATGGAGTGGGAATTGTTGAAGTCCAGGTGGAATTCTTCAAGGGCCTCCTTTCTGTGGGTCCATATAATTAATAATAATTTAATTAATGGAGATATCCCATCTCCTAGAACTGGAAGGGACCTTGAAAGGTCGAGTCCAGCCCCCTGCCTTCACTAGCAGGACCAAGTACTGATTTTGCCCTAGATCCCCAAGTGGCCCCCTCAAGGATTGAACTCACAACCCTGGGTTTAGCAGGCCAATGTTCAAACCACTGAGCTATCCCTCCCACATATGATGAAGATGTCATCAACGTAGCACAAGTAGAGGAGGGGCACTAGGGGACGAGAGCTGAGGAAGCGTTGTTCTAAGTCAGCCATAAAAATGTTGGCATACTGTGGGGCCATGCGGGTACCCATAGCAGTGCCACTGATTTGAAGGTATAAGTTGTCCCCAAATCTGAAGTGGTTGTGGGTGAGGACAAAGTCACAAAGCTCAGCCACCAGGAGTGCTGTGGCCTCATCAGGGATACTGTTCCTGACAGCTTGTAGTCCATCCTCATGTGGAATATTGGTGTAAAGTGCTTCTACATCCATGGTGGCCAGGATGGTATTTTCAGGAAGAACACCAATGCATTGTAGTTTCCTCAGGAAGTCGGTGGTGTCTCGAAGATAGGTGGGAGTGCAGGTAGCGTAGGGTCTGAGGAGAGAGTCCAAATAGCCAGATAATCCTGCTGTAAGAATGCCAATGCCTGAGATGATGGGGCGTCCAGGGTTTCCAGGTTTATGGATCTTGGGTAGCAGATAGAATACCCCTGGTTGGTGTTCTGGGGATGTGTCCATGTAGATTTGTTCCCGTACTGTAGCTGGGAATTTCTTGAGCAGATGGTGTAGTTTCTTTTGGTATTCCTCAGTGGGATCAGAGGATAGTGGCCTGTAGAATGTGGTCTTGGAGAGTTGCCTGGCAGCCTCCTGTTCATAATCCGACCGGTTCATTATGACTACAGCACCTCCTTTGTCAGCCCCTTTGATGATAATGTCAGAGTTTTTTCTGAGGCTGTGGATGGCATTGCGTTCTGTACGGCTGAGGTTATGGGACAAGTGATGTTGTTGTCCACAATTTCAGCCTGTGCACGTCTGCGGAAGCACTCTATGTAGAGGTCCAGTCTGTCATTTCGACCATCAGGAGGAGTCCATGCAGAGTTCTTCTTCTTGTAGTGTTGGTAGGAGGGTTCCTGTGGGTCAGTGCACTGTTCAGCCGTGTGTTGAAAATATTCCCTGAGTCGGAGACGATGAAAGTAGGTTTCCAGATCACCGCAGAATTTTAAGGTGCCACCAGACTCCTTGTTGTTTTTATAAAAATTTATACATTTGACTGTATTCATAAAAACATAAGAATGGCCATACAGGGTCAGACCAAAGGTCCATCTAGCCCAATATCCTGTCTTCCAACAATGGCCAATATGAGGTATCCCAGAGGGAATAAACAGAACAGGTAATCATCAAGTGATCCATCCAATCGCCAGTTCCCAGCTTCTGGCAAACAGAGGCTAGGGACAACATCCCTGTCCATTCTGGCTAATAGCCATTGATGGACCTATACTCCATGAACTTATCTAATTCTTTTTTGAACCCTGTTATAGTCTTGGCCTCCACAATATCCTCTGGCAAGGAGTTCCACAGGTTGACTGTGCGTTGTGTGAAAAAATAGAAAAAATACTTCCTTTTGTTTGTTTTAAACCTGCTGCCTATTAATTTCATTTGGTGACCGCTAGTTCTTGTATTATGAGAAACACTTCCTTATTTACTTTCTCCACACCAGTCATGATTTTATAGACCTCTATCATATCCCCCCTTAGTCGTCTCTTTTCCAGTCTTATTAATCTCTCCTCATACAGCAGCCATTCCATACTCCTAATCATATTTGTTGTGCTTTTCTGAACCTTTTCAAATTCCAATATATCTTTTTTGAGATGGTCAGGAAACTGTTTTTTATATGCATTTGTACAGTGTCTAGCACAATGAGGCCTCAGTCCTGATTGTGGCCTTTGGGTGCTAAAGCAATATTATTATTGAATAATAATAGTACAATTGCAAAATTAGTCCAGAAGATCCAATGAAATTCTTTACCTGATCATTGTCTTGCAGCTTATTACCACTCAGAAGTGTGCGTGTCTACTCAATGCTCCGACTGAAGTCAATTTGGGCATAATCTTTTTTGTTGCTGCTTTTCAACACTAATTATCATTACAGTACTTAAATATTTTTCTACCCAAAGCTGCTCTACCCATTTGTCAGCCCATGGCCACAGTCTGATTCTTGCTTGGTCTTGTCTGGCTTCTCATGGCATAACCTTATGGTTGTCAAGAAGACATCAAAGATGGTTTAAAAACAGTAAGTTGATACTTGAAACTGAATCAGTCATCTTGTGTTAATATTGAATTATATAGTGCCATACCATGATGATTCACTCGATTATTATTAACATTATTCTTCTAGAGCACAGGTTTATGTACACAAGTAACTTTACTATCAAGACTAATGGGACTACTCTCATGAGTAAAGTAACTCTAAATCTTTCCAGTAACGAGCCTTGCACTGTACTAATGCCTAAAATGTGCTAAGCACTTTCCAAACATAAAGACCCAGCCCAAACATTACTACTTAATATTGAGTCAAATGATAAAGCTAAAAAATTACTAATATTTTCATTTCAACAGTGTCTTGTACATTTTGAAGCACGTATATTGACATTTTAACAGCTTTATATTCGACTTCCTTTTGTGATTCCCCAGGACATTCCTTTGATGTAGATTATTGTTATTCCCAAGGGATTATGTGAGAATCACTGTAAATATCTAGCAGTGATGTGACAAAAATGTCGAGCCAAAGATAGGAAAAAAGCCATCTTTACTGAACATAGTCTTTCCGTTCTGAGTAGAAAAAAATATTTTACACAGCAAGATTAAAAAAAGCTATTTGTTACTGATTTTGTCTTTGTAGATTCTGTGTACTGAATAAAAGGTCTTATGCAAAGTCATAAATTTATTGTTATTTAATTTATGCATGATTTTGATTTACCATCTGTCTGGTTTTATCTGACTTACATTTATTTATTTAGTTTTGCTAACGTGAACTATTTTAGTGGGTTTTTTAAATTTCTTTTGATCGTTGTTATCAAGGCTTTTTTTTTTTTTCTTTTGATCACAAAGAAGTGTGAAACAATGAGTCTGTGAAATCCCTTTTAAACAAGGTTATATCCAAAATACTTTCCCCAGTACGGCGAGTATAAAGGGAATATATTCCCTGTCTCAAATTTAACCCGGTACATATTCAAGGCATGTAAATAGAGAAAAAAGACTTAAGTAAGCAAAAAAAAAAAAAGTTTTAAACCATTATCTAAAAGACTTTTAGAATGATATAAAATGATTCAGATTGGCTGATGTGATGTGCTTTGGATGTACATTTATAATGTCTATACTTTTTATTATATTGATGTACAAAAAAGTTTTATACAACTGGTGTCCAACTTCTGAAAAAAACCTGCCCTCAAATCTATGCTAATCTTTCAAATGGCCTTGCGGCTTAGTATAAAATTATTATGTTTTTGTTTGCATTTCTGCCTTATAGAGGATGAAATCGTACAGTTCTTTCCCAGGCAAAATTTCAGTGTGCTTTTTCCCTGGATAAGTACCCTAGAAACAGGATCTAAAATGTGACTTAGAGAATTGGAATGATTATATGATATAGAATCATAGAAGATTAGGGTGGAAAGAGACCTCAGGAGGTCATCTAGTCCGACCCCCATGCTCAAAGCAGGACCAACACCAACTAAATCATCCCAGCCAGGACTTTGTCAAGCCAGGCCTTAAAAACTCCTATGGATAGGATACGATAGGATACGATATACGATAGATAAAAGCCCCAGGTTTCTTTAAAGCAAGAAAACCACAATTTGAGTGCTAAAACTAGATTTTTTTTAATTAATCAGCCTAGGAATCAAACTAGGGCTATGGCTACGCTGGCGCTTTACAGCACTGCAACTTTCTTGCTCAGGGGTGTGAAAAAACACCCCCCTGAGCGCAGCAAGTTATAGCGCTGTAAAGCACCAGTGTAAACAGTGCTGGGAACACAGCTCCCAGCGCTGTAAGCTAATCCCCTCGTCGAGGTGGAGTACCTGCAGCGCTGGGAGAGCTCTCTCCCAGCGTTGGCACGCGACCACACTCGCACTTCAAAGCGCTGCCGTGGGAGCGCTCTCGTGGCAGCGCTTTGGAGTTTGGAGTGTAGCCACAGCCTAGGAAATGGTTCAGCTATTGGTCAAACAGAGACCAGGTAGAATAAAACTATGTCCTCTTTTTATCTACTGCTTCTTTTCAACCATAGAGATTCTTCCTTCCAACTTGGTTTGATATCATAATGCATCTCCCTGAATCTCAAAATTCAAATCTACATCAAAGAAGCCTTCCTCATCTGTACATTTTTCCATAATTTTGTCCCAGCCCTATTGTTTGGTCTCCTTTTAAAGAAACAATATTAAGCTAGGAATTCTGTCCAAAATGTTCCAGCCTGGGTGCCTCAAGTTAGGCTCCTAAAACTATATTTAGGCACCTAATAAATGTGGCTTGATTTTCAAGTGGTGAATACCTGCAGTTTCTTTGATTTCCATGGGATCTGTAGATGAACAGCACTTCTGAAAAGCAGTCCACGTTTATGTAGGTGCCTAAATACAGATGTAGGAGTCTAAATCTGTGGCACCCAGATATAAAAATGTTGCCTTTTTATATTAGAGATGGGATGAAGTCACAAAATTCAGGCCTACGTCTTGGCTTGGGTTCTAATTCCAACCTTTAAATGATGCGAGTGTTTTGATTAATATGGTCCCAGTCCTAACATGTATTAGCTTGGCAATGTTAGCCATGACTATATTTAAAGTTGCATAAAACCTTCTAGTTTAACTCCTGCTTTCATTTGTTCATAACTTTCCAAAGTTTACACCTTCTGGACTGAAATTTTCCAGTGCAAGTCTCTGTGACAAGGTGATTGGTTTGTGTGTGTGTGTGTGTGTGTGTGTGTGTATATGCAGGCAAGTTTGAACCAAAATAGTTCCACGTGTTTGAGTCCAAGGAGAATGAAAAAATAAACTTCCCCCATTACATAGAATAAAATATAATAATCCTGTGACTTTTTCCTCACAGTTCTAGGGTCAAAACAAGTAGGCTAGAATGTTAATATTTGGCGTGGAAATAAATCTTATTGAGGAAGCATGCCTTTGAATGTTCCATGAAAACTGATTCTGGCTTATTTTCAAAGTATGAGCATTTGTAAAAAAAAAAATCACACTCTTGAGTATCTGCAACATGTTTTAAAAAGCATTGCTGAGCTTGTAACGTGTGTGGCTTATAAGGCTAACTTAGCAACAGAGGGTCCTGTGGCACCTTTGAGACTAACAGAAGTACTGGGAGCATAAGCTTTCGTGGGTAAGAACCTCACTTCTTCAGATGCAAGACTCTGTTGCTTTTTACAGATTCAGACTAACATGGCTACCCCTCTGATACTTGAAGGCTAACTTAATATACCGTATTTGAGAAATAGTGGGCCAGACCATTGGCTTCATTCCTTCTCCTTTATGATGCTGCGGAAGAAGAAAGGATATGGAAAGCTGGGTTAAATAGTCATTATGGGGTTACCCTTGCATAGGGGAATCTCCAAGTACCATAAATTCAGCATGGCCAGGTCTGCATAACCAGCCTGCACCTCTTGCCCAGATTAGGTAGGTTCCGTGGACTGGTGCCCGTGTAATGTGCAGTTTTTTTCTCCACAACACTAGCTAGTCATTGAGGACTCACCCAGAATCAGTCATTGAGTAAAACTGTTCTGACGTGCTGCCGCTCTGAAATTTTTCTTTTTAACCAGAGCTTCTCTGGTTCATGTGTTCAGAGCTTCTTGAATGACAGGGACATCTATTGCTTTTTGTCTCCCATGGCAAGACCAACTCCAGAGATCACTAAGCAGCACTGCTTGGATAGGTCTCTATTATTTGGAGATACATGAAATATTAATCACTCTGTGTATTCTAAATTTTACCTAGCACAACATTCCAGCCATCACATTTAAAAAAAATGTTATACAGAGATCCTGCTAGGACACCTAGGTCTCCCTGTGGAGACAGAAAGAGAGGTTAGTCAGCCCTTGTGTCACTAGACAAATGACAGTACAGCTAGATATGAACAGTGTCCCAAAGAATGAAAAGGGGCAAAAGGAAGAGAACAAAGTATAATGAAACATGGTAATGCACTAAGTTGTGTGGGTGTGCCCAATGATGCGCCATGTTAATTAGTGTTAGGCTTGGTTGTATCTCACATCTTTACTAATGATCTGCAAGAAACAGTAAAAGCGCACGTGAATCAATTCACAGATGACACTAAGTTGTGAACACCAGAGAGCATAGAGAAATAATATAAATGGATGTAGAAGATTAGACACATGAATAGAAGATATTATAAGATCCAACCTTGAAAGATGCAAGCTAAGACTTTTGGGGAAAATAATCTAAAACACAGATATCCACTGAGAGAGAAATGCATGGAAAGTAATAATAGACAGAAAACTTTCTGTGTGCTTGCAATGCAATGCAATGATGCCAGCAGTGCCAATCAAAGTCTTCAGTTGCGTAATCAGAGCCATCTAGTCATGGACAAGGAGGTGATAGTCTCTCTTTCTCTCTCTCTGTGTGCATGTGTGATAGATAGAAGCAGTGAGAATGGAACTAAAATAGCACACTCAGGCCCCCATCCAGCAAAGCGTGTTATCATATGCTTAACTTTAAGCATATGGGCCCTGATTGAGCAAGGTTTACTTAAGCACATGTGTAACTTTAAGCACACAACCAGTCCCATTTGTCAATAGGTTAGTCACAAACAAAGTTACTCACATGATTAAGTACATTGCTGAATCAGGGCCATGTATAGCTCCAAAGACTTTAAAAGGACTACTTCTGTACTTAAAAATAAGCATGTCCTTAAGCGCTTATCTGGATCAAGACCTCGCTCGGCCATCGCAGTATAAATGCCTGGCACATTTGCTGTGCATACTGGGCCAGTGAAGTATAACTATATCAAAGGACAAAGAAAAATAGGAAGAATATCCTGACAGTGAAATCTTTTGGACTCCCAGGAAAAGCAGCAACCTCATTTCTTAGAACATTCAAAACGACACTGGATAAAGTACTACAAAATATACTGTAGGTAATATTTCTGTCTAGCAGAGGGATGTGTAAAATAACCTAATACTGTTCAGACAACCATACACTTTGATATGTATCTGGACTTTCAAAAATCCAGGATATTGAGGAAGGTCAAGACTGATGACGACGAGTGGGGTTTATAATGCTCACGGTAATAAGCTCTGAAAATTTACGGAGCACTAGATCAGGCCTTTAAAAAGTAATATGTACCTGATATACTAAGTCACTAAAATTACCTTTTCAAGACACCAATGTTCATTTTGTGACACATCTGATTGAAATCATATTACCTGACACTCTTTGAAAATCAAGATCTACTGGTTGTATTCTGGAAGGAAGATGTATCATAACTGCACTTTCAGAGTAAAACTCATCCCTATGCAGTGGGCGTGCATAAGGTTTAAGTGCCCTTCAAATCCTGCTTAAGTCCTCGTAAAAGGTTGTAAGTGAGAATTCAGTGATATATAGGCTTTGTGGAGGCTCTCTGTACAGGGGTTAATTTCACCCCGAGTCCCATTTCTGGTAGAAGATCCTCAGCTTGTGTAATTGACCTAGTTCCACTGAAGTAAATTAAATGAGGCTAATTTATATCAGCAGAGGCAGTGGCCCCTAATATCTAGTTTCATAGATATTAGCTCAAAAATGTCAAAGACAGTCTCCTGTCCAGACCAATACATCACATACTCAACCTATCCATCATAATGTTGGAGGCAGATTCATCATTGGTATAAGACCAATGAAGCCATAGAGAGAATTTGAGCTTGGCCCCTCTTCTATTTGCTTTATGATGCTGAGGCATGCAAAGCAACTGGAGAGCTGGCCTAGAAGGGTAACCAAAGATCTTCCCTGACATAGAGGAATCCTTGAGTGTCACAAAGCCAGCAAAAACACCTCTATGCCACCTGCCTTGTCCCCTGCTTCTGCACCAGGGTGGCAATGTATGAAGAAGTGAGATGTGGGACAGATTTTTGGCTGGCAAAGCATTTGGCTGCAGCTGAAATAATTTAGAGCAGCCCTGATGTGACAGGGTGACAGCCTGGATCAGGATGACTTAGGCTGTCCCAGGTTTAGGAGAGCAGAAAGGAAAGCAGAAAGTGTAAACTCAGCAGAGCTGAAGATTGATCCTGTGGTATTTAGGGGGGCCACAGTTCCTTCCATCTATCCTTCCCCTTTTCCTCAACATTATGGACAAAGTTAAGAAATCTAATATAATAAGCTGATACAGTCTGTTTTCCAGAAACTTATATGTGAGTCTGCAGATGGCCACGTGTTTGTGCACTAGAGAGGGAGAGGTCAAACCCGAGTTATGTGTGGGAATGGAAGGCTTACAGGTGTGAGTAAGTGCAAAAATTAATTCCTCTCTGTTTTGTCTCTGCACTTCTGTCTTTCTCCCCTCTGATTTCTGCAGGTGTTTGTTATTTTTCCTGTTTTTCTGTCCTCTTACCCCCTCTGTCTGCATGATTGACTGATCTCTCCCTAACAGTTCCTTCTGAGACCTTTCGGAGTCCCAGTAAAAGTTGAGTTTATGTGGAGTGAATAATACATGAATCCATTCCTCTCTGAGTGTGATACTGTGTTCCTTATAATGCCATTCATTAATCTATATGGCACAAACAGTGGGAGCAGGTCGATATAGTTAAAGATAATTAACAATTGATTAGCACCCGAGAAGCCAAATGAAAAGGCACATTTTTTCCAATGATCTGAGCTGCTGAATTAATTGATAAAAGCAAGAATTTTCCTGAGTTCAAACTTTGTTGCTCCTGCCTATTATGGAGATAATTTCTCTATTTATGTTGACATGTATCTGCCAAAACTTTAATTTGAGAAAAGAGACAAATAACCCTTCATTTGCCCATTGTAATACATTTCATTAGAGGGAAATTTTTATGAGAAAAGTAAAACTCTTAACAGGCTGCTACGAATGTCAAATAGTAGGGACTAGGTATTTTATTCAATTCCAACATATATTCCAGGCACATATGTTCATTTCAAATATATTAATATTTTATCAGAGTCAATCCTTTGAACATGAGTCCCAGAGATCCTCACCGATGAGATTCACTTTCCAGGGCTGACCTTAGACATTTTGAGTGACCTTGCAAACTAAAATCTATTACCCCTTCCTCTCCAACATAAGCAAGTCCAGAATCCCATGATCAAAGCACTCTGCAGAGGGTTCACTGGAGGATTCTGGGGAAGGATTTGTGAGATAATTTTCGGAGATATACTCATATATTTGTGACCCATTTCACATTAAAATCTACCCTTTCTTCATGTTGAGTAGTTCCTTACACCGTATGCTGTCCCATTGAAATAAATGGAACTGCTCACAGAGTGAGGGACTATTCAGCATAAGACTGGAAGAACTGAGCCCTTGGTGATTGTTTCATATCAGCTTACCTTTGCAAGGAAAAAATCTAGAAACTTACTTAAAAGAAATCTAAGGTTCTCCTTTACATTTGTAGTTCCCCCCCCATTCAGGGGTCTCATGGTTCAAGTTTCTTCACAGGATGCTAAGACAGGTTCTTCTTTTCTGGAAGAAACTTGGCAGGGGGGTTGTTTAAAATGGATTTTAGATGGTGCTGGAATGACAGTACTGGAAGCTGGTCTCTTTTTATTCACAGTACAAGTATAACCATTGTGACAGTGATGCAGGCTCCTCCACATTGCCTGCCAATGAGCCTTTAGAAAGGATCATCTTTAGGAACAAGAAAGTAATTTTCATGCCCATTCAGTGCTCAGCTTCTGCTGAGACTGCCAAGTTAGTGGTGGTTTTGTGGACACTTGCTCACAAAGAAATGGAATGAGGCCACTGATTCACTCCACATAGGCCACTGAAAAACCATCATCTCTATGGCAATAATTTAAAAAAATAATAATTTTTTTTTAATTTTTTTTAATTTTAATTTTATTGCTGACCTGGGCCAGATAGAATCCTGGGGCCCTCTGGCCCTGACATGCCTCTTCCGCTTCCAGCCTTGCCGCTGGCATATCTCGTACACCAGGCTTATGCGGGTGTCCTTGAAGGCAGCCTTAGTACAGTGCCTGCTTTTAGGGCCCTTTTACACTGCTTTGGCCCTTTTATCTGGCATAAAGAGGCTGGAGCAGGGGTGAGAATTTCGTTCCGGCTGTTAAGACATCAGAATATGAACATGCTTCTCTCAGCTCTCTTTGGAGCGACATTGTTAGCTGATTTGTGCCCATCTTTTTAAAACACAGTAAATACATTTGAAGTGTTTTTGTTTGCAGTGGGAACAAACATTATTCTTTAAATTATTGATGCTTCTGTTTTATTAAAATAAATAAAATAATAATAGTGAACTGATCTGTCAGCATCTATTGGCTAAATGACCAGTACAATGAGTACTTCAATAAACTTTGTTGATTCTGTACGAATTAATCCATATTTGTTCTAAACTGCAAGTTGGTTTTGCCTTAACACAGACTTTGTCTGAATTATTTGTAATAAAGATGCTGATTTTTTTGGAAGTAGATAGGATAGTCAGGTTCTGCCTTTTTTTCAAATTAAATTGTATGCATATCCGTCCTATATGTGGCATAAATCCTCCCACAGTAGCAATGGAATTTTTTAAAATCATATAACAAATGATCCTAACAGAGTTTGAGTGTTAGCACTGGGTTTATATCAAAACATAAACATATGCTATTTTATATTTTGAGATACCCCACATATGATGTGATAATATCTGTATGATAAATTGAAAGCCATGTGATACATATTTTATTTATCATGCACCACTGATTGATTCCACTGGACTTTGCCTACTAATCTCTGTTTGTAATGTTATAAACTCATGCTTCAGACAGCCACTTTTTTCCTAAAAAAAAAAAAAAGGAAATAAACCCAACCTGCTACCCCTTGGGCTACCCCCAGCCCAGCCCAATTTAGAATTTCCTTAAACCCAGGATGGGCATTATTCAGTATTTCCCTATGACAGGATTAAGAGCCAATATTTTTCAACTCATCAGGGCTAGAAATGGGAGGTGTATAGCCTTGGAACAGCAATGGCATGCATACAGCGCTTACTATTAGTCATGGTAGATCCTGAAATATCAGACCGTACATCAGTGATATGTGCAAAAAAGGCAATTTTATGAAAGTATTAAGTTTCTAAAAACATTAATTATAATTTATCTCAGAATGTATTAGTTATAATTTCTCATAGGTCTATACAGTTATACTCATATTGACACAAAGTTAACTTAACAGGTGGAAGATGATTAAAATAGTAGCCCTAATAATATTTCTTAAAACTCACAACAGTATTTCTAAAAAAATTTTTTTCTGTAAAATATGCTGAATACACAGAATGCATGATGGGGTACTATAGAGATTGTATTGCCATTCATTCAGTATTCATAGAACTTCTGGTCAGAAGGAACCATTAGATCAACTAGTCTGACCTTCTATACATCATAGGCCATCAAATATCACCCAGTTACTCCTGCAATGAGCCCAATAACTTCCTTTTGACTAAATCATAACTTGTGATTCACTAAAGCATATCTTCCAGAAAGGCATCCAGTCTTGATCTGAAGACATCACCATCACTTTGCTTGGTAGTTTGTTCCAATGATTAATTACCCTCACTGTTAAAATTTTTTGTCTTGTTCTTAATTTGAATTTGTCTGGCTTCAGCTTCCAGCCATTGATTCTTGTGCTGCCTTTTTCCACTATATTAAAGAACCCTTTAGTACCCATGAAGGTACTTAGGCACTGTAATAGAGTCACCTCTCAATCTTTTTGATAAATTAAACAAATTAGGCTCTTTGTCAATCACTGTAAGGCATTTTCTCCAGCCCTTGAATCATTTATGGCTCTTTTCTGAACCCTCTCCAATTTTTCAATATTCTTTTAAATATGTGAACACTAGAACTGAACTCAGTATTCCAGTACTGGTCTCATCAATGCCATATACTGAGGTAAAATCACCTCCTTGCTCCTACTCACTTCACCCCTGGTTAACTTCCAAGGACTGCATTATACTTTTTTGCTGTAGCACTGTACTGGGAGCTTATGTTGAGTTGTTTATCCACTATGACCCCTAAATATTTTTCAGAGTGACTGGGTCCCAGGATACAGTCCCCCATTTTGTAGGTATGGCCTGCATTTCTTGTTCGTATCTTTGCATTTGGCTGTGTTAAAACACATTTGGTGTGAATTAATCCAGTTTACCAAGTGATCCAGATTGCTCTGTATGATTGCCCTGTCCTCATCATTATCTTTGTGTCATCCACAAATTTTATCAGCAGCGTTTTTATATTTACTTCCAGATCACTGATATAAATGTTGAATAGTGTCAGGTCTACTACAGAATCCCGCAGAACCCCACTAAAAACACCCCCATTCAATGATGGTTTCCCTGTTGACAACTACTTTTTAAGATGTGTCAGTTAGGTAATCCTTATTCCTTTTAATGTGTGCTGTATTGCATAGCATTAATTTGTTAATCATAATGTCATATAGTACTAAGTCAAATACCTTACAAAAGTCTATTTCAGCTATGAAGTAAATTTTATCAAACAAATATGTAGTCTCAAAGAATTAAATTACGTTTATTTGAAAAGACCTATTTTCCATAAAACCATGTTGACTGGAATTAATTATTTCCCCATCTTTTAATTCTTTATCAATTAAATACTGTATCAGCTTTTTCATTAATTTTCTTGGGTTTGATATCTGGCTAACCAGCCTGTAGTTACCTATGTCATCCCACTTCACTTTTTTGAATATTAGTATAATATAATCACTCTTTCATTCTTCTGTAATTTTCTTGGTATGCCAAGATTTATTTTTTATGATAAAAAAGTAACATCAGTGGACCATGGATCTCCTCAGCAAACTCTTTTAGGACTCCTGGATGCAAGTTTCTGGGCCTGCTGACTTAAAAATGTTTCTTTCTAGTTGATCCTCCTCACTTTCTAATGGATTGGACAGTACATCACACTCATATGATATCAGTACATCATCCCGCTTCCTTCCAAATACAGATCAGAGATTTATCAATCACTTCTGCCTTTTCTGCATCATTATTAACAAATTATCATCTCCATCTAGTAATAGGACCATCTGATTACTAAAATTATGTTTGTTCCCAACATACTTTAAAAACTCCTTTTTATTGTCATTAGGCCTAACAGCTATGGATTTTTCTCTGATATCTTTAGCTTCCCTTATCAATTGTGTACACTTCATGACTTTTAATTTATACTGAGTGCTACCCATTTCCCCTTTTTGCCACATTTATTATATATTACTTTTTTATCTCTAATTCCTGTCTTCTCTTCTCTACTGAAACAGGATGGGGTTTTAGCCAAAGTTATCCTCTTTCTTAATTGTGGACTTGTGGCTTTTGGGCCATTTAATGAACTCTTCTTAAAGAACTCCACTGTCTAAAAATTTCCTCTTAATCTATTTCACTAAGAATTTTCTTTGGCTTTGGGAAATTGCTCTTTTGAAACACGAAGTATATCACCATGTAGTCTGCTGGTCTGTTTCCCCAGCCCACAAAGAATTAAATGATTTCAGATCTCTTTTATGCCCTTCCCTCAGGACATGACTTAATTAAAAAACAACAAAAACAACTCACAAACTAACATAAAATGAAACTACCATCACAGGATGCAGGAGCTTAGAGACCTTTCACTTGACCCCTCCCCTCTCTGTTCCAGGGCCAATCACAGGAGTCAACCTCCCTCCTGCAACTCTCCTTGCAACTGAGCTCTCTCAGCCCATTAGAGGCATCACCTGTCCTCAGCATGGTCTGAGAATCAGACAGAGCTGGTTCCAGGCCCTTAAAGGGGCCGACTACCCTGTTACACTTGAATTCTTGTCTGTTTGCCCATATTGAATGTAATCAGAACATGATCACTGGTCCCTAGGCAACAACCAACTTCCAGTTCAGTAATTATTATTAATAATCATGTTTATTATAGTAGTGCCTAAGGGCCAACCAAGAATGGGATCCCATTATGCTGGGCACTATACAAATACAGAGTAGTAGATGACGATGGTGATGATTTGAACTATCATAGCACTAAGGAGCCCTACTCATGACCGATGATCCCATTGTGCTAGCTGCAGTACAACACAGAACAAAAAGACACTCCCGTCCCCAAAGAGTTCACAATCCAAGTATAAGACAAGAGACAATTGATGGATACAGACAGACTGTACAAGGAAACAATGAGATGGTATCAGTCAGCATGGTAGGCTGTAGTCTCAGCACACCAGTAGCCTAGTTGTTGTCAAGTTTTTTTGTAGGCATCATGGCAAAGGGGAGTTTTAAGGTGGATAAAGAGTTAGTTCTGCAGATGTTTATGGGGAGTTTCTCCAAGGCATGAGGGATTCTTTATCCATCCTCATGCGGTTCAGTGAGAAATAGCCTGTATAAATCATGTATGGTTTCACTATTCATGACCTCTGTGCTTCATTATATGTTGTGCGCTACCACAGAGCATTAAATTCTGTAAATTCTTTACCTTTATTATAGGTCCCAACCTATTGACTCTTTTACTCTCATATCTGACTCCCTTAACAGTTAATTACATAGATAGGGTGGTATTTTCAAAAGTGCTTAGAATTGACCTAAATTTCCTCCCATTAAAATCAGTGGTAAAGTTCAGTAGAAGCAAAGTTATACCAATACTGAGCACTTTTGAAAATCCCACTTGTTAGTTTACTCTTACATGGAGTCCCACTGAAATCAGTGAGTAGCCATATACATAAAGTAACTGTTTGCAGGATCTTATCCATAGTATTACTTCCATTTATAATCTTCAGCAATTATACATGTCTTTTAAGACAATACAAGGTTTCAGATGTCTGATACGAATAATGATTCTGTATAAGGTTGATATATTCTGTAAAGCTAACCAGTCAAAACCAACCAATTTTCTTTGGCATTGTATTTTGATACTAGCAATGGACCCACAGCTTTGCCACTTAAGTTTATGATTCATATGAGAGAGGGTGGATGAATGTGTGCATTGTGTTGGGAGATTTGTGTTGATTTGTGAAGATGGTGAATGAGGGGTGTGTGCCTTGGGGAGGGGTTATGTATGCTTGGGGTTATTTTGTGTGCTGTTTGTGTTGTGTGTGGGTTGTACTGGGAGATTTGTGTTAATTTGTGTGGGTGGCACTTGAAGCACATGGGTGTGGCAGTTGGGCTGAATAAACCACTATCTACGCAGGCTCCCTAACACAACAAATGAAATTGTTGCATGCAAATTAGCTGTAGAGTAAGGGTGGTGACTGATTGAATTACCTCTAATATCACAGTGGTCTAGGACCCATGGCATGGCATAGATACATGCCTTACTGTAGCATTTACATCACATAGATATAATATGTAAAGTCAAAATGGCTGAAAACTTAAAAATTGAATTGTAAAGACCACAAAACCCAGCGATGACTCATCCTGGTGATATGTTGAAGAAAAAGAGCCCTTAGCCATGTCTGTAGCTGCTTCCATCACATCACACTGACTCACAAGTCACTTTAGGCTTCAGAGTGACACACAGAATGACATAGTTGCTTTCAACTACCTGAAAGGGGGTTCCAGATGACAGAACAAGGAGTAATGGTCTCAAGTTGCAGTCGAGGAGGTTTAGGTTGGATATTAGGAAAAACTTTTTCACTAGGAGGGTGATGAAGCACTGGAATGGGTTACCTAGGGAGGTAGTGGAAAATCCTTCCTTAGAGGTTTTTAAGGTGAGGCATGCAAAGCCTTGGCTGGGATGATTTTGTTGGGGATTGGTTCTGCTTTGAGCAGGGGGGTGGACTAGATGACCTCCTGAGGTCCCTTCCAACCCTGATATTCTATGATTCTATGATCCCTGGAATCTTATTATATAGATGGTCCAAATGTAAGGTCTCTAAGAGTTCACAATTACAGGGCCAGCCCACAACATTTTGGCACCTGAGGCGGGGAGCTCAAATGACGCACTCATGCCCCCTAGCTAGGGCCGAAACTTTGAAAGGTCTCAATTCTGCCTTCCTGTACTACTGCTCTCATGGTATTGCTCTGCTACCTATCCCAATAAAGGAGAACTAACAACTTAAAATGCCCTGTTCAAAAATTTTAAGTAACAGTTAACTTTCAAACACCTGAAGAGCAAATGTAATTTTTCTTGTCTGCATAGTAAACACTGGCATTTTTATCTGTTTGAATAATCAAAGTGGTGCTTTCTGTGCCACCTTGGTTACAAAGATTTGAACTGCTTCCTGAAGGTCCACAGTCTGGGCCAGCTCATGCTCTACTGAGATGATTGCAAGGCCAACCAGCCTCTCCTGTGTCATTGTGGAGCATAGATGTGTTTTTATTAACTTGAGCTTGGAGAAGCTGCGTTCTCCATTGGCAACTGTTACAGGAAGTGTTAGAAGTATGCACAGAGCAACAAAAGCATTTGGAAAGAGGGTGGTCATCTTATTTGTGCACATATATTCCAGAACAGCCTTTGGAGTTGATCTTGCTGAAATGTATCTTGTAAAGGCTTTCAGTTCATCACCTAAATCACTCGCATCAATATCACACATGTCATCATGTGTCAACACAGTCTCTAGTGCCCTGCATTGCTGGTGTAGGTCTTCTTCAGGTATAGTGAGAAGTTTTGGAATATCTTACAACATCCCAAATATACTGTTGTGTTCCCTGAGCTGCATGAAACGTTCTTCAACTGACTGTATTGTATAGCACCTTTTTAAATAATTCAACTTTGAATTGTTGTTTGGGGTCTCTTATGGGATTATCCCGTGCCTTGTAATCAAAATGTCTTCTTCTTCGGTGTCAAGTATCAGAGGTGTAGCCATGTTAGTCTGGATCTGTAAAAAGCAACAGAGTCCTGTGGCACCTTTAAGACTAACAGATGTATTGGAGCATAAGCTTTTGTGGGTGAATGCCCACTTCTTCTTCGGTGACTCTTGTATTCTTGAATGGGTGGGAAAATAGCTTCAGTGTGAAGTTCCTCTGCCAACTTCTGTGCACTCTTTAGAATGTTTTGAAATCCCTCATCTGACTGGTAAGACTGTAGTTATGACTTTGCTTTGTCCAGTTGTTCCATTGCTCCAGATATATCAAGATCAACACCTGGGAGTCTCTTGCTTACAACATTCATTTCAAACAGTATGTCATGCCATAACAATAAGCCACACAGAAATTGGAAGTTATGTATGTTTCTGGTGATTCCATTTCCCTTTGCCACTGTTCTCCCACGAACAGTTCCCATCATAGCATTATCCTCCATAATGGCAACTATGGCATCATCTATCTTCCCAATTGGTATTTGATAGGCGTTATCGCCTCCACTTGACTTTCCCATCATGTGGCACTCAGTGTTTCAGTGTCAGAGAGGATGTTCCCAGATGTTGCTTCAAAATTTGCTATCGATGAGTTGATACAGAGAAAAATAAATAGATGCTTTGAATTGCATTAAAAAATTCAGCAGCCTCACTAGAAGCTGATGATGCATCACTGACCACCAAGTTCAATGAATGAGAACTGCATGGGACAAAAAAAGCTCGAGGGCTTAACTCTCAGATCAATGTCTTCACTCCTCTGTTCTTTCCTCTCATGTTGGCACCATTATCGTAACCCTGACTTCTCATGTCAGCTATCGCAATTCCTGTATCTTCCAGCTTTTTAAGAAGCACATTTGTCATACCAGCTCCTGTAGTATCATCTATGTCAATAAATTCTAGAAAATGCTCTCTGACAGTCACCATTGCAGGGACATTTTCACTAGGTTCTGTTGTTGTTACAAAATGCACCATTAAAGTCATTTGTTCCATATGGCTGATGTCAGGTGTGCAGTCCAGAATAACCGAGTAATATCTTGCTGATTTCAGATCTGCCACAATCTTCTGTTTGACTTTTGTTGCCAGTAACTGTATGATCTCATTTTGAATTGTTTTTCCAAGGAAGTGGTATGTGTACATTTCTTGGGTGATGACTCTTCTTAGATGCTCCTGGAGTACAGCATCAAACTCAGCCATCAGCTCCACAATTTTAAGGAAGTTTCCATTGTTTGGCACATATAGCTGATTTGAAGTACCATGCAGTGCTAGGTTTTGGGTAGCAAGCATTCTCACAATGGCAATGAGCCTTTTCAGAATATTTTGCCAGTAAAGAGACTCTGATGCAATCTTCTCTTGATGCTGATCATCTATGGTGGCCTTTAACCTTAGTCTCATCTCAAGCTCTTTCCACCTAAGGAATGCTCTCTGGTGATTTGCTGCTTTCTCATGGCATGCCAGATTTTTCCAGTCCTTTGTTCCTGTAGAACCCAATGTGGCTGGAACATTAGACTGAAAGAGTTTGCAACAAAACCAGTATGCAACATTCTGGGTTTTTGAGTACATGAGCCATGGCCTCTCCACTTTGTCACTATTGGGGATTTCACGCCAGTAATGTGTTGGATGGAAACTTCTATTTTCATCGTCTTTGGGGAACATGAAGTTTTTCACTTGCTGTGGCCCATGCAGTACAAGGAAGTCCTTCAGGCTACTGCTCAAGTGGGTCCACAGTCCTGGATCATCTAGGCTTAAGGAACTAAATTCAACAGCAGCTGTTTCTTGCGCCTCCACCACACTCTTCTTTGATCTACACTTTTCTTCAGGAATGTGCATGGTTACATCCATTTGAGATGGAGATATGGATGCTGCAGTAGCTGCCAGGTCACCTACACTCTGACTAACTGGAAGGTCAGGCATCTCCTCACCACTCACATCCTCACTAGTGCCAAAAGGCTCACCATGAACATTTGTGTCTATTATCTCAGGAGAGTGCCTTCCTTTGCTTTCTTTCTTTTTCTGAATGCTGCCCAACAGGGGCATTTTCTTCTTTCAGTCATGACTGCTGTTCTGTGCCAGCTATAGTGGCTCTCAACACTCAATTGAAGGGGACAAATAAGCAGGCTGGTAGCAGGGCCTGAGTTAGGGAAGATATCAGTGTCTTAAGGGCCTAACTGTCTCTTACTACTTCAGTTGACTGCCTGTTCTCCTCAAGTGGGTTCAGGGAAGCAGCAGAAATCAGTCCAGGCTCTGGGGGTGCTAGAGAGGTACATAAGAGGCTCCTCTTCCTCTCTCTTTCTGTTATTCCCTCTCACCTTTTCTCCTGCCTGCCTGTTATGTCTCTTGTGCCCTCTTTCCTCCAGTACAGCACTCCACCATATCTGTGCATCTAGAGCAGAGAGAATACATATGCACCAGCAGGAGACACACTTTTCTACACTCTGGGTTCTAGTTCCTCCTCCCGCCAACAGTCTGGCACTTGAGGCGGCAGCCTCAGTTCACCTCAGGGTAA
This sequence comes from Chrysemys picta bellii, assembly GCF_011386835.1. Taxonomy (NCBI): domain Eukaryota; kingdom Metazoa; phylum Chordata; order Testudines; family Emydidae; genus Chrysemys; species Chrysemys picta. The sequence goes on along the minus strand of NC_088793.1, from coordinate 46,635,018 downwards.
GGCCAGCCCTGCACAATTATTGCAGAACAGTCCAATGCCTGCAAGATTAGTCTGAGTGATGCAAAAATTTCCAAATTTACAGTTTGATACTACAATCATCGTATACATGGAACTCCTATTGAAGTCAATTGGAATTCCTGATACAGAGCTTTTGCAGAGTTGAGCCCTCAATTCAGAAGGGGGAAACAGACAATGGCATCTTATTTCTTAACATCATCCCACTACACAGCAGTGTCACTACATGGTGATGAATCATTGTCATGTGATGCAGCGCCATGACATGCTGATGTTATATCACATCCTGATGCTACTACTTGGCTCCACAGGGCAAAACTGCAAACATGACAACCAAAGCCTTAGTCGCATTATTCCACAGGGAGAAAAAAAAAACCCTCATACTATTGAGCTCTGTATGTCTTTATGGCTGAGCCCACAGGTAGTTTTATCATTTACTCACAGCTGCACATTGAATTTTTTAGCCACAGGATTTACTCCGTCCTTGTGCTTGATTATTTTTTGTTTGTGATTGTGCATAGGAGGATGGGCTGAACAGCACGTTTTCTGAAGGAACAAAATAAAGTATTAGTTGGGTGGTGTGGTCAGATTTCTCATATCCACTCAAAGGCTTCATATCTTCAATAGCAGATTTTTAATTTCCTATTTTCAAAAATATTGTTTTCAGCCAAAGTCTCTCTAATGCTTATCACTGAATGCCTGGCTCTCCCCTCCTGACATGAGCCAGAGAGAAACATGTATGCGTCTCTGCTCAATAACGCATCTTTCTTTTTAAATCCATAAAGTACGGGGAAATGACGGAATGTGAGAGCGATAGTTAATGCAGTTTTTATGTATGCTATCAGAGTAGATTTTTGATACATGATACCATTAGTGTCTTAGAGCAAACGGTACTAGGAAAAGCTGTGATTCCGTAGCTATGAATTAAAAATGTCTTTGAAATATTAAAATCTATCCAGAATTCTTTTGTTTACATCTACAATATGTGTAAATCAGTGCTTCCACAAACATGGAAGTAATATTTTTACAATTTTTAAACACCAATTCTTTGACCTTGAAAGCTCAATTAAGGAACATACATTCAAGAAGGTAGTGTTCCTTTAAACTGAAATATCATTTAGTAGAACATGTCTTCACTGAGCAACCTAGTCATTTGGAAAACATGCCTTTGATTTTTCTATGAGGCTAAATCATCTCCTATTGCAAATCCTAAAAGAGTGGACTTCAGTATTATTAATTAATTTGGCCCAAATATGTTGCTGCAAGTAAGGCCAGATCCAGTGATGCCCCTGAAATCCATATGCAGAGAGGATACCCCACATGCAGAGCTCTGGTGGAAAAGGATTTAAGCTGTTGCTATGCTAGCATCCCTCCTCTTCAACTGGATCCTTGGTGCATGTTGGGGCTGGAGAGGGAGTGCATCATCCCCAAATGGCTATGCAGAACTCAGGATGGAAATATACTTTAACACATTTCTAATATAGGGATCACCCTTAGAAAAGGTCCCAGATACAGGCAGTATCATAGAATATCAGGGTTGGAAGGGACCTTAGGAAGTCACCTAGTCTAACCTGCTGCTCAAAGCAGGGCTAATCCCCAGTCAGATTTTTGCCCCAGATCCCTAAATGGCCCCCTCAAGGATTGAACTCACAACACTGGGTTTAGCAGGCCAATGTTCAAACCACTGAACTAGCCCTCCCTGGAAAGTTCTGGTGGCACAGCTCCAATAGAATTCCCTACTAGGTAAGCCTGAAAGTGGACTGGCATGAGATTTTAGGAACATCAGGCATAAACCAGAAGGACCTGTAATGAGAGGCTTTGCTTTGAATATTTTGAGATGCCTTGCAGCACCTTAATAGCGGCTTGCAGAAAAACCTTGGAAGGGGTTTATATATCATACAAATTTTACCTTTCCCAATTAACATAACAAGGGTGGTAACAATATCAGGACACTTTGACTTGCATAAAACAGCAAGTAGTTTAAGATTAAGGCTTTGAATGAGTAGAGATTAATGATAGTTTAAATTTAGAAAATCCAATATGGTGGATTAAAATGGCAGAGACAGGGATGATAGTGGAAAGGTAGTGATAGGTGGTGGAAAGTTCTAGCAAACAAGATGGCATCAGGGGGAGGAGATTAGAAAGTCTAGAATCCAAGATGGAGTCAGGGGAGGAGCTTTCCTATCTAAAAATAGAGATGACGTCAGGGAGGAGCTAGAAAACTGGAAGCTGATTGGCTACGAGGAGCCGACCTTGAGAGAGCAACAAGTATATAAGGCCAACAGCTAGCAGGCTGAGTGGTGTGTGTGTGTGGATCAGAAGCCTCAAGAAGCAGCATCTTAAGAAAATTCCAGAAAAACAGCAGCAGAACTCTGAGGTTGCCTTGACAACGGCCTTCAGAACAGCTACCTGTCTGCAGTAACAACCAACAGCAACTACCTGAAGAAACAGCTAGAAGCTTCCAGAAGCCTCCACATTCTAAACCTCCAAGACAGACAGCCTGAGGTAAATAACTGCCACTGCAGCAGCGTCCCCAAGATTGAGCGGCCACCTCAGCTCCAAGAAGACGACACCAACCACCATCTCTGGTGTCAGCCTATCCGTCAGACAGAGCATCAGGATCTTTAGACGACTCAGAGGGATTCTGGTACAAGTGTAAGTCTGATCTTCTTTCTACCTATTATTTAACAGTGCCTAGGTGTATCTGTTAATGAAGTTGGATGCCTGCTTCTGAATGAGATCTCCCCTTCCCATCCTGCGACTGGCTGATCACCACTCACAGGATATTAAATGTTAAGTGTTAAATGTTAGGTAAAATGCTTTTTTTAATCTGTGACTATGATGATGGTTTCTCATATGTGTATATAGAGGCTGCATATACTACATTGCACTAAGTACGGGGTTAGCTTGTAACAACACTAAGACTAAAAAGCCTTTGTGTATGTGGGATCTTTATATGCATGTTACATTGAAACTACTGTATTCTTTGTGTGTGTTAAATATTTTATGCCATCTGTGTCTTTTATTTTGCTGTGCTGCTTTATTGTATAGTTCTTCAGTGTAATTCTATTAAATCCTATGCAATTTTTCTTGCTTTATTAAACTCACTGTAATTTTTATTTCTGTTAAATAAATAATTCTTTTGTTTTTGAAGAATTTCTGCTTGCGTGTGTCAATCATTGAGCGGAAGGCTGTATCCGTGTCCTTTCAGGGGTTAGCAAGACTAGCTTGCTCTGGAGAGCCCCCTGGCAATTCCTTTAGGGCAGGCCACAAGCTTGTTACCCCTTTGTTAAATTAGAAGTGCTATTTTAGGCTAATTTAATTGGCATCTAAAATATAGGGTAACAGATCCTCAGGTACAGGTGCTGACTTCTTTTCCCCCGGTGGGTGCTCCACCCCTCCTCCGCCCTGAGGCCCCACTCCCACTCTGACCCTTCCCTTAGACTCCATCATGTCCCCAGATCCCGCCCTTCCTCCGTCTCTTCTTGCCCTGCTCTGACCCCCACATGTGTGCTGCTTGCTCCTCTCTGCCTCCCGCAAGCACCTCCCACCAGCCAAACAGCTGGTTGGTCACCAGTCCAGGGCCAGAACCACTGTGGTTGGTGTGTGCTGAGCACCCACTAATTTTTTAGCGTGGGTGCTTGAGACTCAGAGCACCCATAGAGTCAGCACCTATGCCCTCAGGGCTCTCAATCCCTGCCCCATCATAAGGAACCCCATCATACTATCCCACTCCTAAATTTGATCCTCTTAAAACTAAGTAAGTTGTTTGCCCCCATGCTTGAATTCAATAGTACTATTTAAAGTGTGTAAAGTTAAACACATATATGATTTTTTGCAGCAACACAGTCTGAGATAGGCTTTTGCCTGAGGTTTAACTGTGGAAGCTTTGCATCTCCTGATAATTATGAAAACCAACCTAGGAAATCTGTACTACAATTTCACAAATTAATGTACTTAACCAGTAGAAGAAGAAAAATTAGAAACTTCTTAGCAAAAGTTTAAAACAACAGTCACTGACATTTGGCATGCTATTCAAATAGTTGCTGGGAAAGAAAAGGGAAATGTGCCAAGATAAGGTGACAAGGGAGACCGGCAGAAAGGAAGAAAGATTTTCTGTTTGCAGACTTGACTGGTTGATTTGACTGAGAAATAATTACAGTTCTTCTAACCCTTAAGGAGATGTTACTGAAGTGTCGTGCATAAAAAATACTACTTATGGAATAGGGTACCTCAGAAGAAGTAAAGTCTGGGTATTGTAACTTCTACACTTTATATATATATAAATCTTTCATGCTACTTTTATTTATAATCATCATTACCATTATTATTGAAATATGAGTTGTATAATCATAGATATTTGTGAGATTATTTTAAATACATGTTTTTCTATTAGTTCTCTTACCTTGCACAAAATTTTACAGATGACAAACTTCAAGTGTATAATTTTTCATGGTCACAAACAACAGGGAAACTTACTGTTATATATATTTTAATATTTCTCAAAAAGAAGAACAGGAGTACTAGTGGCACCTTAGAGACTAACAAATTTATTAGAGCATAAGCTTTCGTGGACTACAGCCCACTTCTTCGGATGCATATAGAATGGAACATATATTGAGGAGATATATATACACACATACAGAGAGCATAAACAGGTGGGAGTTGTCTTACCAACTCTGAGAGGCCAATTAATTAAGAGAAAAAAAACTTTTGAAGTGATAATCAAGATAGCCCAGTACAGACAGTTTGATAAGAAGTGTAAATGCTCACACTTCTTATCAAACTGTCTGTACTGGGCTATCTTGATTATCACTTCAAAAGTTTTTTTTCTCTTAATTAATTGGCCTCTCAGAGTTGGTAAGACAACTCTCACCTGTTTATGCTCTCTGTATGTGTGTATATATATCTCCTCAATATATGTTCCATTCTATATGCATCCGAAGAAGTGGGCTGTAATCCACGAAAGCATATGCTCTAATAAATTTGTTAGTCTCTAAGGTGCCACTAGTACTCCTGTTCTTCTTTTTGCGGATACAGACTACCGCGGCTGCTACTCTGAAACCTGTTTAATATTTCTGACAGTGTGATTCTACTTTTTATAAAATAAACATGCCATAAAGTTGGCATTGCACTTTTAATGCTTACATTGCAATTTGTTTGATTCAGGTTAGTTTAGGTGATGGAACCAGATGTATGGTTACAATATTGTATTGTGCTAAAACGTTGAGTCACATCTTATTGGTGGTAAGTTGTATGCTGGAGTTATAGTAACAGTTCCCCTTCATTGATATACAAAATAGGGGGGAACTTACAATAAACGTGTCATCAGCATGTGAAGAAGGCCAACTAAATTGGCTATTAAATTTTAGTGAGTGGAAGTCAATACAACTGCCTTACATATTTTCCACTCTCATAGCTAGTGATGCACAGATTTTTGTTTTTCTGGGGGGCATTCAAGCATAGAGTAAGTGAAGTTCCAATGAGCTGGAACATCTCACTTCAGCAGATGTTTTAGCAAATAGTATTTCTGGTGCAGCTTCATAAGGATTTTTCTCAGCTTGACAGAATGATTAACCTGTCTCCAGGGTTTATACACCTCTTCTAATTTACTTGGAATTGTCTTGCTATCTCACAGAACACAGTTTTGATCACAAGTACTAGTGTAGTCACTAACTTTAATCACCAATACACATGGGTGGATGCTATACATCACCTTTTTCACTGAGTTAGTATGGGTTACATACTCCCCTGGATTATATAAAAAAGAATAAGTTGTTCCTGTGTTGAACAGATCATGAAGTTTCAAGATTTACTTGAGCATTTCAGAGATTTCAAAAGAGACAAAAATTGTACAGGTTGTTTGCAGACCAAATCCACTGGATTGCTTTAGGATGGTGTTCTTCTCCAGTTTTAGGAAGGAAACTTACTAAATTTCCATCTTGCTGGGTGAAAGATACTGTGAGTAACATAAGAGATATGCTATTTGTGTAAGCCTCTTTGGAAATATTTATATTTGTAAATATAGACCTTTCCTATTATAGCCTGAATAAAGCAAAACACTGCAGCCGACTAACAGTCTCAGCCTTCCATTCTATAAAGCACACTGACACCTCAAAAATAAAATCAATCATGAAAAATATGGTGGTAGAGAATTATTATTATTATTATTATTATTTTTAATTTTTTGTTCTGTATTTGCAAAGCCCCAGCACAGTGGTGGCCAACCTGTGGCCCGTCAGGGTAATCTGCTGGTGGGCCGCGAGACAGTTTGTTTACCTCAACCGACCTCAGGCACGGCCATCCTCAACTCCCAGTGGCCACAGTTTGCCATTCCTGGCCAATGGGATCCTGGTCTATTACAGGGACTCTAGGTGCTATTGCAATACGTGTGATAAATAATATTAATACATTCTTCACATTGATACTTTGTTCTCTTGCATCCCTCAAAAATTATGTTTTTTTTTATAAACATTGTTTACATTTACAGTGCTCCATTCATAAAAATAATAAATATATAAAATTATTCCTGATTAAAAATCTGTGTAAATATATATGCAAATTAGGGCTCATGGGAAATAGACAATTGGCCCTTGCTGCTCCAGATGTTGTACGCCACTGTTTTAAATTGACTACCTAATTTATTACTTTAAAAATACCATGCAGCTATTTAATTGCAAAATTTCCTTGCATTCAGCTTTAGACATATAATTAATGTTTAGCCATTATTCTATATATCATGATGTAAATTTGGGCTCAGTTATTTTTTCCCATCATATGTATTACTTTCACATCTACAGGTGTGGGATAGTGTTTTTAGAGAAGAATATTTAGCAAGAAACTGAGCCATTGGATTTTTGCCATCTCATTCCAAAAAATTTTCACACTGTGGACAGGAAAGATGTCTACATTAAGCAAGCTCTTCTTGTTCCAAGGCATTCTATATGAATTAATTAATGATGACTCTGGCATAATTCAAAACCATATGGCATATCTCTGAATTTTCATGTCCCTTAACAAAGGAAACTTAAAAGTAATCTCCTTACTTTTTTCTTGCAACCTACTACCTTGAGCTCTGGGTTTCTCAGATTTCATATGTTAACCACAGTTGGATCAGATAATTACATGGAAAGGAGACTTGGTGATGTTGATGATTCAGTAGTGTTAATAGTTTAGTACATGGCACTGTTCCTTCTAAATCAATACTGAACTGGTTCCCCAATGTGGGATGATAGGACAGTGTGCTTCTGAAGGGGCCTGTCTTTTTGATGAGATATAAAATTGAGGCTCTGACCATTTGGCCCTTTTTGTAACACAAACTGTAGTACCCTGGTTTCCGGGACAAATTCCAATTTGGGTATTACGTTTTGCCTGCTTACTATGAATTTGCCCTGTAATTTCAGCTGGATTCAGTGTTTTTCACTTATTACACTAAGTATGTGTATGAAGTTGCTACCTTGTTTAGTATTTGCAGTGTTGCACCTCAGAAGTAGTTTTCTTTTCTGCAGTCAAACTGTATTTGTAAATCAGTTTGTAACTGGTCTGGTCTGGCAACCATCTGTAGCAAAGGTTTATATACATGTGCAGGATCACTGGCATTTTCATCTCCTAGCCTGTTCAGATTCTTCCATATGCCAAACTATGACCCTAGTTCAGGAAAACACTTAAAAACATGTTTTACTTTAAACTTGTGAGTAGTCACTGTTATAATGTGAATAAAACAATAAGACTACTCATGTGCTTAAAGTTAAGTATGTGATCAAGTGCTTTGCTGGATTGGAACTTATATGTGGATCTTGAGATCCATCGTAATGTGCAAAAAGAACAGGAGTACTTGTGGCACCTTAGAGACTAACAAATTTATTAGCGCATAAGCTTTCGTGGGCTACAGCCCACTTCTTCGGATACATCGTAATGTGCATTTGTTACAACAGAGCTCCAGAAATTGAGGGAATTACTAAAACATGGGAGTTGCAAACTTTTTTGAAAACAAATTCTAGTATCTAAGATGGCAAAACTAATCCATGTAGGTAGGGTCCCTGGGATGAGTGCTTAAAAATAAATATTTATATTTATTTGAAAACATTTCTATGGGATTTGATTCAGTTATCTAGAGTATAAAGTGAGAGCCCTAAGGCCCAGCTATAATCATTTTTTGATATAACTGCCATTATAGTAAGCCTAAAAATGGAGATAAAACACGGATTTAATTTTCCTCAAATGGAGCTGAGAAGCAGTCACAGAATTGGCTACTATAGCAGTAAATCACTGGCTCGTCCACTGACAGAATTATTTTATGAAGAAAAAAAATATTTCACTGCCACTCTACCTGTAACAGCGCCATTATAAATAGAAATACACTAATGGAGCATGGAACACGTTCTGCCACTGAATAGTGCAAAATGCTGTAAAGGGAAGCAGCCAAGCAAAGTGTTTCTATCCTGGGCCATCCTGCTTGCACAGGAGAGGATGGCTAACAGGGCAGGCGTTAGCCATCCTGTTAGCCACCTGATGTTCTTCTTAATGCTGGCTCAAAAAAGAGCAATGTGTATCCCCAGCATATGGGGCCATGGGTCTGACTACTCTCAAGTTTTAGGGGCTGTGGAGTACTGTCAGGAACATTAGCTCCCTTCCAAGTGCTCAAGAGAACTAAATCTTTATTCTGTTCCTTGCACTTTCTCCCTTACCACCTCAGCATACTCATATAAAACAAGTCAGGATTTTGTCCTACAGCTACAATTGTAGGTGATTCTTCAATGAATCTATAAAGGTTACCAGCTGGGCCAATGAGACTAGATATCATAATTCCCAGAGATCCATTAAGGACTATTGTGTCAATATATATATTAGTTTTCCACATGCTTTACAGACAGGAAAACAGGCATGGTCCCTGCTATGAAGGGCTTAGAATTTAAATAATGGACCATTAGAAACATTTACTCATCAAGGAACTGATGATTGTCTAGGGTGTTTATGAAAGTTTATGTATTCAACAATAAAATCACATTAGGCTAGAGCCACAAAGGGATTTAGCAACCTAATTACCACTTTAAAAGCCTAAATCTATAATGTAGATTCTCAAAACCCCTGCTCAGCTGCCTAATCCTGGCAGTGCCTAACTACCAGTAGAAATTTAGGTGCCAGGGAAAAGTCCCCAAAGTTCTGCCAGTGAGCCTGTACACTATCACCTAAGTCTCAGGGACCAGCTCAGGCCCAAGACCTGACAGGTAGGGTAATGCCTAGTTTAAGAATCCTATCTTGCCTGTGGAGCTTGATCCAGTAGGCCTGCTCAGAGGCTGCCTAAGAGCACACATAATGGATCAGGCCCTTCCTAAAAGCACAGCCAAGGAAGAGGAGGAGATGATGGTAATACCCTTATATGCTATACCACTCTGAGCACTACCAGTCTGTCTGAATTGGACTAGGGACTTGAACACAGGTCTTCCACCTCCCAGGTGAGTGCCCTATCTACTGGGCTATTGTAGGGTAGTCTGGGGTGGGTCTCACTCAATCTCTCCTGTTGAAGCTGTTCCACTTTTTAGAAAATATTTAAATAGTCATTGGGCCTCAGAGACAGCGAGAGAGAGAGACTCTGTAGCCTAATGGTTAGTGCACTTTCCTGGGAGAGTCACCGCCCCCAATGACTATTTATGTATTTCATTCCATATGGAACACCTGCAACAAAAGAGATTGAGAGAGAGTCAACCCATATTCTCCATATATCTGATCCTTCGTGTTCCTCTTCTACCCCCCATTTCCCTCCTTCCCTGACTCCCCTATGTGCCTCTGCCCCCACCAATTCCCTGATTCCAGCTCCCAGGCCTTGCCTCCCCCTCCGACCTTGGGTATCTTCTGGGGGCGGGGCAGGCCCTCCCCGTCTCTCTCCCAACCTATCTTTAAGCATTTGCTGGTTGTATCCCCTCATGTGCAGTCTTGGAAGAAAACCAAGGGCAAAAGCATTGCCCCCGCCAATGACAAAGAACACTGGGATCTTCAGGGGAAGGGACCCGGGCTCCTTGTACCTAGCAAAGCGCAGCCCTATGGGAAGGCAGACTGATAGCTGCCTGCATAGGTAGCCTATTTCATGGGGAGAGCCTGTGACAAAAGGATGGGGCAGAGCTCAGCCTGCTGCAGGCTCTGCCCTGCCGCATCTTGTGTCCCTTTCCCTTTAGATCCTGATGCTCCATGACGGGGGGTAGTGGCTCCTAAGTCTGGAGATGAGGAGTGCTACTAGCCAAACCTTGAAGAAAGGATGGGAGGCCATTCAGGTTTCTTACAGAGGACTCAGAAGGTAAGGCGGGGGGGAAGCCAGAACCTAAGGGTCAGGCGGTCATAGGCACATGAGAGTTGGGGGCAGGGAGGGAGGGGGGGGAGGCTTTGTCCTGGAGTCTCCAGGAATTAAAGCTTAATATCGTGTGATGAAATCTCCAGGAATTCCTCCAACCAAAGTTGCCAGTCCTAGGCAGCAGTCATCTGAGGGTTTGTGGTTGAAGACTCTGGAGGCTTCACCCCTGACTTGGGCCTAGTTGTCAAAGTCTAGGGCAGTGGTGGTGTAGCAGGAAGCTGCTAAAAGTTGACTAGAGATGGGCAAGGCTATAGATGTTGCAGATTTGGAATGAACCAAGCTGATCTTACCTGTTGGTTGGGGGATAGGGAAGAGCTGAAGGTTTGTGGGGCTTATTTTATGGCTGCAGAAAGGAGATTCAGGCATTAGAATTGGGAGACCAGGTATTAGGGAGAGCCAGTGGCATTCGGATTAGGTTTGTGGCAGTTTCTCGTCCAGGGAAAGGAGAGAGAGAGAGAGCTAGGAGTGGGGCATCATGGACCTGGATATTTACTAGAAGGGATGGGACTTTCCCTGAATAGGTGGAAGCTGTATCCTTCCTCGGGACTATGAATAGGTTTGGAAGGATTGGATTATTGATAAATGTCAGTAAATGTCAATTTCACCATACACAAACAAGCCAATGAAAAATATTTCCATCGATAACAATTTAAATTTATAGACAGGCAAAGTGAGAAAAATGCTACTTGAGACTTTATTAGAGTTTGATTTAAGGATATTTACTTTATATATTTTGCATGTGATGTAGACATTTTGTGGTTTAACCATTATAAAGCTTTAACTTTTTGAATCTCAACATCTACTGTTATTAAATAATTATTGTTTGACACTCCCCGCATAATTTCCCACAAGTATGAAAATTTAAATAGATAAAAACTGAAAAAAATGTTTAAAATAAATATTGATATTATCCATCTAAATTATATATATCTATATATAATATAGGCTTGGCAGAATTCATATATATATAAAAGGTGTGCGCTGCCTGGATCTGGTACCCCGCACCCCGTCCCGCGTGCCAACCCCCTCCCTGACCCCTCTTCCACACCCAAACTCCCTCCCAGAGCCCGCACCCCCTCCCGCACTCCGAACCCCTCATGGGCATTCCTCCGCCTAGGAGCAGCAGGGGCATGGCACCATTCCGTGGAGCCAGGTAGGGAGTCTGTTGGCCCCGTGCCAACCAGTCTATAAACTGGACTTTCCATGAAGATCAGAAATGCCAGTTTTTGTTGAGCTTTCCAGTTGTTAAAGTGCTGGATAATACAGCTTTTACTATATATTGAATTTTGTTAAGCCTAGCTATAAATGAAAGCACATGGCTGTGCTTTCCCTTCCCTAATGTAGCTTGGGGTTTGGCCCACTAGAGAGAACTGCTGAATTGCCCTTTGAGGTGATCGGATGTGTGCAAGGAATGAATGGGTATAGAGCATATGGAGGTGATGTGTGTGAGGAATGAGTGGGAATATGTGTGCAAAATGGGTAGGTGGAAAATGAATGGGTGTGTGGAGTGGACATGGGGGATTCATGTGCAGTATTCTGTAAGTGAGTATACGAAGAATGTCTGGATTCTGTCCTATACTAGTATCAGTTTCAAACACCTGGGAGTTGATTAGGGGAGAGAACTAGCCCAAAGTCATTATACTAAAAATAGTTGTGTTGTATTGTAACAACTAGTCCTGGTCCTATGGAGCAGAAATGGATTAACAATGTATTTATTGAATTTACTGGCAGGGCAGTTTTATTTTTAACTCTGAGTGAATTATCTGTTGTGACTGACTGTGATATTTATAGATTTGTTCACTATTTAAAATGTTCAAAGAACATTTTGTGTGAACAAATTTCAGCTCGTGTGTCACTTGTAAGCTGTTCACTGCTAGCATTCCTTCAAGGATGCAGTAGTCACAATCTGGTATTTGGACTTCATGACTGGTCACGTAAAACCCATGCTGGTGTTTCTGATTGCTGATTGTCCTAACTTTGTACACTACTTCTGCTTCCACTAAAATTCTTTTTGTTTTATCACAAAATAAAATAAATAAATGCTGTGGTCACAAAATTTGCTTTCCATGGATACTTGTACAATTTTTCGTTACTCAAATATTCACAAAAAAGCAGTGTGAACACATCTGAAGCAAAATTCTATTTAGAAGTCATTGATATGTGTGTGACTAAGTTTTCTCACTATTTCCCCATCTCTAGTGCTGAACACCCTGAACTCTTAATTAACCTCAGTGGGAGTTCAGGGCATTCATCACTTGCAGGGGGCACTCAGTTCATTGGAGGACAGGATCCAAAATCAACAGCAGAGGAGTGATATCATCATCTGTTAGTTATAGCAATGAAATTATTGACTCTCCTGTTATAATAAAACTAATTAGTTGCTGATGCATAGGAGTGCCAAAACATATTAATGATTTTATATCAGCTATGTGAAAATTAATTTAATTAATTGGTTACCAAAGATAATATAATTACTGCCATGATTAAATAAATACTTTATATTATACCAGGCTTTTAATAAAATATCCACAGTATTTTTAAAATATGTCAAAAAGTTAACTGTGTTTTTCCTTATGTCTATGGATTTTTAACATTCATGTATTGTATCAGTTTTGAAATTTTACTGAATGTATGTGACTAAATTCCCCCCCTCTTCTTTACTGTTTCTTGTGGCAGTGAATAGTTTCAGCTGGTTTATTTCCCAGAAGGACTAGAGTACCAGAAGGAGCATTTATATGTGCTTCAAGGTTTATATAGTACTAAGGTAGGGTGACCAGACAGCAAATGTGAAAAATCGGGACGGGGGTAGGGGTAATAGGAGCCTATATAAGAAAAAGACCCAAAAATCGGGACTGTCCCTATAAAATCAGGATATCTCGTCACCCTATACTAAGGGAACTATGATCAAAGAGTACAAATCAATTCAACTTTCAGGCAATACAATATTAGAAATCTGAGTGTAAAATCTGAGATTGATTTCTGTTACATAGGAATGATTTTAGTATTTATAAACAAAGCCAGAATAATTAGGAATACTTTGGGAGTAACTTTGCTGCTGTTCATTTAAAAGTACAGGCAGATATTCTCATATCATTTTAGGGTAAAATGGCAGTTTTCGTGAATACAGCAGTTTATGTGAATACAGCAGTTTTTCGTGAATACAGCTATGCTATTACAATCTCTTCAGTGAGCTGTCTAGTTTATGGTTGGCAGTCATGTTAGTTGAAATGGTAATGCACATTGCTCTTCATAGCTACAAGAGAGGAATTTGGACAAGAGGAAAGAGATGTTCTCTTGATGATGTCTTTATTATGGAGTCTGAAGAAGCAACTCAAGACCTTTTTGAAGACCAGTTCACAAGATGAAACTGCCATTGTTTTTGGGCTGCACACACTAGATGTTTACACAAGACCAAATGGATGATGATGCTAGCGAAACAACAGCTGAAGCCAAGATGTTGATAGAGTTCAGTATTGGTTCCAAGAGATGTAAAGAATGCTCCTGACTACGAATATCTAATAAAGATGAGCACATTGTTACAAATTCTTGTCAACCAAGAATATGTAAAAGAAGCTGAATGCAGCTATTAAGTTCAGGCTGGTGCAAGTGCTAATTTGGTCTTTTGTGTTTGGCCATGAAATATGGAACTTTAGAGCAGTAAGAGATTGTTCTTATTTAAAAACTATGAATGATTCTTTGCTGAATAATCCAATGTAGAAAAAAATCAGTGAGAATATATGCATTTTGTATACTTGATTTCTTTATTATGTGGGCAGTGTACAATTTATGACATTCTTAACTATAAATTTCCTTGTTTTTAAGTACTTGGGTTTTGAAAATGATAGGTAAGCAGACAGTAGGTATGCAGAATTAGCAATCTTAACTGCTTTTTGGTCCTAAGCATTTTGTTTTTGGTTAATTTGCAATGTTCTACTTATTTTTGGTAACTAAAGTCTCAGCATGCCACAAAGATTAGGATTCAGGTTCTTAGAAATCAGAGTTTAAAATGACTGTGGCTTTTTACAATGCTGTTGAAATAACAGTCCATACTGCTGCCTTAATTCAGAAGTATGAAAAAAATATAGAACTCCTTCATAAATTTGTTCTTGACAGACAAGTTATTTTATGCTTCACTCAAAGAATGTAGTTTTTTTTTTAAAAACTGTGCTCAAACATCACATTTGAGAGTCAGAATACAGTACTATTACATTTATATAACATTCCTTGCTTTGATTTTACTTTTTACGTATTTGTTCCCTCAAAGATCATTACAGTGCATTGCATTAAATAATAGTCATGGAAATCATTTTAGTGAATAAAAAATATGTCTTCAAGAGAGAATTACATTATCATTCCTATGCAAATATACACTTTCAAAGTCAGGTGTAGAAATATTATTGTGTGACTTCTGTTAATATTAGTGATAGTTGCTGTGCAATTTAAAGCATAAAGAATTATATACACACACACACAGGTTTTATTATCTATATTCAATTATTTCCTTGATTCAGTGTCATTTTTGCCCTGCAAATAAAGGGTTTATTCATTGAAAGGCTGATTCTGTATTTTTCATGATGCATTAAATCTAGAAAATAAGGAAACCAACACCGAGTCTCTATGTCTACACAGCTGGAAGGCATGATTACCAGCTCTGGTAGATGTGCATGCATTAGCTCTGCTCAGGCTAAGGTGCTAAAAATAGCAGTGTGACCATGGCAGCGTAGGTGGTAGCTTGGGCTAGGTACCCAAGTACAACTCTGTCTGAGATACTAAGTACATCATAGGTGCTGGAACTAGAGGTGCTGGGGGTGCTGCTGCACCTGGCTTGGGGGGAGGGATAGCTCAGTGGTTTGAGCATTGGCCTGCTAAACCCAGGGTTGTGAGTTCAGTCCTGGAGGAGGCCATTTAGGAATCTGGGGCAAAAATCTGTCAGGGGATTGGTCCTGCTTTGAGCAGGGGGTTGGACTAGATGACCTCCTGAGGTTCCTTCCAACCCTGATATTCTGTGATTCTAAGTGGTCTCCATCTTATACCGGGTTTACAGTTTGGTTCAATGGCTCTCTGCACCCCTGCTATACAAATTGTTCCAGGACCCATGAGATACAGACTTGGGATGGCTAGCCCATGGCCATGCTGCTATTTTTAGCATGCTAGTTCGAGCAGAGCAAGTGTGGGTGTATGTTTGCCTGAGCTGGGAATCACACCTCCCAGCTTCTGTGTAGACATAGACATACCCTCTGTGTTGGCAGCTGTGGTTGTCTACGATGACATGAATAAATCCATCACTATTATAAGAAAGCTGTAGATACAGGCATGCTAGATGGTGTGCCTATGCCCAGTGTTTACAAATCCTATCCATTCACTTTCTTTTGATGTTACTTTCAGGCAGAAAAATCAACCTTAAAACATAGTTTTGAGGTATTGCCACTATAATAAAGAGCTTCCTGTCATGTGTGAGAGATCAAGCCATAAGCAAAGTTACAATTGCTTCAGTAAGCAGTCATATGAGACATCTTCTCTGTGCCATTCTTTCAGTAAAACAATGGCTTAAGCCCTGCCATCTGTGGAAAGCTGGGCTCCTCTTTATAGTGAATACAGAGAAGTTGATAGACATTTTTCATGCTTAACAAAATGTAGACTATTTCTCACCATTTGGAGACCACTTAGTGATAGTACCAGCCAATTTGAAAGCGAACTGGTTTCTGATAAGATTAATCCTGGTGAAGTGGCCTATTAAACTAGGTATTTATCACAATGTTTTATGAAGGTAGCGGTTCATTATATTTTGTTTCCTGTACTATAAGGAACATTAGCTTTCTGAATAGATCATTTTGAAAGTACTCTCTGTGATAGGACTAAGACATTATAGATTGCCTCCAGTGTCTTTGGTTGTTACATGCTTTCAATTTAGAAAAAGCATCCCTTAGCCTCATATCTGATTCATAGAATTCCAAGCTGAGGCAGGAGTTATGCATAATACGTATACCTAACTGCTAGGAGCAGTTTCTTGAAGCAGGCCACTTTTGGAGTTGCTTATTGATTGAACAGTTACTTATAGCAGCATAAAACCTGACAATGGCAAGCCTTTTCTCTTTCTGTCATTTGGACCCTTGGAGATAGAAGTCATTATCTATTATATTAAATGAAATATGTATGCTATCTTGAAGGGTATGGGGAAAAACAGGGAGCAAAATGGATTTCTTCTTTTAATTTTCCTTACTTCCTGATAATGTTTCAGAGGCCATTAAACTTTGTATGCTACAGGTGACTGGAGAAAACTAATAAGGGTCAGTAAACATAGGTTTTTATCTTTGTAGATATAGCTTTGTCTTCTTTGTGTTGAAAAAGGGAAATTTAATTGTTTTTTGTTTACAAAAGCATTTCTAGAACGTTGCTTTGCTCATCATTACTGACCTTTATTACCAGTACTCTTTGTTGTTTTGTGATGCCTAGCAGCAGCTATTGTCCCATACATAAAATTCTGTTTCTCAACAATGCTTTAATTTGTAGAAATAAAAACATAAGCCCTGCATCGGCAAAGCATTTAAGTGTGTGCTTAACTTTAAGCGTATGTGTTAGTCTGATGCTCACGCTTAAAGTTAAGCACGCACTTTTAGGTGTTTTGCTGAATCAGGCCCCTAATTCCTTCCTCCCATCATAATGTAAGTACAAATGAAATTAACCTATCCTCAATAGTTTTGCTCTTTCCTCTTGTAGAGTGTAGAGTTAGGAGTCCCACGGGATTCCATTCTGTCACTCTTCCTCCTCAAAGAGTGTGAGAGGAGTCTCTGGGGGCAATCACAAACAGTACATTTGGTCAAAACACCAGGAAGAAAGGTCACAAAAAATTTGTGATTTTTAATTTTTTTTTTAATTTTCTATTTTTTCCCCGTAAAACAAAACATTTGAACCAGCTGGTCAAAAAACAAAACTCAATCCTATTTGACCAAATTTGATAATGTTTTATTAGGTCAATTTTAATGCTTCTAATTCAGTTTTAATAAAAAGTAAAAGCAAAAACGGATGCAATGATGAATGTCAGGTTTTTCTACTGCTTCTGTTTCTGCCAGTGACTGGACCTACTGTGACCACAGGTGCCAAAGAGTTAAAACCAAATGACATTTCTGTTTCCTTGTGCTGGCACAACTACAATTTTGATGCCCAAGAAGCATGGATTACCACTAGTTCCTAAAACACCTGACTTAGATGCATTAAACACTACTTAACTAAATAGGTGTGTAAATCCAGTAATATACTTTCAGAAATTCAAAACAATACCACTTTCCACAAGCAGGTGAAAAGATAACACAGGCAAAGTTTTATGGGCTCTGTGCAATCTTAATTTTCAACAACAAAAATCCAATAATCTGAACCTGAATATCTAGTCCAAATTCTTCTTTTAAAGCTGGGTTGAGGTAAAGGAACACAATTTTAAAACCAGCCTTAGAGAAATTCACTTTCAATCCCACTTTGTTGTCATATGATCAAGCCATTGTCACTTTAGTCTCGTTATAATCTTCCAGATGTCCTTCACCTTGGTTTGCTCTTTTATCAACTTGTTTGCTTTCCTGTCTTTCCATGTGAAATCAAAGGCACCTTTTCCTATCCAGATTTTAGCTTCTATTCCATGTGCCTAGTTTGTGTTCCGTATGTCATGACCAGGTTTCAAAGTGTCATAAACCTTTTTATAGGTAGACAGGAAGCTTGTTCTGCACGGTCCATTTAATATTTACACAGGTCCTCATCCAGTCTTGATTTTTCTTTTCTTTGTTCCTGCCTGTTTTGGAAAAGCACATATCAGTTGATTCAGGGTAGTCAAATCTCGGCTTCTAATGTTTTCCCAATCACTATCCTATGATCTTTTCTTATTTTATATTTATATTGAACTTGATTTGAATCTTCCACATATGCATTCTGGAAAGGTACCTATTAATTTTACAAATATCTGCTGAATGCCCAAATAGTCAGGCTAAGAAAAGCATTTGGCACATTATCTAAAAACTTTATTTTTCTTCTCTGGTGTCCCATCACATACATCCTTACCACACTCAGTCAACTGAGGCCCCAACATGCACAATGTTTGATGTTACAGCTATCTTGGATCCCTGCTGGGGTACAGAGTAGACTCAGATAGCATCCAGAATGTAACATGTTAAAATGGACATTCTTTCTGAAAAGTGATTTATATCTCAAATAACTAATATTAGTATAAAAGATGAGTCCTTGCAAATCCAAGCTAAGCCAAACAGTGCACAAATAAACAAAATCCGCAATATAACTGATCCCTAATAGGCCTGCTCCAAGATTTATTGTGTGTTAACTACAATGTCAGAGCATGGTGCGTGCTGGAGCATTATGTTGGATTTAGATCATGGTAAAGATGGATATTTCTGGACCTGAAAGAAGAACAATAATATTTTAGCCTGCCTCTTAGCCTGACTACTGGTAGCATGTATTGGTAATGTTACTGGAACTTGGTAATCATCTTTGCAGATCATCCTTAATGTTCATGGGTGTTTGTGAGTGTTCTACATTTTGCCACCTGCGATTAGACGGACCTCTGGACTTAACTGGGAGTGTTCCAGTTGGGAAGATCCTGAGTGCTGCAGTCCAGCCTCGGAGAGTAGAACTCACATGGTTCCTTGTGGAAGAGAGAGACTTCCATTTCCAGGGTTGAGGGGAGCCTCGGTTTGAATGCAGAGGCAGCAAGGGGGCTCCATTTTGTGGTAAGCTGAGACTGTGTTACCAGTCCTAGGTGATGGAAGATTGCTTTGTGGGGTTCTGTCCTATCAGGAGCTGCTGCTGAGAAACCAAACAGGAATCCAAGGGGGCTATTGCTGGACTTCATCGGAGCCAGGGCAGAGATTGTTGCTGTAACCAGAGCTTACTGAGGCTGGCATGCAGTGAAAGCAGCATGAGTAACCTCAACATTTTTTGTTTGGGAAAGTGCTTTCTGGGGAAGAGGAATGGAGAAGAGACAAAGTGGTTTCCTTGAATCTGAGAAGGGAAGTGGTCTTATTATCTAACCTGGATCCAGGGTTACTGACCTCTGGTTATGGCAACTCCCATCTTCAGAAGGGTTATGCAGCTTGGATTGATCCCAGGTTAGAATTGTTCTTCCCCTTGTTACCTTGGCTGGACTACTTTACTTGACCAACAGAGTGCTGTCCCTGGCTTCAAGGGCTATCACACAAGAGTCTAGAACTCTGAAATTCAGAGGAGTGCACACTCAACATGGGGTAACCAGAGGCAGTATACATGTAAGTTGGTTAAGTTTTATTTACTAGTATAGACTGCATTTATTAATTGATGTATTGAAGTGCTCCCAACTGACTTAAAGTGGTTGTGATATTTTAATTAATCTCAATTTTTACATCATGTTTTTCTAAATTGTTAAGTAAAAGTGTGTTAACTCTAATCTAAAAATATATTGTTTGTACAGAGTTTATAATTGGCACTTTTGAGTTACACCCATTTGCATAGATTAGCTCAGGTTTATCCCAAGGCATGACAGTGCATGTGTTCAGCACCCAGGCAGGTGGAGGCACCTCCAAGATTAATTTCCTTATTAGTAAAAGAACTATAGCAGAGGGGTGGATAGAGGATTCCCAGGTATCCAGCATCACCACTGGGATACTCAGAATCTCCTTTATTGTCTACAGATCAGGCGCCTGGGCACACTGGTGAGTGTTGCCTGCTCCTGAGTAACCCGGGAAGGAAAGGTGAGGTTACATACAAAATGTAGCTGAGTATCCTTTGCAAACTATTATTTATTATTATTAATTGTATTTATTTGTATTATCATAGCTCCTAAAAGCCCCAGTCATGGAGCAGAACCCCATTGTGCTAGGCACTGGAAAAACACAGAACAAAAAGTATGTTTGAGCAGTTTGGCAGAGTATAGCAATAGCTATTCTATTGACGCTGCATGAATGAACTGTATCTATAAATTCCATGAATTGAAGTGTAGCTTCTTTATGCAATTTTTTAAAATAAGTTTTCAAAATGCACAGCAAACATTTTGATAGACTTGCCCACAGATCTAGACATGTTTTCTGTAAATCTGGGTATCCAATTACATTGGCTAAACTATTACAAATAAGTAATAAAAATAATATTACAGTGGTGTTCAGAAAGCTCAGTCAGAATCAAGCTCCCACTGTGATAGGTGGTGTACAAACACACCCCATTCATCAAGGAGTTTACAGTTTAAGATTCTGACTGTGCGAATCTTTTTGTATATGAGTAACAATGTGTGAGTAGTTCTCACATGCATAAAGTTATTCATTAGTATATGTCTGTAGTTTTCATTAGTGCATTAACTTGTAGGCTTTGGGCTTAGAAAGATAGGTGACAGGTGGCTGGGGAAAAGGATTATTAATATTAATTAAAATAGGATTAAAAGAATAACAAAGCACTCTGGAAAAATATAAGTAAAATAATTTACTTTCATTTGGTGGTGTCATTTTAATTAAAATTAAAACTACGTATAAAGCAAACTGGATCCCATCATCTAATAGGTCCCATTGCAAGCCTGGAACCTGTATCAATTATCTTTTCTTTAGAACATAATTTGATTGTATTTAATACCTTTCATATAAAAGTGAGCCCTAAAGCACTTTACAAACTGATGTTCACCCATAGTTAGAAAGAAATCCTCAACCAGTGAGAACAAAACAATTTGAAATCAGACTGTCAAGGAAATCTGAAGACTCCAGATACACTCAGAGCTGCCTCAACACTACCTTCTATCGGGACAGGGGTGAGGGGTAATAGGAACCTATATAAGCAAAAGACCCCAAAATCGGGACTGTCCCTATAAAATTGGGACATCTGGTCACCCTAGTTCTAACTCCTTTCTCAACTTGAATCTGTTTTGTTTTGGTTGTGCACATTGTCATAGGTGGAAAGGTCCAGTCCATCTGCAACTAATCAACCATCACCTGTTGGCCTTTATAAAGTCAGTAGGGAAGCTCAGTGGAGATGAAATGAGGGAAACTGCTAGAGGGTGGAAAGGCTCTGACAGGAGCTCTGGGTGGGCTGCAGAAAGGAATTGCAAGGATAGTGAAAGCTCTTGCAGGAATCCGTGAGAGAGAGAGGAAATGCTGTTTTGACAGAACTGACATGTTCCATGGGAATGTGTTGATGCTGTCCAAACTTCAGATAGAAACTAGAAAGCTGGTTATTCTGTGAGCCTGATTTCCTGCCAGCCCAGTCCTCAAGCTCCCTGGCAGCCCACCTGGTGGGAAGCTGGAACTCTCTGAGCTCCCCTGGTTATCCATAGGCAAGCTGCTGGGCTACAGGCTCCCCAGGCACCTCATGGGGTAGACAGGCTGCCCAGTTACCCAGGTGGGGGGTGGCTGTCTATCAGGAGAGGCAGGCGGATGGCTCCCTGACTGGCCATTTCACCAGGCTGACTGGTGGGCCAGTGGGAGGGCTCCCAAGCTCCTTGGGGAGCTGGATGGTGGCTCATTGGCTGGCAGGCTGCCTGACTTTTCACATGGGCATGTGGTTGGCTATGTGGGGTAAGCACATGGAATCCCAAGGTGACCAGCTCCTATGGCTACCTGGGGAGCTGGATGGCTGGTCAGCTCCTTGGGCAGCCTAGAAGCTGGGGAGCCTGCAAGCACATATCGTTTTGGGAACACCAAAATGATCCCGCTGCCCAGATCTTGTAGGTGTTTGTCTCTGTCCACACAAGAGATCCACTTCCTGGACACTACAGTGCAAATAAGTGACGGTCACATAAACACCACCCTATACCGGAAACCTACTGACCGCTATACTTACCTACATGCCTCCAGCTTCCATCCAGGACACATCACACGCTCCATTGTCTATGGCTAAGCCCTAAGATACAACCGAATTTGCTCCCGTCCCCCAGACAGAGACAAACACCTACAAGATCTTTATCAAGCATTCTTAAAACTACAATACCCACCTGGGGAAGTGAGGAATCAGATTGACAGAGCTAGATGGGTACCCAGAAATCACCTACTACAGACAGGCCCAACAAGGAAAATAACAGAACACCACTGGCCATCACGTACAGCCCCCAGCTAAAACCTCTCCAGCTCATTATCAATGATCTACAACCTATCCTGAAAAACGATCCCTCACTCTCACAGACCTTGGGAGGCAGGCCAGTCCTCACTTACAGACAATCCCTGTAGCAAACCTCATTGCCTACTCTGTCCCCATATCTACTCTAGTGACACCATCAGAGGATCCAACCACATCAGCCATGCCATCAGAGGTTCATTCACCTGCACGTCTACTAATGTTATATATGCCATCATGTCCCAGCAATGCCCCTCTGCCATGTATATTGGTGAAACCAGACAGTCCCTATGAAAAAGAATAAATGGACACAAATCGGATATCAGGAATGGTAACATACAAAAACCAGTAGGACAACACTTCAAACTTCCTGGACATTCTATAACAGATTTAAAAGTAGCTATACTTGAACAAAAAAATGTCAGAAACAGACTTCAAAGAGAAACAGCAGAACTAAATTTCATTTGCAAATTTAACACCATTAATTTGGGCTTGAATAGGGGCTGGGAGTGGCTGGCTCATTACAAAAGCAGCTTTGCCTCTCCCGGAATTGACACCTCCTCATCTATTATTGGGAGTGGACTACATTCACCCTGATCAAATTGGCCCTGTCAACACTGGTTCTCCACTTGTGAGGTAACTCTCTTCTCTTCATGTGTCATTATATAATGCCTGCATCTGTAATTTTCACTCCATGAATCTGAAGAAGTGTTTTGATACCCACGAAAGCTTATGTCCAAATAAATCTGCTAGTGTTTTAGGTGCCACCGGACTCCTTGTTGTTTTTGTGGATACAGATTAACACAGCTACCCCCTGATACTTGACATAGTTAAAAGTTTTCCTAATATCTAGCCTAAATATTCCTTGCTGCAGATTAAGTTGATTACTTCTTGTCCCACTTTCAGAGGACATGGAGAACAATTGATCACTATCCTCTTTATAAGAGCTCTTAACTATTTGAAAACTATTATCAGTTCCCTCCTTAGTTTTCTTTTCTCAAGACTGAACATGCCTTTTTTTTAAACCTTTCCTCAGAGGTCAGGTTTTCTAAACCTTTTATAAATGTATGTTGCTGTTCTCTGGATTCTCTCTCCAATTTGTCCACATCTCTATTAAAGTGTGGCACCCAGAATTGCATGCAGTGTTTCATCTTAGGCCTCCCCACTGCTGACCAGAGTGGGACAATTACCTCCCATTTCTTACATATGACATACACCCCAAAATGATATGTCTTTTTCACAATGGCTTCACCGTGTTGATTCATGTTCAATTTGTGATCCACTATGACCCCGAGATCCTTTTCAGTAGTACTACTGCCTAGCCATTAATCCCGATTTTGTAGATGTGTATTTATTTTTTTCTTTGTAAGTGTAATATTTTGGAATTATCTTTCTTGAATTTCATCATGTTGATTTCAGAACAATTCTCTAATTTGTCAAGGTTGTTTTGAATTCTAATTCTGACCTTCAAAGTGCTTGGAACTCTGCCCAGGATGACATCATCTGCAAATTTGATAAGCTTATTCTTCAGTCCATTATCTGAGTCATTAATTAAACTATTGACTAGTACTGGATCCAGGACAGACCTTTGCTGGATCTCACTAGATAGGTTCCCCCAGTTTGATAGCAAACCACTGAAAACTGCACCCACCTTATAGTAATTTCATCTAGACTACAATACTCTAGTTTGCTTATGAGAATGTCACATGGGACTGTGTCAAAAGCCATAATAAAATTAAGATATTCACAACTACAGCTTCCCTGTTATCCACTAGGCCAGTAACCCTGTCAAAGAAGGAAATGAGGTTGGCTTGGCATGATTTGTTCTTAAAAAGCCGTATTGGCTTTTATTTATAACTCTATTATCCGCTATGTGCTTACAAATTCATTGTTCACTAATTTGTTCCAGTAACTTCCCAAGTATCAAAGTTAGGCTGACTGAGCTCTAATTCCTCAAATCCTCTTTGTTCTCCTGTTTAAAGATAGGTACTATGGTTACCCTTCTCCAGCCCTCTGGGGCCTCATGGGTGATTCACGAGTTCTCAAAGATGATCATTAACAGTTCTGAGATTGCTTCAGCTACTGTCTTAAGTATACTAGGATGAATTTTGTCAGGCCCTGCTGACTTGAATACATCTAACAAAGGAGTAGCCATCAATAGCCAGACAGACATAATGTCCCATCAAGAAAGGAATCCACTATCCCAGAGACTTCTTAGAGAAGGCATTGTCACAGGGTCCTGACACCCCATAATGGAGTGTTGGGTCATGTGTGGTCAAAAGACAGGTTAGAGGCTGTACCGCAGCCGGTTAGGTCCTATGCTAATGACCCTTAGTTTGAAACATGGTAATACGGCTTAGTGGCCAGAGTCAATAAAGTCTCCACTCCACACAGGGCTGTGTGGCCCAATGGCTAGCATCAATAAAGTGGCCCTTTTTCTCAGGGCAGCGTGGCCTAATGGCCAAAGTCAATAAAGAAGCCCCTTATAGTCAGGGCAGTGTGGTCTAATGGCCAGAGTCAATAAAGTTGCATCCTTCTGTGGGATTGCGTAGCCTGCTGGGGAAGAGAGTGCCACTTGGGCTGGGGGGGGGGGGGGGGGAAGGGGAGGAGACTCAGGCCTTCCCTTCTCCTCCGAGCCCCAGCCCAAGGTCTTGGCAGTGGTGGAGTTATTCACCACTGAGTCAGCAGGGATCCTCCTGAAACATGCTGACTGGTTCCCTGGTTCACCCACTGGAGCAAAGTCTAAGTCCCCTGGACTGCTTCCTTCCTTGTCTTTACCAGCAATGGTCCATGGTTCCCAGGGGTCTCTGGAGTCCTCAGATGGTGTAGCTCCTGACAGTGTGGCCTCCTTTCTGGTTTCATCAGGCAGCCTGGAATCCGTCTGGGACTCTGCATGCCTTGATTCAGGCTGTAGCAGCTCCCTGGAATGTGAAGTCTGCATCCTCTCCCTTCAGCAGCCTGCCCAGACTGAGCTGGGCTGCTTCCTTTTATATCTTGCCTCCAGGCTGAGCATGTTGAGCAGAGGTGAAGGGGCATAGCTTCCTCAGCCTGCAATGCACAATTAACCCTTGTGGGGGGCAGGGCGGGGTAAGTACACCCCGTCACAGGCATGTACACAATGGAGACTGTATAACCAATTGGGACTGCATGATTCCCACATTACAAGGATCTTTCTAGCAGCTAGAAGAAAGTATAGAAAGAGAGATAGTGACATCATCATTTGGCCTTTCTCTCTCCCAACTCAACACCTGGAAGAACATCTGGAGGACAAGGACTTTGAACTGAGGAAGTTTGGTCCCAGGCTGCAGCCCGGGCTATCGGCACCTGGCAGTGGGCTTCCCAGCTGTGAGCTCCATGCAGTGCTGATAGGTGATCTAAGTATAGTTGTGTCTACACGGACACTGTGTCATCCTAACTACATTGATCTAAGTGCTATGCTTCTCGTGGAGGTGAAGTTATTAGGTTGGTGTAGTGGGGGACTTAGGTCTGGACTCGACGTACCTTAGGTTGACTTTTTGCGGTGTCTACACCACTCTGGGTCGACGGGAGAAACTCTCCTGTTGACTTACCTTATGTTTCTCATTCTGGTGGAGTACCAGAGTTGACAGGAAAGCGATCGGCAGTTGATTTAGTGCAGGGGTAGGCAACCTATGGCACGCGTGCCAAAGACGGCATGCAAGCCGATTTTTAATGGCACGCTGGAGCCTGCTGGGACTCCAGCGTGCCCTTAAAAATCCTGCCCAGCCCGGCCCGCTCTCCTCTGTCCTCCGCTCTCCCCCGCGGGGGCAGAGAGCAGAAGCATAGCCGTGCGCACGGGGTTGGCAAATGACCCCATTCTCCTAGCACGGCAAGCCGCGGGGTCCGCGCTCCTGGGCTGGAGCGCAGCAAGCTGCCTGCCCCTCCCGCGCCTTCTCCCCTCTCCTGGAGCTCTGCCGCTGGGGGTTGGGGCTGTGCGCTCCCTTGGGGCAGCGTTTGGCTCCACGGGGAGGGAAAGACGCTCCCCACTCACCCGGAGCCCTGCCACCATGCGCGCAGAGCTCTGGGGGCCGAGGCTGCGCGCTCCCGCGGGGCAGCTTATCAGGCTCTGCGTGGAGCCTCATGGTAAGGGGTCCGGGGCCAGGGGGTTGGATAAGGGGTGGGCGTGGGGGCAGTCAGGGGACAGGGTGGGTTGGATGGGGGGGTCTCTGAAGGGGGCAGTCAGGAGCAGGGGGGGTTGGATGGGGCATGGGAGTTCCAGGGTCTGTCAGGGGGCGGGGGGTGGATAGGAGTCAGGGCAGTCAGGGGACAGGGAGCAAGGAGGGGTCCTGGGGGGGCAGTTAGGGTGGGAGGGGTCTCTGGAGGGGGTGGTCAGGGGACAAGGAGCTGGGGGGTTGGGAGTTCTTAGGGGGGCAGTCACCCAGCCCTCTCCCCTGAGCCCTGACCCACCCACACACACACTCTGCCCTGAACCCCGCACACACCCCAGACCCCTGCCCTAGGCCCTGTACCTCCCTCATACACACCCAGCTCTCTGCTTGACTCCATCCCACCCCCACAACCCTCGCCCTGACTCTGGCACCCCCACACATCCCCAGCCCCCCCTCTGCCCTGACACCTGCACCGCCCCAAATCCCCAGCCCCTCCACACCCCATGCACCCGCCGCATCCCCACCCCCACTCGGAGCACCAAACGGGGGCTCCTGCACCCCCTCCCCACATTGCCATCTGCACCCCTCGCATCAAATGGGAGCTGCCCAGGTAAGTGCCCCACACCCGAACCTCCTGCCCCAACCCTGAGGCCTCCTCCCTCATTTTAGCTCTTGGCCCGACCCTTCACCTCCAGCCCTGTGCTCAGTGCACTGCCACCCTCAGCTCAGTGCAGAGAGAGGAAGAGAATGGCCAGAACCAGGGAGAAGGTAGGTACCCACGGTATGTGGGGAGGGCCGGGACCCCAGACTTGCGGCGGGCTGAGTGGATCCGGCAGCCAGGATCCCGGCTGGCAGGAGCCGGCGGATGGAACCCCTGAGCGGCAGTGAGCTGAGCCGCTCAGTCCACTGCCGGTCTGGGGTCCTGGCCGCCAGCCCCACACAGCCCGCTGCTGGTCTGGGGTTCTGGCTGCTGGACCCTTGCCAGCCAGGGTCCTGGCCGCAGACCTCGCTCAGCCCGCTGCCGGCCTAGATGAACAGAACTCCAGACCAGCTGCGGGCTGAGCGGGCTGGTGGCGTAAGATCAACATTTTAATTTCATTTTAAATGAACCTTCTTAAACATTTTGAAAACCTTGTTTATTTTACAATACAACACTAGTTTAATTATATAATATATAGACTTATAGAGAGAGACCTTCTAAAAAACGTGAAAATGTATTACCGGCACACGAAACCTTAAATTAGAGTGAATAAATGAAGACTCGGCACACCGCTTCTGAAAGGTTGCCGACCCCTGATTTAGTGAGTCTTCACTAGACCTGCTAAATTGACCTCCTGGTGGATTGATCGCCGCACGTCGATCCCCCTGTAAGTGGAGACAAGCCCTTACATTGGTGGGAGCAACCCTGTAGTGTAGACAGAGTTAGGTTGACATAAGCTGCCTTATGTTGACCTAATTCTGTACTGTAAATCTGACCTTTCAGTAGTGTGAAATGCTGGTCTCCAACAGAGGGTGTTTTGTCCTGTGAAGATCCATCAATACCAGATGAACTATTGAGGAACATTAAAGAGGACAAAAGATTTTGTTGATTGCTCAATGAAGATGAATCATGCAAGTGAATTCCTCCCATCAGCTGAGGTTGCAGCTCAGAGTGCAGGGGGCGGGAGGGAATAAAACCACTTTGTGACAGGTTGAATCACAGAAACCCCCTTGGGAGCTGCCAACTGATGTGCCAAGCCTACTTCTGCCCCTGCTTTCCCTGCCAGCTTGGGACTCTAGCACCCTGTCTTGCTTAGCCAGAAATGCCTGTCTGCTCCAACACAGACCCAGGGTCTGAATTACTTGCCCCAAAGCTGCAGACTTAACTGAAAGCAGCTTACAGGAGTGTTCTTGTCTTTAACACTCAGATGCCCAACTCCCAATGGGTCTAAAACCCAAATAAATCCGTTTTATCTTGTATGAAGCTTATACAGGGTAAAATCATAAATTGTTCGCCCTCTATAACACTGATAGAGAGATATGCACAGCTGTTTGCACCCCTCCCCCCGCCCCAGGTATTAATACATACTCTGGGTTAATTAATAAGTAAAAAGTTATTTTATTAAATACAGAAAGTAGGATTTAAGTGGTTCCAAGTAGTAACAGACAGAACAAAGTGAATTACCAAGCAAAATAAAATAAAACACGCAAGTCTATGTCTAATACAGTAAGAAACTGAATACAGATAAGATCTCACCCTCAGAGATGTTTCAATGCATTTCTTTCACAGACTGGATGCCTTCCTAGTCTGGGCACAATCCTTTCCCCTGGTACAGCCCTTGTTCCAGCTCAGGTGGTAGCTATGGGATTCCTCATGATGATTTCTCCCTTTTCTCTGTTCCACCCACTTATATATCTTTTGCATAAGGTGGGAATCCTTTGTCCCTCTGGGTTCCCCTCCCCCTCAATGGAAAAGCACCAGGTTAAGGATGGATTCCAGTTCAGGTGACATGATCACATGTCACTGTAAGACTTCATTACCCACTTGCCAGCACACACATATACAGGAAGACTTACAGTTAAAAGAGAGCCATCTGCAGTCAATTGTCCTGGTTAATGGGAGTCAGCAGGATTCCAAACCATCATTAATGGCCCACACTTTGCATAATTACAATAGGCCCTCAGTTATATTTCATATTTCTAGTTTCAGATACAAGAGTGGTACATTTATACAAATAGGATGATCACACTCAGTAGATTATAAGCTATGTAATGATACCTTACAAGAGACATTTTGCATGAAGCATATTCCAGTTATATTAACATATTTTCATAAAATCATATAGAGTGCAACGTCACACACTTAACAAAAAGGAACTGTATTTTTTTGCTGCTTGGATGCTGCAGGATGGGGGCAAGGTTTCGAGACATTAGCAAGGTATCCCCAGCTGCTTAGCCTGGGTTAGCCCTAAAGGACATATAAACTCTGCTTATTATAAAGTGTCTATTACCTTTTGAAACTTAAGATTTTAACTCATTTATGTATGTTTACCTACTTTAACTTTGTAAATAACTCTCTTATTTCCTTTTCCTGTTGATAAACTTTAGTTTATTATAGGATTGGCTACAAGAGTTTTCTAAGGTGCAATTGACCTGGGGTAAGTAACTGGTCCTTTGGTACTTAGAGTAACCTGAATATTGCTGTGATTTCTGGAGTAAAGCAGTGGTTCTCAGACCTATTTGATCTCCTCCCCCTTTGTGTCTGAGGTAGTTTACATCCCCCCTCCCACCAAACAAGTACATATACTGATAAAAAAAAATCTACATGAAACTCTCACTAAATATTAAAAACAGTAAGGCATTGATTCAAACAGAGCCAATGATCCATTGTAATAAAAGCAAAACTGTGTTTATGGTTGATGCTTACAATTAAATGTGCACACCACGTCATAGCAAATGGATTAATATACAGATGATAACAACTTTGTATAATGCTATGCAAGCTTAACAGAAATCCATGAAAATTCACAGCTCTATTTGATGACCTGATATGTCTTGAGGAATCAGCTCTGCTAGTTATTCATTGCTGCGAGTAAAATGTGCGCAGTAAGTTTTTTTCCCTAAAGCTTCACACTCCCCCACAGAATACATTCTGTGCCCCCCTCAGGAGGGCCTGCCCTCCCCCCTAGTTTGGGAACCTCTGGTGTAAAGGACCATCTGTCACAAAGGTAGGCTTATCTGGGTGACAAGACATATTAGAGTACCCAACAGAGCTGTCTGTGACTCCCATGTTAAGGCTGTTATACTGCCTGAGGATTTTTCACTTGATAATTGGTTGGTGAAATCTAAATATAGAACTCACAGCCAATTTGGCATTTGTGCCCTGGTTCTTAACAGTCTGCCCTGAGGTTGGTACTCGCACTCGTGAGTCACTGCAGGACAGCTTGACTCGTCCATTAGTATCAGGTCTTGTGTTTTGGATATTTCTGTTTTTTTTTTCTAGAAATGCCTCATCCACCTCTTCCTCCTAATTTGGTGGTCTATTGTAGACCCCTGCCATGACATTGCCACTGTTTTTCCCTCTTTTATCTTCACCCAGAGACTTTCAACAGGTCTGCTTCTTACCTCTTTCTGGACCTCTGAATAAGTATATATTCTTGGTGTTTCCTTCTTCCCCCTGCTTGTCCTTCCTGAACAAAGTATACCCCTCTATACTAATATTCCCACCAAGTCTATGTGATTGTGATAGGGTATACAAGCCTGACACTGGTGAGGGAAAGGTTAAGGAGCATCTCTGGACCCAGTAAACCAGGCCCAGCTGCCCATGTTGGGCCTGCTCACAATGGAGGTTGAGCTCAAAAGGGAGCAGCTCAACTCACTCTAGGTGGACCAAACAAGAGAGCAGTTGTGTGGTGCAGGTTCCTGCTGAGAAGCTGCCAGGGCCCCAGGTGGCCAGGCCCAGGCCCCACCACCAAGCTGTCGCAGGCCCTTCAATCACAGAGAAGGGCAACGATGAGCTCTGACTGAATTATTTTTTATTGGGCTCTGAGTTGGAACTCAGTGGGCCAAGGAGGGTCCAGCTTCCCCTACCCCCCGCCACAGACTCTTGCCACTTGGCAGTACTGCCAGGCATGAATACCAACCTCCTCATCTGTACCTGTGATGCCATTTAAGTTATAATTTAGCTTGCATACTACAGTATAATCTCAGATTTACAAACACCTCTGGAATGGATGTTGTTCACAACTATGAAATGTTCATAACTTTAAACAAAATGTTATGGTTGTTCTTTCAGAAGTTTACAACTGAACATTAACTTAATACAGCTTTGAAATGTATTATGCAGAAGAAAAATGCTGCTTTTAACCATCTTAATTGGAATGAAACAAGCACAGAAACAGTTTTCTTATCTTGTCAAATCTTTTTTTTAAACTTTCCCTTTTTTAAAGTAGTTTACATTTAACACAGTACTGTACTGTATTTGGCCCCCCCTTTTTTTTGGTCTCTGCTCCTGCCTGATTGTGTACTTCTGGTTCCAAATGAGCTGTGTGGATGACCAGTCAGTTTATAACTCTTGTGTTTGTAACTCAGGTTTCACTGCAATACTTCCAGTTCTTCCTGGTTTTCCCCATATTCCTTTGTGTATAGACAGCTAAGATGTTGATCAGATTCCTCCATTGTTACTCCTTTTGCACCTATGACCCCACTGTTATCTTGTTTTTATAGGTATTGGAGCCCTGTCACCATACCTCCGTGGGTCACAGCTGAGGATGGCAGATTCAGGACAAACTCCTGAGAAATAGGGAAGACTTACCCCAAACTGATGGTTATTCTATTATTAGGAGAAAAGCTAGCTCCCCTTACGACATTTAGTGTAGTAATTAGGGAATTCACTTAGGATGTGGGAGACACCAATTCAGTTCCATCCTCTACCTGATTAGGGGAAGAGATTTGAACTTGGATTTCCTATCTTTTAGCTCCTTTTTGTGCTTCTAGTTCAGGTGCAGGTCTCCTTAATGGTCACAGTCCACAGAAAGATATGGTTGAGGATGTTTGCTACATAGTGATAAGGCTGGCCCTAGGTTTTGTGGGACTCTATGATTAACAATGCAGTACTGTAACAGTGGATCATATACATTGCTGAGTGCAGTTGTAATCTACATGCTTTATACTGCAACATTTGACTTGGTTTCTCCCAGAGAAAGGGAGAGAAGCAGCAGGGAGGAGAAAAACATGGATTTTAGATGCAATACTCTGTCTCTGTACACATGCAGAGGATGGGACACAGCAGCTCAGCAAGAAGGGCCCAGAAACATCTGGAACTAGTGTGTGGCAGTCATTGGACATGCTTGGTAACTAATTTCTTATATAGCTTCAGAAACAAAGTTTTCATTGTGGGCAAGCCACCTGATAGGTCACCCCCATCTACCTCTGAGAACTGAGTGAATCAGAACATGGTGGAGAGGTTATAAATATAAGAATTAAAGATGGACCATATAGATGATTGATCTGGACCAAGAGATGTGTCTGCTGTGAGGGCTGAGTCCCAATACCTGGGCCGCTTTGGGTACAAGTTACAGATTTCAGTTTC
This sequence comes from Chrysemys picta bellii, assembly GCF_011386835.1. Taxonomy (NCBI): domain Eukaryota; kingdom Metazoa; phylum Chordata; order Testudines; family Emydidae; genus Chrysemys; species Chrysemys picta. The sequence goes on along the minus strand of NC_088793.1, from coordinate 46,602,401 downwards.
ACCAGCAACTAAGGACCAGTCAACACAAGGACTGGCACAGTGCTAGCTGTGGAGATCAAATGTTTGCTGGCAGGGCTCTGAAGTGTTTGGAAAAGAAATAAGAGTCTGCCAATCACTTCAAGGTCTGAAGGTGACACATGCTACAAATTATGGTTACTCTGTAAAGACTAAGAAATCATCCCTGAAAGAAGATCAGAGGGAAATATGCTTATGTGTGTGTGCTAAAGTATAGAAGTATAAATGTTATGTTAGAACCCTATATTTGAATATATGTAACAGCAACAAATGGGGAGGGGGAGATCTGTATAAGAAATACCAGTATATTTACTCTCTAACAGCTTTTGCTTATTCATGGTATTCTAAAAACTCTTTACAATATTTTGTACTATTTACAATGTGTTTTGTATGCATTAAACATTTGTTTTCTGAGAAACTATCTGGTACTATCTCTTTGACCTTGACAGGGAACTATTAACACTTACTTTTTACATACCATCGCCCTGAAGTTTAACTCATAATTATTTCTGAAAAGTCCTGAAAAGACAGAGCTCTGCCCTGTGCTTCAGCAGAGTTTAATTCAGGTGTAGGAAAGAGGGGAGGGTATTAGAGCTATAGAAAATATTGCCTCAACCTCCCCGTCCTAACCTGTTACACAATCAGGAAGCCTTTGGAGGTGTAACATCAACAAATGTATTGAACCTTCAAACTTATGAACATTATTACATATTCTTATAAGCCAATAGATCATGCTCTTTATATTGAGTAACAGTTTCTTACAAGAGTTCAAAATAAAAACTTTCACCGGTAGGAGGAGATGTTACTTAGCGGACAATAATCACACAGAGTAGTACTGCTTTTCCCCTTTTTGTTCTTGTTTCTAGTTCAGAGTTAAACCAGTCCTGTTCATGTTGAAGGGATTAGCTGCTCCTTATGAAGTGGTGCTCTGATAGTAGAGAATACAAGCTACAGTTCTAGGGCTGCTTTGCTGCACCCATTGACTCAGGTGATGTTGCAGACTAGATAACATGGCTTGAAATCTGCTGCACAGTAGATGGCTAGGAAGATGAGGTGACAGTCAGATGTCACCTTCCTGTTAGAAGGAAAGTCCCAAAGTAAATTCTGGAAGAAGCAACAAAGGAAAAGGAGGGAGGGGTCAAGAAGGGAGAAGAGAACAGCTGTTCCTCTATGTGGCATTGTGATGAATGACTGTGCAAGAAGCCTGAAGTCCCTGGTTTAGGCAGAGTGGAAACTTGAACCCATGTCCTATATGAGTGCTCTAACTACTGGGGCTATGTCTACACAGGCAATTGAACAACAAAACTTTTGTCTTTCAGAGGTGTTAATCCCCTCTCCCCCCCGAAAGACAAAAGTTTTGCTGCGACAAGTGCCAGTGTGAACAGCACATTGTTGTCAGGAGTACTTTCCTGCTGACAACGCAAACGCCACTCATTGGGGGTGGAAGTTTTTAGTTGGCAGGACAGCCGACAAACAGTGGCTACATTGCATGACTTTTAGCGGCATGGCTGTGGCGACACAGCCATGTTGCTAAAAGCTGTGTAGTGTAGACAAAGACTGGGCTAAAAGTTATAAAGGAGGCAGCACTACCACCACCTCTACCTCACTTCTGAACAGGGCCCAATCCAGTAGGCATGCTTATGTAACCTTTGGGTGGGCTAGAGCAGTGGTTTTCAAACTTTTTTTCTGGGGACCCACTTGAATAAAATTGTTGATGCCCATGACCCAATGGTGCTGGGGATGAGGGGTTTAGGGTGTCGGAGGGGCTCAGGGCTGGGGCAGAGAGTTGAGGTGCGGGGGTGAGGGCTGCAGGGTGGGGCCGAGAATGAGGGGTTCAGGGTATGGGAGGGGGCTCAGGGCTGGGGCAGGGGCTTGGGGAGCAGACTTACCTTCTGCAGCTCCCAGTCAGTGGCACAGCCGGGGTGCACCGCGGACTGTGCTGCACTCTGGAAGCGGACAGCAGCAGGTCTGGCTGTTAGGCGGAGGTGCACAATCGGCTCCGCACAACTCTCGCCCACAGGCACCGTCCTCCCCAGTTCCCATTGGCCTTTTCCCAGCCAATGAGAGTGCGGAGCTGGTGCTCGGGGTGGGGGCAATGCGCATTATGTATAAGTGTGAAGGTAATGTCTGTGGATTATAAAATAGGCATGTTATGCTGCAAAATCAGATTCTTATTTGTTTCTTTATCATAAGATTTTATAAAGTTATTTAATTAAATTCATTTCTTTAGTTCCTTTTGGGACTTGAATGTGGGGAAGTTGACCCTGTGCAATCTTTGCTAAAAATCCTTAGAAACTGAACTCTAGGTCTCCAGCTACTTTCTATGGGAGTTGGGTTTTTTTAAGGCACTGGAGAAGGGCAATGAAGTGAACTCTAGCCCAGTGGGTCACGGCATGTAAGGTGCTGGGTAGCCTTGCTCTGGTCAGCACCACCAACTGGGACGTTAAAAGTCTCGTTGGTGGTTCTGCCCAGCTAAGGCAGGCTAGTGCCTACCTTTTCTAACACTGCACTGCGCCCCGGGAAGTGGCCAGCAGCAGCAGGTCTGGCTTCTAGGCAGGGGGCTCACGGGGCAATGCGCGTTGCCCCCGGCCCGAGCACCAGCTGTGGATAGCTGTGTGGCCTAAAACTGGGATTTAGGTGCCAAATCTCCCAAGAGGTGATGAGAGGCCTCAAGTCTCAGGAGTTTCGGCCACTCATACCTTAAAAAACTGCTCAGCACCTTGCAGGATTGAGCCCTTATAAAAACTAAAGTCACTTTAAAGACACCAACTGATCATGAATTTTCGACTGATGTATGGTGCATTAACAGTGGTTCAGCAGCAAAAGGTTTGGTGTTTTTTTAAATGGGCAACCAGACAGATAAACATTTTTCACAATGATTCAGAGGAAGCTTTACAGTCTTTTGGATAATTAGGCATGTTTTAAGTGTAGATGTGTGACATACTAAATCATAACGGCTCTTGAAGAACTGCTGCTTTCCATTGTATGAGTACTGCTTTGAGTGCTGCTGAGTATTGACTCTATACGCCACAATGTAGCATTGTGTCAAACCAGCTGCCAGATATAGTATGTGTACATGTCTTTTTATGTGATAAAAATCTTTATGAAATCTCTTACATCTGAATGAGCAGGAAACTGTGATTTAAATTATTAGATTATTTCATCGTACAATAATCTTCTTGTTCCCCATCAAACACATGGGCATATTATGGAATCATGACAGGGAACATTTCATGTTAAAGCATTAGGTCACTTTAAGCCAGTGGCTCTCAACCTTTCCAGACTACTGTACCCTTTCAGGAGTCTGATTTGTCTTGGGTATCCCCAAGTTTCACCTCACTTAAAAACTTGCTTAGTACAGTACTCAAAATGAGATATCAAAGTCACAGCACACTTAATGAAAAATTCTTAATTTCTAATTTTTACCATATAATTATAAAATAAATCTATTGAAATATAAATACTGTACTTACATTTCAGTGTATAGTGTATAATACTATAGGGATAGCTCAGTGGTTTAAACCTTGGCCTGCTAAACCCAGGGTTGTGAGTTCAATCCTTGAGAGGGCCACTTAGGGATGTGGAGCAAAATTGGTACTTGGTCCTGCTAGTGAAGGCAGGGGGCTGGACTCAATGACCTTTTCAAGGTCCCTTCCAGTTCTAGAAGATAGGATATCTCCATTAATTTATTTATTTTTAAAGCAGTATAAACAAATCATTGTCTGTATGAAACTTTAGTTTGTACTGAATTCGCTAGGGCTTTTAATGTAGCCTCTTATAAAACTAGGCAAATATCTAGATGAGTTGATGTACCCCGCTGGAAGACCTTTAGGTATCGCCGGGGTACATGTACCCATGGCTGAGAACCACTGCTTTAAGCAATAGAAGAGCAAACTAATGTTTGATATGGTCAGACTGTCTGGAGTAGCTCAAGAGAGTGAGTACCAACCATAGGTACTGACTCTGTGGGTGCCCCAGGGCTGGAGCACCCACAGGGAAAAAGTAGTGGGTAATGAGCAAGGTAGGGAAGCAAGGACATGGTGCTCGGTGGAGGGGGTGGAATTGGGTGGGAAGATTCGGGGGCAGGAAGAGGCAGAGTGACGGTGGGGACTTGGGGAAAGGGGTAGAGTGGGGGTGGGGCCTGGGGTAGAGCCAGGGGTCTAGCAACCCCTGGCACATTGGAAAGTTAGCCCATGGTAGTAGCCTCAGGGTAGACTGTTAAAAAGTAGGACACAAATCCCAAACTGGTTGCAAGTTCTACAATTAGATTTCACCAACCAGTTATTGAGTGTGAACTCCTCAAGCACTATAAGAACCTTAACATCGAGGCACAGACAGTCCTCTTGGTTAGTCCAAACTATCTTGCCACCCAGGTAAACTTTTCTTTGTGTTAGATGATCTCTTACATCAAAAATCACAGCACTATTCATGTTACTCCTAAAGTCACTAAAGTTACCTCCAGTCAGTTGCACCTTAGATCTTACACCAAAGACAATGCTTGAAGCCGGTCCTATTAACTATCTAAATATTGATTAACTAGGAAATGTAAATAGAGTTATTTGCAAGGCTAAAGCAATAATCATACTCACACAAACGAGTTACAGTCTTAAGTTTCGAAAGGTGATAGAAGCTGCTGTAATATTCAAGATCTATATGTCCTTTAGGGCTAACCCAGGCTAGGCAACTGGGGCTCCCTTGCTTATGCTTAGAAATCTTGCCCTTTCAAAGTGCACAGAGATACAGTTTCTTCTTGTCAGGGATTTTTATTCCCTTCCCCCAGAGTTCAGGCTGACAGAACGAATCTACATGCACGGCTCCTCTTCATGAGTTTGGGGAAACAATCAACAAAGTCTTTTGCTCTCTGATGTTCCACAATGGTTTGTCTGGTATCTATGGGCCTTCTTTTGTTGGGCAGGCGTTAATACCTCCTGTGGCAAACTAATATTTCACACTTTGTGATCTTTTTCTCCTGACTGTTGGTTTACAGTTACAGCACAAACACTTAAATATTACCTTACAACATGGGATATAGATATTATAATTGAGATTAATGCATGCAGCAATTTACAAGTGTTTCATAAAATCTAAACACTAAACACATTTTTATAAATCCAAAACTTATATTAAGAGTACCAACACACAGGAGAGACAGACGGGTTTCCAGCTATGCATTTGTCAGTGTTCACTTGAGGCCTAGAGGCCTTGGCATGAGCTGGAACCTGATCTGCCAGGGTCACATATATCACTTAGGACTGGTCTACACACAAACTTGCACCTCACTAAACTGCTGATGGGGGATGGGGTGGAGGGCACCTCCTCCCAACAGCCCTTCCCCACCTGGAAAGCAGCACCCTCCCCAGAAAGCAGAAACCCCTGCATGCAGCTCCCAGCTGGTCCACCGCTCCTTCCTCTGCCTCTCCCTGCCCTGCACAGCTTGCTGGCTTAGCTGCTAAGCAGGGAAGGGGCCTGGCTGCACCATGTGACCGAGCAATCGGGGGGGGGGGGGCAGGTGTCATAACTATAAAGGGAAGGGTAACAGCTGTCCTGTGTACAGTACTATAAAATCCCTCCTGGCCAGAGACTCCAAAATCCTTTTCCCTGTAAAGGGTTAAGAAGCTCAGGTAACCTGGCTGGCATCTGACCTAAAGGACCAATAAGGGGACAAGATACTTTCAAATCTTGCGGGGGGGGGGGGGGAAGGTTTTTGTTTGTGTTCTTTGTTTGGTTGTGTGTTCGCTCTCGGGACTGAGAGGGACCAGACATCAATCCAGGTTCTCCACATCTGTCTAAACAAGTCTCTCCTATTTCAAACTTGTAAGTAAATAGCCAGGCAAGGCGTGTTAGTTTTCCTTTGTTTTCTCAACTTGTAAATGTACCTTTTACTAGAGTGTTTATCTTTGTTTGCTGTACTTTGAACCTAAGACTAGAGGGCAGTCCTCTGAGCTCTTTAAGTTTGATTACCCTGTAAGGTTAATTTCCATACTGATTTTACAAAGATGATTTTTACTTTTTTCTTTCATTAAAAACCTTCTTTTTAAGAACCTGATTGATTTTTCCTTGCTTAAGATCCAAGGGGTTTGGATCTTGATTCACCAGGAGTTGGTGGGAGGAAGGAGGGGAATGGTTAATTTCTCCTTGTTTTAGATCCAAGGAGATTGGATCTGTGTTCACCAGGAGTTGGTGGGAGGAAGGAGGGGGGATGGTTAATTTCTCCTTGTTTTAAGATCCAAGGGGTTTGGATCTGTATTCACCAGGGAATTGGTGAAGGTCTCTCAAGGCTATCCAGGGAAGGAAATTAGCCTTGGGATGGTGGCAGCGGACCAGAGCTAAGCTGGTAGTTAAGCTTAAAAGTTTTCATGCAGGCCCCTACATTTGTACCCTAAAGTTCAAAGTGGGGATACAGCCTTGACAGCAGGTGACCCCACATCTCCCTCCCCCCCACTTGTTGCCTCTGAACTGAGGGTTCGAAGGATCTGGGCTAGGGTTTAAGTCAGTGAAAGGAGAATGTGAGAGGACAATCAGCCCTAGACAGAGACTCTAGAAGAGGAGGTTCTAGAGTTGCATACCCCCCAGCCTCCTTTCTCCTGAGGCTGTCCCAATCACTCCTGGTTCCATTAAGTTTTAGACCCATTGAGCTATGTGGGTGGCATTCATTTTGATGATTCATTTTTAAACACTTTAAACAAATAAAAAAAAAAGGAAACTTTTATTCCAAAATAAGAATGTCTACTCACTGACTTGCACAGAAATAGACTTAAAGTGATGTAGTTACTTTGCTGCAAGTGTGTAGACCAACCCAACTTTGTACGGCTTTTTTTTTAAAATGCTCCTATAGCTTTAAAACCTTAGACTAAAGTTGTTACAAAATGTGTTCCCAGGTTGAGATTTTACATTTCAAGCTTCAGCCTAGAGCATTTTTTTACATTTGAGTTATTTATTCCAGCAAACAATTTTTAACCAGGGCCACTGTAATAGGTAACACGTCAGCTTAATGGCTTCTAACGTACGTTGAAATTGCAAAGGAGTTAACTTTGAAAGTTATTTGGAAATCCCATGAATTATTTTATGTATTCTTTAATTACTTCTGAATTATTTCTGGAATTCATGATAGATTTATGTATATTAGGGCAGTGGTTGTCAATCAGGGCTACATGTACCCCTAGGGTACCCAGAGGTCTTCCAGGGGGTACATCAACTCATCTAGATATTTGCCTAATTTTATAGCAGCTACATGCAAGGTGGAACCAATTGTTTAGCACAAGTAGTTAGCACATATTCTAAGGGACCATTCAAGATAGAGTGGCCCATTAATACCTCTGCAGTCATAGGACAAAAAGAGGTTATAGATTGTTGTAATAAGCCATAAATCCAGTGTCTCTGCTCAATCATTGATTTTTACTGTCTCGCAGAGTTATGATTTTAAGCTCCCAGGCTCGTCTTTTGAGAGCATCGTGTAGGTTTCCTTTCAGGATGAGGACTGATAGGTATATTTGTATATTACTCAGTTTGAATTCCTAGAATAAGTTGTTGTTTCAATCATGGCATCTAGTTTTAGCCCTCAGACATGAATCAATTCAAAAGCATTTTGGTGCTATAAGTGTTATTAAAAATTAAATCTTTATAGAGTGTTTGTGATGGCATGTACTGTAATTTTAGTCATACAATAGTAATATGTAAATATGAGTCAAATACACATTGAACAATCCTACTAATGTACTTTTTAAATTGCCTCACTTTGGGAGGCACTGCCTTAGTATATGGTGCATTTTAATTATAGTCAAATTCAGTTTGCCCACCCCTGCTGGGAATCAAACAACCCCTTTCTTGTAAATTAGTGTTAATAAGTCTTCAATAGATTCAATTCTGGAATAATTAATGACTCAGTTGTTCTCACCAGTTCAGTTCAAATGAGTTGCATGCAACATGCTGAGCCATTATCCCCTGGTGGGGTCATGCAGCGTGCATCGTGACAACTGGTTAACAGCAGTGGCTGCATAACCGTTTTAGAATTAAGAAGAACAGGAGTACTTGTGGCACCTTAGAGACTAACAAATTTATTAGAGCATAAGCTTTCGTGGACTACAGCCCACTTCTTCGGATGCATATAATATATATATGCATATATATATATATATATATTCGGATGCATACTTTAGAATTGACAGTCATAATAGTCCAGACTTTTAGACCCTGTTCTTCCCTTGTGAAAATGCAATTTCAACTTCAGTGGGAGTTCTGCATGTGGAACAATTGAAGAGCATTGTGTAGGTGATGTACTGATTAGTTAATGATTAATTTAATTTATGTGCTAATTGGCTTACAGGTTATATTAATTCATTTTTTTTCTGTGGAGTAAATAATGAATGTAAATTTATGACTGATCATATAGCTTTCTATTATTAATATTTTTAATCTTATTAGGGTTTATAAAACACATAGAACATCACAGTGCAAATCCCTGCACAACAGCTACAGTATAGGTGATGAGCATACCCACTTCATAATTATAGTCATGCTTTTAGTGTTATTATTAATTATGTAAGCAGGGTCTGAATGAGCTTTCCCCTGAGATCTAGTGATGAACTGGAGGAGAAGACTTCAGGATTACAGACAGTATTTGCACCAACTCTGCTTAGGTGTGCAGCAGACAGAGCTCAGAACATGGCATCACAGAAGCGGCAGTGAGTGGTGCAGCAGAGCTGAGCACAGGGATGGCAGGTAATTACCAGATTTTATTTTTACAAAGTAAAATCATGGTTTTTACCACCCTGGGAAAAACTAGCTAGGCCCAGTTTATGGTATTTTTTTTTATTTAAAAAGCTGTTTCATTAATGCATACCACATTACACTTAGTTTTAGTTACATATTCAAATTGTGGATCCATAAGGCAGTATATTTGTAGATTAATTTAGGGCTGTAACTGAAATGGGCATAATACTAATGTACGTAATTATAATACCGAACATCAGAATGTCTGTATACAGTTTGGTTTGGTATTTTCTCAAGGAAGTTATACATGTCATGACTCATATTTCAGTTTTCAACATTATATAAACAAGTTGAAAACATCTGATTATATGAAAATGATAATAATGCCGAGTTGTAGGCTCGACACTTTAACCATGCAGGGTGCAGACTACCAAGTCCATTTGACCGTGCCACATTCTGTACCAGCTGTGATGTAGTGGATAGACCAAGCCTATTTCTCAGTTTTGAATGGATGTAGCCAAAGTTTGAGAAGAGTTGTTCCGTGCTTGTTGAACTTGCTGGACACTCGTGCAATTATTTTTTCAGTTTCATGGTTTAACCCGGGTTTAAACTGTTATTTACTAGCATCCTGTCCTAAACTAGTTTTTCCCAGGAAATTGCCAACACTGCCTGAACGGCAGCAGAGATAACAATGGCAGAGGTTGCATTGAGTGGCAGAGATAACAGTGGCAGCCAGCAGCTAGTGGCGGCAGCAAAAACAGAATCAGCAGTGGCCAGCAGCAGCAGAGGTAGTGGGAGAATAACATGAGGGGAAAGGAGTCCAGGAGAGCTGGCTGTATTTTAAAGAATCCTTATTGAGGTTGCAGGAAAAAAACATCCCAATGTGTAGAAAGAATAGTAAATATGGCAGGCAACCAACTTGGCTTAACAGTGAAATCCTTGCTCATCTTAAACGCAAAAAAGAAGCTTACAAGAAGTGGAAGACTGGACAAATGACCAGGGACGAGTATAAAAATATTGCTCAGGCATGCAGAATTGAAATCAAGAAGGCCAAATCACACTTGGAGTTGTAGCTAGCAAGAGATGTTAAGAGTAACAAGAAGGGTTTCTTCAGGAATGTTAGCAACAAGAAGAAAGTCAAGGAAAGTGTGGGCCCCTTACTGAATGAGGGAGGCAACCTAGTGACAGAGGATGTGGAAAAAGCTAATGTACTCAATGCTTTTTTTGTCTCTGTCTTCACGAACAAGGTCAGCTCCCAGACTGCTGCACTGGGCAGCACAGTATGGGGAGGAGGTGACCAGCCCTTTGTGGAGAAAGAAGTGGTCCGGGACTATTTAGAAAAACTGGACGAGCACAAGTCCATGGGGCCGGATACGCTGCATCCGAGGGTGCTAAAGGAGTTGGCAGATGTGATTGCAGAACCATTGGCTATTATCTTTGAAAACTCATGGCGATTGGGGGAGGTCCCGAATGACCGGAAAAAGGCTAATGTAGTGCCCATCTTTAAAAAAGGGAAGAAGGAGGATGCAGGGAACTACAGGACAGTTAGCCTCACCTCAGTCCCTGGAAAAATCATGGAGCAGGTCCTCAAGGAATCCATTCTGAAGCACTTAGAGGAGAGGAAAGTGATCAGAAACAGTCAGCATGGATTCACCAAGGGCAAGTCATGCCTGACTAACCTAATTGACTTCTATGAGGAGATAACTGGGTCTGTGGATGAGGGGAAAGCAGTGGATTTGTTATGCCTTGACTTTAGCAAAGCTTTTGATACCGTCTCCCACAGTATTCTTGCTGGAAAGTTAAAGAAGTATGGGCTGGACTAATAGTCTATAATGTGGATAGAAAGCTGGCTAGATCGTCGGGCTTAACGGGTAGTGATCAATGGCTCCATGTCTAGTTGGCAGCCGGTTTCAAGCGAAGTGCCCCAAGGATTGGTCCTTGAGCTGGTTTTGTTCAATATCTTCATTAATGATCTGGAGGATGGTGTGGACTGCACTCTCAGCAAGTTTGCAGATGACACTAAACTGGGAGAAGTCATGGGGGGATCCCAGGCCCACCCACTCCACTAGGCTCCAATCCAGGGTCCTAGGAGGGTCAGCAGTATTTGGCCTCCAATGGGCCCTCTGAGTTACCCTCCCTGGGTCACTTCCTGCTGCTGCTTTCCCCCCTCAGCTTCTGATCCCCAATAAGGAAAAAAGGAAAATGAAAAAGAAGCCCAAATCATCAGCCCCAACCGGGCTTAGCATATAGTCCTTTTCCCTCAGGGAAGCTCCTACGGCACCTTTGTCAGGAGCCTTCAGGGTAGGTCTGGTCTCCCCTAGGGTTGCCAGGCATACAGTTTTTGATCAGAACACCTGGTCAAAAAGCGTCCTAGGTATCTCTGGTCAGCACCACTGACCAACACCGTTAAAAGTCTTGTCAGTGGTGCAATGGAGCTAAGGCAGGCTCCCTGCTTGCCCTGGCTCTGCTCAGCTCCCAGAAGCAACAGCATGTCTTCCCTCTGGCTCCTCGGCACAGGGGCAGCCAGGGTGCTCCGTGCGCTGGCTGTGCCCTGAGCGCTGGCTCCACAGCTCCCATTGGCTGGGAACTGCGGCCAATGGGAACTGCAGGGGTGGTGCCTGTGGATGGGGCAGCATGCGGATCTGCCTAGCCACTCCTGCGCCACACCTAGGAGCTGGAGGGGGGACATGTCAGCCACTTCTGGAAGCTGCCTGTGGTAAGCGCCACCTGGAGCCTACACCCCACACCTCAACCCCTTGCCCCAGCTCTGAGCTCCCTTTTGCACCCAAATTCCCTCCCGGAGCTTGCAACTCCCCCCCACCCCCACACCCTAACCCTCTGCCCCAGCCCGGAGCTCCCTTCCACGCTCTGAACCCCTTGGCCCCACCTCCCAGCCCAGAGCCCCCTCTTACACCCCAAACCCCTCATCCTTAGTCCACCCTAGAGCCTGAACCCCCAGTCGGAGCCCACACCCCAATCCCCTGATCCAGTCCAATAAAAATGAGCGAGTGAGCGAGGGTTAGGGAAAGTGAGCAATGGACGGAGGGGGATGGAGTGAGCGGGGGTGGGGCCTCGGAGAAGGGGCAGGGTAGGGCCTCAGAATGGGGCAATGGTGTTCGATTTTCTGCCATTAGAAAGTTGGCAACCCTGTGGACCTCCATCCAGCGTCCCTTTTCTGAGCTGAGTTGCTCCCTTTTCAACCCTGTTTCCAGTTGGAGTATTCTCTACAGGGCTGGCAGTGCAAGGCAACCTGGGCCCAGTATTTTCCTTTAACCCCTTCCAGCCCAGTGTAGGATTTGTATACCCCATGACAGTGGGTGAAGTAAAATCTTTTACTGGACCATCTTCTGTTGGTGAGAGCGATAAGCTTTCGAGCCATTACTTCACCCACCTTATCTCCCTAATATCCTGGGACCGACATGGCTATAACTACACTTCTTTTGTTATACACAGACTTAGTGCTTGTGAGTGGGGAAATACTGCCTTTTGGAGGCAACAAGGGGTTGTGTTTAATTTTCCCTGTTTACTGGGTTGGGGCTTGAGATGGTTCTGTTTTGTATTAAGAAGAACCCTTTGATATTGAATCCAGGCCTTGTTGGTGCTGATACCACCTGGCAGAAGGGTTATTGTGAAGGAGCAGAGAGACTGTAGTCAGGCACAGCAGGGGTTAAAGAATACCTATGGGTTCAGCTAGCCCCTCCCTGTTATACCTGCAGCCAATGCCAGACCTGGAGGGGAGAAAAGAAGGATGCCTGGCTTAGTCAGGGGCTGATCAGCGAAGAGGAAGGATCTCTTTGTATGCCTGCCTGAAGGCACAGACCAGCAACCTGCCTGTCAACGCAGTCACTGGAGGCAAGTAAATCTTCCCCTGCCAAGGGAACCTACAGATAAGCCCCAACGGTGGGGCAACTGGACTAGCCCCAAACTAAAAGGACTTGTATAGGGAGCAGGCCAGGAAAATAAGCCCGGAACCTCCCCTCACGGCTGGGAGAAAGATCTATTGTCCCTGATTAGGGGTTTAGCGACACAGGATCCTGGGCCAGGACCTGAGGGAGAAGGAGGAGTCAAGTCCCCCTACAGCCCCGCAACCAACGATCTAGCCACAAGGCTCCCCAGCCACTGAGGGCCCTATCACAGTTGCAATTATTATTATTTGTATCATAATAATACATAGAGGCCCCAGTGAAGGATCAGGGCTCCATTATGCTGGGCACCTGGCAGACACATAATGAAAAGATGATCTTTGGTTACATGTTTTTCAAATGAACATCAACTATTTATATATTTTATGTTAACTAACATAATCCTAACTTCAAAAGAAGTTCTGTGTAATGCCTACAGGATCATGTACAGTGTACCAATGTAACATGGGCTGCATATCTGCCCCAACCAAGGTTTTTCTTTCTCCACCCCTTTAAATACCCACAGTTGCTCCTTCTTCCAAAAAATCTCTCATGTGGCCCCATACCCAGGTGCTGCTCCTGCCCTGAGCAGAGCTCCTTTGCTCCCGTCCCTTTTCTTAAGAGCTAGTCTTGTCTCAAAGAGCAGGTCTTCCTCTCCTCCCCCACCCCACCTTCTCAGGAGCAACTTCTGAGTGCTGCTTGTTGCCCCTGTATTACCCTCCTCCTCCTGGCGCCTCTTCTTCCACCCTCCCATCTTGCCTGTTTGCGTTCCCATCTCCTTGAGCCCCCTCTTCTCATACCTAGACTAGTATATCTGGGAACAAAGGGAGACTTTTGAAGCCATCATGTTTTTTTCCCCCTGTATACATAGTATTTTAGTAGTAAATGATGGTGGTGGAGAGGGATATGAACGATTTTATAGGCAGGGACAGCTGTAATAAGATCCATAGAAGTGGTGTGGTTGAACCACCCTGGACAAATGGTATTCATACTTCCTAATATTTTTCAGTTTCTTTCAATCCAAGAAGTGATTCCCTGCCCCCACCTCCTCTCCTTAATATCTTCAAATTACAATCTCCCTCCAATATCTTTTGTGTATCTTTCACACATGGAAATGCCCTAATCCATTCATTGATTTTGAGCCCAAAGCCGTCCAAGGATTATCACAAATACACAATATGATGTGCCTGAATATCAGAATTTAGGACTGGATCTCAGATATAGCCGAAAGATTTTTAATATCGCATCTCGTCAGACACATCTCAATTGGCTACACAGCTGAAGAGCAAATGTGTAGATGATTTCATCTAAACTCAATAGTAATTTATGCTAAGATTGGCTCCAATGTGTACCTATTTGATGTAGTAACTCAAAATGAATGTATATGGTTTGTTAAAACCTTTTTTGTCCAAATTACATAATGGTTTAGATATCTATTATCATAAATATAGAAGTTATATACATCTGGAGATCTGTGTATTATTAGGAAGGATCACAGAATTATAGGCCAGTTAGTAAACAATTTAAACTAGAGGTTGCTGTCAACCACATCAAATGCATATTATTCGTTTAAATTTTAGAGATCTGTAATGGCAGAATGCAGTCTCTAGCCTGAGCAAGCAATTTTGTCTCACTGTACCTCAATCCTGGCTTATACCACACCTGTTCTTCCAGGGCTAGGCCTCCCTTAATTAGATTGTCAATATTCAATTATGGTAAACTTTCTGGTAGTTTCATTATATAGTCCAATGTCCACAAGGGGCTAGGAAGACCCACAAAATTAATTTCCACTTATTTAAACCAAGATTTGAATGCGGATTTCCAGTGGCAAAAGTCTCTTGCTTTAAACCACTGCATTATATATTCCACCAAGGTAAACTATTTACAAACTGTTTATCTGACAAACCATTCATTCTTCCATCAGTAAAACCTCTAAAATAACCCTTTTTGAGACACACACTTAAGACTATCAATTGTCTTGCACAAATCACTGAACCACATTTACTCAACACCTGGAGAAATCGCACATTTGTTGATTTCAGTATTATTGTGGTGATTATTATGTCATGTAACACATGGTGAAGCAGAATAAGTACATCCTTCAGCCTTGTTATGAATCTTCTTTTTGTCAGCTTAAAGGTACTATGTATATAAACTAGACATCTGTTAACAACTGCATTGTTCCTTTTGCTCCCTCTATGTTCTCTTTGCAATGAGATAATAACCAGTGGCCAGGCTATCTAAAAAACATATGTTCTTATGTATGCAATAAACTATATTAGCCATCTTTCACCCACTTCAAGTTATTGTATCCTCAGTAAACTTAGAGTAGCGGCCAAAATTCTGCTGATGTGTAAATCTTAAACCACTTGACTTCAGTGGGATTATTCTGGATTTTTGGTGTAACTGAAAATCAGCAGAATTTGGCTGATGTAAATCATGAGTAACACCATCAAAGTCAGTAGAGGTACCCTAGTGTAAAATTGGTGTTTGATCAGAATTGGGCCCTATGAAAGCTTTTTAACTGAGTTAAAAATAACAGTCTCAGTATAAAGCATTGTAGCAGTATAAACACTTTAATTAGCATTCATGATGAATGAACTCAAGGTAAACTGAAGCATTAGACTCAAGGTTAATGGGCATTTAAACATTCCATCAGACTGGCAAACATGGAGACACTTCTGTAAGAAAATAATCACTGCTCTCACGATAAACAACTTCCCTTTTGTGGGTTAACAGTTTTCTAACATACTATTTTTAGCATTAATTCGTATTCCACGAAACTATCAAAAGCAGAGCATGGGACAGTTTTTGCTGTAGTTTCCATTTAAAAAAAATTGTTAGTGTATGGTCAGAAATGTACTTAGATTTCATTGCTATCATCCAGTATTGTTACTTACTCCATAAAGCCAAGTTTTCAAAGTGAGAAAATAATTACATGTTTCATTAATAATGGATTCCAAAATTAAATGTATACAATTGTGTGCATTTTTATGAACTATTTGTGCTGTTTGTGACTCTTCTGGCATAAGTTACTGACACATTTTTAGTGCGTTTTTAAGACTGGTCTTATATTCCCTGTTAGCAATTCACTTTTTAGTTTTAGATGGCTAGTTAGCTTGTGCTGCATATTTACCTCTTGAATACACGGAATGCTGTATTTTATTTGGATGTTAAGTTTTGTCACTGCATTTCACAGCTGCCGTGCGGGTAGCTCTGCAAGGAAGAGATCATGGGAGATACATGTGAAAGAAAAAGAGAAAGAAGTAGAATGGAGAATGCTGATCAGGACCATTCTTGCAAAATGGGGATGGTTGTGGTGAGATAGGTATGGAACAAGAACTGAAAAATGTTGAACGAAGAACCTTTTGTAGAACTGGCAGAAATGGAGGCAACCAGGATGTTGTAAAAAGTCTTTGGGCCAGAGTAAATCCTACTGTCAGTGGGTACAATTCCACTGATTTACACCAAGGATATATTTAATGCTGTGGGGATGGAACAGACACCAAGACTTGATGTTGTGGAAATACAGGTCCATTGGTTTTCAAGAGTCCTCTTTGTGGACACCACCTCATGAGTTAGACAAAGACAGGGAGTGAACCTGCCAGCAGAATGATTGCCAACAGATGTAAGTACCACACAGCAAGCCTACTTCTTAAGGTAAAAAGCATTACAGAAAAACATATTAAAAACAATTAGCATGCATGCTAATAAGCTTACAAAAATTCGTCCCAAACCCTAACATGGATTCTGTCAGGATAAATCTTTCAACCCCTCCAACCTAGGGAAGTCTTGGTGGTTACCTGTTCATCATGTTCAGCTCAGAAAAAGCAGATTTAATCCACCCTTTTATATAGTTCAGGGGACTTTGATCTGGAGTTTCCAGAAGCTGGTAATTAGTGTACAATGGGTCTCTCTCCTCACAGTGTATCTTCAAAAGGTTGGCTTTGGAGGGGGAGAACCTGCATTTCCTTCATCTCAAGATATTTCCTAAGGAAATCCACTTCACACACATTGGTACAAAATGACCTTTGAACTTCCTTACATCTTCCAGAGATTCCATTAATCTTGTCTTCCTGCTAAACAAATTCCATATAATCTTACAATAATACATAAACATTCCCATTTCTAATACAATGTACCCCAAAGGTATTAAGCCTAATTCAGTAAGGTTAGTTTATTTCATTAAAGTTCATTCAGGATATTGTCAGTCTGTCACATACTACTTCAAGACAGACTACAGAAACTGCTTCTAGAATGCATGGTGCTGTTGATTCATGCAATACTGATATGACAGATGTTAATTCCCTTTTATTCAGGCTTTCTGCTCCAATTCCCCAACCAGTGGTTTACAGCAGGATTATAGAAATACTGTCAGCCCAAATCCTGAGATTCTTACTTTGTAAATTAGCACTGAGGTAAGCGGTCAACTGCCTGAGTAAGAATTGAATAAGGATGGAAGGATTTGGCCTTGCGAAACATACAGATTGTAAAGGCTAAATACGTGGACTTTTTATTAAGTTTACTTTTTAGCTAGAGATATTAAGCCAGAATCTATTCTCATTTATACCAATGTAAATGAGACCAGCATCTGACTTAGATATGTCAACCTATAAGTCTTCCTATTTAAAAACAAAAACAAACCATTTCCGCCAAAAAAGACAAATCTGTGATTCTTTTTCCTACCAGTTTATGAAATCCTTAACTTTCATTTGTTAGTAGTATTTATTTCAGGAGACAACTGACTCAGAGTTCTGATGCCTGTTGCTTTGGATGCTAAAGTACTGATATGTCTGACTCACATAAAAATAGTTTTGATAGTTTTTGTTATGTTTCTTCACCTGAGCTAGTGAAAAGCATTCCAGCAGATATTTTTCACAAGCTGCTTCTTGTACCTATGCCTTACAATGTATGGCTTATAAAAGCATGATTTGAGGACTTCAGTAACTCAGCCAGAAAAGTTAGGGGTCTATTACAAGAGTGGGTGGGTGAGGTTCGGTGGCCTGCAATGTGCAGGAGAGGTCAGACTAGATGATCATGATGGTCCCTTCTGAACGTCAAGTCTATGAGTCTATGAACTCACGCTGTGGGATCAGTCATTAGTCCAATCATAAAAATTGCTTTTGATTTGTTTTTCCAGTTTCTTTTAAAGGAGAGACTTCCCCTTTTGCATAAAAAGTCTACACTTTTGCCTGATGATTTTATTTAATTTTAATCCAATTTCTAATTTGTTATTTGTGCCTACTCTACTGAAAAGGGTAGATAAATTTTTACTTTTGCTAAACAGTTATAGTTCATTTATAACAAAAAGAGGAAGCCAAGTTTCAGTTGAGGGTTTCTGTAATGCTACAGTTCAGAAACTATTCTGGTTAAAGGCTGCAGTGTCTTTGTAGTCCTGTAATAAGAGGTAGTATCCATTGTGTTTTTTTACAAACTATATATCCTGAGTCTGATTCACCTTTACCTTTCACTTTGTGTAGTCATATACTCTAGTGCAGCCAGTGTAGAACAGGTGAAAAACACCACCATACCAGTCTCATTTGGTTGCATTGTACACTAACTGCACTCACTTTGCACGAGTGTAAATAACCACATATGCTGGTCAACAGTGAATCAGGCCCACTCTATAGAAATTCCAAATTTACTCCCGCTAGGCAAAATAGATTTCAGCTTACACTTTCGCTCTCTCAAAATGGCTATTTCTAAGGATTTCCCTATAGACCCCATCTGTCCCAGGTCCTAATTTTCTCTACCCCCAACTCCTTTCACCTGCAGGTAAGATTCAGCAATAATTATATTGCACCTTCAAATACTCGATAACTGGATGACGCAATAGAGGAGCTCATCCCTCTACAGGATCTTGGAGTCTGCCATCCTGTTTTAGGTACCTTTAAATCTTTGCAAAGAACTTTTAAAATGAATGTAATGCTTGTTAATGGTGCCTGATTGACAACCCTGTACTCTGACATTACATACCAGCACAGACAGTGGCAGTGCAAGCTTCCTCACAGTGCTGTGCCAATGTGCTACAATCCTCATTTAGCTACACTGTCTCCAAGAATGAGAGAGTAGTTCAGTTTCCAATGTCTAGTCCTTGCTCTTTGTTGATCGTGTCTAGGAGCACACAGAACCACTTAGTGGAAATTCCTGGTAATGGCTTTGGGATTGAGTTAATTAAGACCAAGTTTGTGACCATCACCACATTTCATATACCAGTGGGTATTGAATGTCAGATAGTAACACATTTTAGTTACTGCCAATTTGGGCTAGATTTTAAGGTGTAATGTACTTTCTATCTAATATGATTTATTTTCTGGTATGTTGCCAGTAAATGGGATAGAGTCTACTTTCCTGCTGCTGAGGAAGCTGTCATTTTGTGTTCAGCTGCAGTCTGTTACTGAAAAGACACGCATGGAGGTCTCAATTTTGTTTTTTACTGTTTTGTTGATTTTAAACAAACAAAGGTAAATCTCAGTGATTATAGGGCTCTATTTTGATCAGCTCTTATTTTTGAACCAATCACCATCCTTTGCTGCTGTGATTTGCTAGGTCCTGCTGGAACATTTTGGAGAATCCATCATAGTTTTAAGAAGGTTAAGACATTATTGTTGAGATCATTGTTAGACTGTGAACCAGATTCTGTCCCCATTTTTTCTACTTTCTAATCTGCCTAATTTAGGATGGCTGCCCCCCAGGTCTCTGCATAAGAACCATTATATTTTCTTATTGTATATACTGCCTCTTGCTTCATTTTTCACCATCACAATATGATGTTCTATTGCTATGCTGATGATACTCAGCTCCCTCTCTCATGATGCTTCAGCTGCAGCCTATGCTTTGTCGCAGTCTCTGGCAGAGATTCAGTGCTGAACACCTCAATTTTAAAGTGAATTTTAACAAGATTGAAGTAAAGCTAATTATCTTGTGGCACATGCTTGTAACAAACCTTTCTGCTACTATATAATTTAATAATCTTGCATTTTCTCTTCTTCTGCATGAAGGATCTAGGTATTATTTTGGATCCATATTTTGATTTTAAAGACTAAATAACATATTTCAGACTAGAGATGGTTTTTATCACTTTTTATCCCATGCTCAAAGTGATGCTGTTCTAGTCACTGACTGGGTTAATGCAAGTCTAGCTTAAGAGTGGGCTAACACAACTTTTTGCTGATGTTGGGATTAAACTTAATCCAAATGCTTCTGCAAAATTCACAAATTTAATCTGAATTACTAAAACAAAGTACTTCCTTTCTCCAGATTCCTTGCTGGTTTTCATTTTATATTTGATTTCACATTCACTGTAAATGTTATCATTGACTTTTAAACCACTCAAAAGCTCTGTCAGAGAACGTGCCATGTCAATGATTCCTAGTCCCTATAGATTTGAGATCTTTCTTTCCTTAATTTTGTCAGCGTCAATTGTTTATTGTATGAATTTTTATCACAGGTGCATTCATTTATGAATTAGTTCTTTGCAATTCAGTTCCTCTTGCAACCTAGTCAATGACTTTTTAAAGTCAGAGATTAAAGGTAAACTGCTTACTTTGTTGCTGTGATGAAAAGGTGATGCTAACAGTGTTAAATTTATGCTAAGTAATTGAAGAGAAATTCTGTGGGAAAAGATTTATACCCCAACTGTTGCTAAGGTACAAAGTTAACATTTTAAAATGTAAATTGTTGAACACTGCCTTTAATTTGATTATAACTGGTACTTTTTGTCATTTTATTGTAAGGAAGGCCCCAATGCTGAGCTCACTTACACAGATGCTTAACTCTGCTACCGGGAGTAGTCCCATTGAAGTCAACAAGACTACTCCTTGCAGTAAAGTTAAGCACATAGTGAGTATTTGTGAAATTGGGGCCAAAGTTTACATTGTAGCTTACACTGTGTTAACCTTAGAAAAGAGTCAGAATGTTTATAGAAAATTGCTTTATCCACTTTTGTGTCTTCTATCTTTTTCATTCTTTTGCTTTGTCTACCTAACTTCTTCCTAGTTTCTTGATTACCTTTTTAATTTTTCCATTTTCCTCTTGATAAATACTCCTTTTTTAACATTCCTCTATAACCAGAGATTTGGAAAATGTGCCTGAGAGTTTGTACCAAATTTAAACTGGAAGACCGTATTTAGCTGTTGTTCTTGGATGATTTTACGGATTAAAAATGTCACTGTTATTCATTACCATCTAGCATTGCTGAAGAAAGTAGAAATAAAATCACCGGAAGAGTTAACTTGACTTGTTATCTGTGAAAGCCGCTCTCTAGATGACAGGTTTCAGAGTAGCAGCTGTGTTAGTCTGTATCCGCAAAAAGAAGAACAGGAGTACTTGTAAAAAGCAACAGAGGGTCCTGTGGCACCTTTGAGACTAACAGAAGTACTGGGAGCATAAGCTTTCGTGGGTCACGAAGGTGCCACAGGACCCTCTGTTGCTTTTTACAGATTCAGACTAACACGGCTACCCCTCTGATACAGGAGTACTTGTGGCACCTTAGAGACTAACAAATTTATTAGAGCATAAGCTTTCGTGGACTACAGCCCACTTCTTCGGATGCATATAGAATGGAACATATATTGAGGAGATATATATACACACATACAGAGAGCATAAACAGGTGGGAGTTGTCTTACCAACTCTGAGAGGCCAATTAATTAAGAGAAAAAAAAAACTTTTGAAGTGATAATCAAGATAGCCCAGTACAGACAGTTAGATAAGAAGTGTGAGCATACTTACAAGGGGAGATAGAATCAATGTTTGTAATGGCTCAGCCATTCCCAGTCCTTATTCAAACCGGAGTTGATTGTGTCTAGTTTGCATATCAATTCTAGCTCAGCAGTCTCTCGTTGGAGTCTGTTTTTGAAGTTTTTCTGTTGTAATATAGCCACCCGCAGGTCTGTCACTGAATGACCAGACAGGTTAAAGTGTTCTCCCACTGGTTTTTGAGTATTTTGATTCCTGATGTCAGATTTGTGTCCATTAATTCTTTTGCGTAGAGACTGTCCGGTTTGGCCAATGTACATGGCAGAGGGGCATTGCTGGCACATGATGGCATATATCACATTGGTAGATGTGCAGGTGAACGAGCCCCTGATGGTATGGCTGATGTGATTAGGTCCTATGATGATGTCACTTGAATAGATATGTGGACAGAGTTGGCATCGGGGTTTGTTACAAGGATAGGTTCCTGGGTTAGTGGTTTTGTTCAGTGATGTGTGGTTGCTGGTGAGTATTTGCTTTAGGTTGGGGGGTTGTCTGTAAGCGAGGACAGGTCTGTCTCCCAAGATCTGTGAGAGTAAAGGATCATCTTTCAGGATAGGTTGTAGATCTCTGATGATGCGCTGGAGAGGCTGGGCCATCTTGATTATCACTTCAAAAGTTTTTTTTTCTCTTAATTAATTGGCCTCTCAGAGTTGGTAAGACAACTCCCACCTGTTTATGCTCTCTGTATGTGTGTATATATATATCTCCTCAATATATGTTCCATTCTATATGCATCCGAAGAAGTGGGCTGTAGTCCACGAAAGCTTATGCTCTAATAAATTTGTTAGTCTCTAAGGTGCCACAAGTACTCCTGTTCTTCTTTTTGCTCTCTAGATGGATAACCAAAATGAGGAGGAGAAGAAGAGGTGTGGAGAGAGCTATAGCATGGCAGCCAACCATATACAGAACTCCTCTTATTGCTTGCTTGTTTTTTCTTATTTCTCTCCTCTTTCATGTTGTTAGTCTGTATTTAGCCCCAAGATGTATTGGGAAATTATTTAAATGACGGTGGTTTAATTTAAGCTGTGAAGGGTGACATGCCTGTATTTTCATTCTCCCTTACCAACCAAAAAATTGAAGGACTTGACATCAGAAATATGCTGTGTTCAGATTATGCCAACCCCCTACACCATGCTAAAACATTATATTCTGGGTTGTTATCTAGTAAAATACAATTGTCCTATTTCTGTTAAACAGAGAAGATAATAGGGTTGATATTACTCATTTAATTTCAGGTACTTATCACCATGGCATTGTTTGCATATGTGGTAACAAAATACAACAGTTGGATTTATAGTCGTGTGTGTGTGTGTGTGTGTGTGCGTGTGTGGCTTCTTATGGGACAGATAAAGGGCCAGATTTGTGTCCATACTCACTTCAAAAGCAGCAGTTGTCTTAGCATATGCGCAACATGCCTCAGGAGGCACATGACCAGGTTTAATCACCGAATTTGGTCCGCTGGTTGGATCATTAGCTTCCCTGGCTTGGGCAGGGTACTGACGGGGAGTGCAACGTGAACACTGATCCATGTGGATCCACAGAGCTGTAGTGGCCGAAATAGGGTGCTCTGAGGCATTCTGCCAACTTTTGGCAAATGGAGGCAGAATGCCTCAGGTTGAGGTGGGGGCATTATTGCACATTGTGTATCACTCCTTACTCCAGCTGGTAAAATGTGCAGCCTCAGCTCTCCAAGCATGTGCAGACAAATGCCAAATACTAAATAAGCGCTGAAGGAGAAAGGGTTGTCCATGTCTCTAAGCAAACAGCCCATGGTTCATTGGGGCCACAGACCAGTTGTGGGACTCCAACTCTTCAAGGAGCTGAGCACTTTTGTCCCAATTCAGTAAAGTGCTTAAACTTATGTTTATCTTTAAGCACGAGTACCACTAACATACTTAGGCCAAGTACTTGTTTAAGTGCTTTGCTAGGTCCAGACTTGCGGATTGCTGCCCTGAAAACATTAGTCTCAGCATTTTGCATGCATCCTGAAAAAGTGGGGGCACTTTAAGAAACTAGTTGTGCCTTCTAGCTGCCATCCCCACGTCTCCTCCCTCACAGCACACTTGCACAGAAAAGCTGAAATTAGCTCAAGATCTAAAGATAAATTTAAGGTAAAACTAGGGTTACCATATTCAAACATTTAAAAAAGAGGACACTCCAGGGGACCCCAGTCCCGCCCCCGGCCCTGCCCCAACTCCGCCCCTTCCCCGCCCCCGCCCCAACCCCACCCCTTCTCCGTCCCCATTCCAACCCTTTCCCCAAAGTCCCTGCCCCAACTCTGCCCCCTCCTCTGAGCACCCCGCATTCCCCCTCCTCCCTCCCGCTCTGATCTTGGTTGGGGGTTGCTAAGTGCTTCCCTGCTCCCCACTTGCCCTGCAGCCTCTATGCCCTTGCCTGCCCTGCTCCTCCTCACCCTGCAGCCTCTGCACCCCCCTGCCCCCGCAGCCTCTGTGCCCCCTGCTCCCCACTCGCCCTGCAGCCTCTGCACCCCCCCCACAGCCTCTGTGCCCCCTGCTCCCCACTCGTCCTGCAGCCTCTGCACCCCCCCTGCAGCCTCTGTGCCTCCTGCTCCCCACTCGCCCTGCAGCCTCTGCACCCTCCCGCCCCCGCAGCCTCTGTGCCCCCTGCTCCCCACTCGCCCTGCAGCCTCTGCACCCCCCCCACAGCCTCTGTGCCCCCTGCTCCCCATTCACCCTGCAGCCTCTGCACCCCCCTGCAGCCTCTGTGCCTCCTGCTCCCCACTCACCCTGCAGCCTCTGCACCCCCCCCACAGCCTCTGTGCCCCCTGCTCCCCACTCGCCCTGCAGCCTCTGCACCCCCCCTGCAGCCTCTGTGCCTCCTGCTCCCCACTCGCCCTGCAGCCTCTGCACCCCCCCCACAGCCTCTGTGCCCCCTGCTCCCCACTCGCCCTGCTGCTGCAGCCTCTGCACCCCCCTGCAGCCTCTGTGCCTCCTGCTCCCCACTTGCCCTGCAGCCTCTGCACCCCCCCCACAGCCTCTGTGCCCCCTGCTCTCCACTCGCCCTGCAGCCTCTGCACCCACCCCCCCGCAGCCTCTACACACACACACACACACACACACACTCTCACCCGGCAGAGGGAGAGCTGCAGGCTCCACGTTGACTCAAACACTTCCTCGCTGCTCTGTGGGGGAGGAGGGAGCGGGGGAGGGACTCTGGCTGCTAGAGGCCCTAGTGGCTGCAAGCGGCTTTCAATCAGGTCAGGCGTCCAATCAGCCACGCCGCACTCCGCAGGAGGGGAAATCCCGGACATTTCTACTTCATTAGAAATCTCCCCCGGACGGCCATTTAAGGCTGAAAAAGCCGGACATGTCCGGGGAAACCCGGACGGATGGTAACCCTAGGTAAAACTTTAGGTTAATAGGGGCACTATGTTAGGCTATCCTAATGAAAGTGATTTCACTTTGTATACAAATAGCAGAGACTATTTATTTTCTTCATGTATTTGGCTATGAGCTACTTGCATCTTCAAAGCACCTTCCATGTATTTTGCCAGATGCACTGGGGTATTGTTGCTTAGATAAAGCACAATGCATGCTTTTTATTTTATACTTAATTTTATTTTTGAGAGGCTTCAGCAAGTCTTTAGCAAGTTACCATTTACCACCCTATACCTCAAGGTACCTTCAAAAACTACACTAAAATTTTGCTTGAAACCCTAAACATCGCATATTGATTAATTTTTCTATAGTGCTGTGAGTGGTTAATACTCTACAGCTGTGAGATACATTAATGGAGTTGTTATTGGGAGATACTGAGATGTAATTAACGTGTCCATCAACACCACATGGTGCAAACATGCACAATTTCTTTTCAAAAGGAAGCAACTGCTTACTCTGTATGTGGGTGTCATATATGTCATGTATTCTCAGGAGATATCTTATGGGACAAAGTGAAAAGCAAAGTCCTTGCAGTATGGAAGAATGTTGTGATATAGCCTCATTGTCCACTTGTAGGGACATATGCTATCTCCAGTCCTTCTGCAGCCAAATGACAACATATCCCTTTGAGTATGAAATTTAATTAATATTGTAAAATAACACTAGAAAATCTAACACTGATTTCTCTCAGTAGCTGTATGCAGTAGGATACTTTTGTCTTTGAAATCAAAATCCTTTTTCTCCACAGCACCGTGACTCCTCACCCACATGAGGTTCCCAGCAGTATGAGTTTCTTCATATCTGTGCCCCCATGAAACCAGCAACACTAACTTTGGTGCAAGTCATTCTGCTGTGGCCTTCTAGAGGCTCCCTAATGGTCTTTGGCCAAAATCCCTTGCTGTGCTTCAATTCCCTCTCAGGCTTCCGGCTTGTGACATATTTGAAAAATTTCATAATAGTTTTTATATGTTTGACTATTTTCTCCTCAAAATTCATCTGAGCCCTTCTAATTTCTATGTTACTTTTTCTTTGTTGTAGTTTATAGTCCTTTCTGTTGCCTTCACTAGAGTTAGATTTCCATGTTGTGAAGGATCTCTGTTTGGCTAGAATAACTTCTTGAACCTTGTCATTTAAGAAATAAGAATGGCCATGCTGGGCCCACTATCCTATCTTCTGACAGTGGCCCACTATCCTATCTTCTGACAGTGGCCAATGCCAGGTGGTTCAGAGGGAATGAACAGAATAGGCAACCATTGAGTGACCTACCCCCTGTCATCCACTCCCAATTTCTGGCAAACCATTGCTAGGGACACTCAGAGCATGGGGTGCATCCCTGACCTTCTTGACTAATAGCTATTTATGGACCTATCCTCCTTGAATTTATCTAGTTCTTTTTTGAACCCTGTTATAGTTTTGGCCTTCACAACATCCCCTTGCAATGAGTTCAGCAGATTGACTGCGTTGTGTGAAGAAGTACTTCCTTCTGCTTGTTTTAAACCTGTTGCCTATTATTTTCATTGGCAGACCTCTGGTTCTTGTGTTAGAAGAAGGAGTAAATAACATTTTCTTATTCACTTTCTCCAAATTATTCATGATTTTATAGACGTCTATCATATCCCCTCCCAGTTGTCTTTTTTCTAGACTGAACCATCACAGTCTTTTTGATCTCTGCTCATACAGCAGCTGTTCCATACCCCTAATAATTTTTGTTGCTCCTCTCTGTATCTTTTCCAATTTTCAATTGTCTTTCATAGAATATTAGGGTTGAAAGAGACCTCAGGAGGTCATCTAGTCCAATCCCCAGTTCAAAGCAGGACCAACACCAACTAAATCATCTCTGTACCTCTTCAGGGTAGGGGTCTACTATAGACCACCTTACCAGGTAGATGAGGCTTTTAAAAAAAAAACTAAGTAAATCATTCAAAAAGCATAGGACTTGGTGTTGTTGGGGGATGTCGTGGGGCGAATATACCTCATCACCCCTTTGGGGACATTATGGCCCTGCGGCCAAGTCCAAATAACGGCTCTTCTTAGGACAGTATGACCTAATGGTCCAAGTCCCCGGGGCAGCCTGGTCAAGTGGCCTAGGTCTATGAGGGGCCCTATAGCTCAGGGCAGTATGGCACAATGCCCAGAATCAGCAGGGCTCTCCTTAGATTCAGGACAGTATGTGGTTAACCCCTTTCATACTGGGTCAGACCTGGTTCATCTTATCTACTATCCTGTCTCTGACAGCAGCCTTGTACCAGAGCTTCAGGGGAAGTGTACAGAACAGGGCAATTATGGAGTAATCCACCCCTGTCTTCCACTCTCAGCTTCTGACAGTCAGAGGCTTAGGGTTAATAGCCATTGATAGCTATTAATAGCCATTAATAGCCTCCATGAACTTACCGAGTTCATTTTTGTTCCTCGTTATACTTTTGGCCATCACAACATTCCATAGCAACGAGTTCCACAGGTTAGTTGGGTCTTGTGTGGAAAAAGTACCTGCTCTTGTTTGCATTAAACCTGCTGCCTATTAATTACATTGGATGACCCTTGCAATTTTTGTACTGTGTGAAAGATAAATTATACTTTTTCCACACCATTCATGATTTTATCAATCTGTATCCTATCCCCCCTTAGGCAACTCTTTTCTAAGCTGAACAGCTCTAATCTTCTTAGTCTCTCCTAGTATGAAAGCCACTGCATACCTTTGATCGTCTTCGTTACCATTTTTTGAACCTTGTCCAGTTCTACTACATCCTTTTTGAGATGGGGCAATCATTACTGGACACACTATTCAAGCTGTGGATGTACCATGGAATGTTATAGTAACATTATGGTATTTTTTGTTTTATCTTTTATCCTTTTCCCAATAGTTCCTAACACACTGCTAGCCTTTTTGACTGCTACTGCACATTGAGTGGTAGCTTTCAGAGAACTATCCATGGTGACTCCAAGATCATCTAACAGCTAATTTAGAACCCATAATTTTATATATACAACTGGGATTATTTTTTCCAATGTGCATTATTTTGCACTTATCAATGTTTAATTTCATCTGCTATTTTGTTGACTGTCACAGAATTTTGTTTGCTCCCTCTGTAACTCCTTGCAGTCAGCCCTGGACTTAACTATCTTGAATAATTTTGTATCCTCTGCAAACTTTGCCACTTCGTTATTCACCCCCTTTTCCAGATCATTTATGAGTATCTTGAACAGCACAGGTCCCAGTACAGATGAAATAAGTCTAATAACTTTTTAAATTTGCTTACTGTTAACTAAAAGGTCTCAGACTACTTTTCTCTCCCTCTATATCCCCTGCTGCACCTCAAGGTCCCTCTTTCTAAATGTACCCATGCTAGCTTATGCTATGATTCCTTCTCTGAGGATGTTGAACCTAATTGTATTATGGTCACTGTTACATAGGTCCTGTTCCTGAAAACACTTGCATGCTTGCTTATATTTAGGTACTTGATTGGTCAAGCTGGAACAAATCACCTGCTTAAAGTAAAGCACATGCATATTTTTTTTTGAAAAATTGGAGCCTTAATGGTTCAACAGTAGGTATTTTCTGAACTTTTCCCATTGTGACCATTGACCAGTCTCTTCTGTGTGTAGTTGAAGTCACCTATTATTACTGATTTATGAGACTTAGTTGTCCTCTGATCTCCCTTTACATTGCACTCTTAAAAAGATGTACTGGCCTCTTATCAAAGGAGTGTCACAGTGGCTCCTGCCAGTGTGTTTCAATCATGGTGGTAGGCATAGATCTTGTTGGGCATGAGTAAATTTGTACATAGTTTGATTTGAGTGCAAGGTTAAACTGTACACAAGGGTGTGACAGGCTGTGTGTTGGAGATGGTGGTCTCAGCCTCCTTGAGATAAATGAGAGAACACCCTGAATTGCTAAGCTTGAAATGTAAATAAGATGAGGACATAAACGATCAGTCCATACGTGATATGCAAGTCACTGGTCCTTACACAGTCTGCAAAGCGATTGGTCTTTACATGAGTCATATGATGTCCAAACCAGCTAGATTCAAGAAGTATAGATGTTAATAGCTAGGAAAAATGTATATAACCTGTACTGTGATGTGATTTGGAAACTGTGATATCACTCTGTACCTAAGCCCCCTGCATCTTGGCCTAGCCAGTGTGGTCATAGAGATGTTACATGAGTGATGAGTTGGAGTCAAACTGAGTTTTTGTATCCCAGGGAACTCAATGATGAGTTCTTCCAGGACTGGACAGGGTGTTCTGGATCAGCCCAATGGAAAAAGACTCAGAGAAAATCCCAACATTGTTATAACTGCTGTGTGTTGTGAGACATTTGTATGCAAGATACATTATAAAGTTAAATTGTATTGTATTAAAGTATAATTACAGCAAAGCTGTGTGGGCTTGTACTTCATAAGAAAAAAATCAATGTCTGAAAATCATAAAAGATTAAATTGAGATGGAAAAATGTTGTTTTCAAACTTTGACAAAGATATTAGAAACAATTAATAAGAAAAAGCAAAAATGAAAATACAGAAGAGTATTTGAATGTGTCCATTTTTATACTACAGTGGAACGAGTTTTACTGGTTAGTGGTTATTAGTGATCATTCTGTTAGATGGAAGGATTCTACCTTCTAAAAGCCAGTATCCGAAGTACTGATCTGTTTGACCTTCACTCATATAACACCTTTCATTTGCAAGGATCAGTTCAGAAGTGATTTTCTTCAGCATTTGTGTCAGATAAGAGAATGCAAGAATTCAGCACCTTTTGGAGCACTAGTTTATAAAACATTACAGCTTATGGGAATGTTAATTTAAGGTCACTAGCAACTTCATTTGAGCTGGT
This sequence comes from Chrysemys picta bellii, assembly GCF_011386835.1. Taxonomy (NCBI): domain Eukaryota; kingdom Metazoa; phylum Chordata; order Testudines; family Emydidae; genus Chrysemys; species Chrysemys picta. Next base: position 46,572,787 of record NC_088793.1, on the reverse strand, counting down.
GATAAAATGCCTGTTAGAAAGTGTTCTGACCCAGCAAGTGCAGATTTGCCCCGTCTCTATATAACTGATTTTGGAAATTCATTCTTGCAAATTAACACTCAGATGTTGTGATCTTTGTTCCATGATTATATAGGCCTGGTTTTCAAAGATAACCTTTTTGAAGTGCACCTGTGAAATTTGCTTGCAGAATTAGAGGCCAGGTTGAAGCTTAATTTTTTAAAAATCACTACTTGTTAGCTCAGGTGTATGTGACTTCCTTTTATATACCCTTTAAAATATAAAATAAAATCCTGAACCTACCCATACAGTCATTTGCAGAGTTGGGGCCATGACATAACAATTTATTTTGGCTCATCAGTGAAACGTGAAAATTCAGACCCAGAACTGGTTTCAATTTTCAAACTGTTTCCAAATTTGAAGATGTTGAGATGCCTGGGTTTTCTTTAGACCCACTTCTGATTATAGTACTTACCTCACACAGCTCTTGTGAGGTTTTCAAAATTAATATTTGTAAAGCATTTGGTCACTACTAAAAAACCCACAGTATTTACTGAGAGATACACACAGTGATATCTGAGATAAGTTAATTCCCAGTCTGTACATAGCGATTAGCTGTGTGTCACAGCTACAGGGCTAGCTGCACTCTTGACCCCTTTGATTTCTCCAAGAACAACCCTAGGAATTATTCCTCTTATTGTCACCTGTGTTAAATTGGAATCCTGCAATTCTCCCACTCTTAGACCAGGTCCCTGGGCTGCAGTATTCTGTGTACCAACCGTAATTGCTCAGCAGGCCTGATTGACTTTGACACCTGCAGTTCTGCTCTTTAGGATAATACAGGTGACCAGAAAGCTTTCTTAAACCAAGTATTGTTTATTCTTAACAGTAGGGACACACAAAGTATAAGGGAAAAAAAGGGATTTTAAAACAATAAAATGGATGTGACAGGGTGTATGGGATCCAGAGCCCCCCTGCTGGAGGCCTCCCAGTCCTCCCACACCCTGTCTCAAAAGGAGCAGTGAAGGTGAGTCCTCCAGGCAGCCTAGAAAGGCTAGGCAGGGAAGCAGCCAATCAGGACCCAACAGGCTCACCTAAAAGGAGCTGCAGGGCCAGAGTCATTCAGGTTCTGCTTGGAGCTAGAGGAGTGAAGATGGTGTTTCTGGCTGGCTGAAGGGACTGCAATACCTTTGACAGAGCAGTTGCTGGCAGGGACTGGGTGAGCAAGAAGAAACTCCTGGCTGAGTGCTGGGACTTGGTAGCTGAATCCCTTGAGGTAAGGGTGAAGCATTTATGAAGGTGAAATGGCCCAGGGAAATGTAGTAGCATCAATACTCAGTCAAAGGGACATAACGGGTGGCTGCTATTGGTGGAGTCCCTGGGCTGGGACCTGGAATAGTGGGCAGGTCTGGGACCCCCCACACTGTCCACAGGTGGAGGGGCTAAATCCCTGAGGAGGGAATTGAATTAGGCCCAGGAGAGTGGATTGAAGAGAGTCAGTGATACTGGACTTTATTGGACTTTGGTACACTCCTGGAAGGGAACCTGAACTCTTTAGCTAGTCAGCTGGAGAGCTGGGATCAGAGAAAGGCCCAGCGATGGTGAAGACATTGGTTCTAGGGAGTACAACCCCCTACCAGGGCAGGGACTGTTTAAAGACCTGAGCCTAGGGAGGGCTGCTAGAAGAGATGTTCCAACCAAGAGCTACTGGGATAGGGTGTAGGGATGCATAGCTCCCGAATCGTCAGCCCACAGGCGCAGCAAACTGCTCCCATGGCTACGAGGCAGGAGTGACCTTCAATCCAGCGTTTGTGTTTGGGAAACTTATTTGGCTGATTTGATTGTACCCTCGCAGCTGGTGTTCACGCGCTCAAGAGATGGGTTCGTTATCTTATGTGCATGTATACTGCCTGGCTTTTCTATGCGCAAGATTTGTACCAATGAGAAGCGTTGTAAGCAGGGAAGTGTAAAGAATAAAAGCCCCAGGAAAAGTTCCTGGAGGTAGAGGGGCTTTTCGGCTACCACAGACCTGGCGTTCTGTTTCCTTTCCTGCGTCGTCACCACAGCTGGTGACCCCGACGTGACGACCCCGTACTCACCGGCTGGATATGCCGAGCGCGCCCGCGGCTGTTTGCCGCCCCTTATTCGTGAGTATGGGGGTCGAACTTTCCAGTGCCCAGAAGGAGCACACAAGAGAGTTCAAGATTACACGGCAGCGATCATGCATCGTTGTCCCGGTCGCTCATATTGAGGACCCCCTAAGGGAAATAGACCGCCAGTGCCCCTGGTATCCGGACTGCAGGTCGGTATGGCTTCATGACTGGAAAACAGGTTGGAAACTTTGAGGGCATAGAGGAAGGAAAGGAGTAAGTAATTATAGGCATGGGGATTTCAAATCCCCAGGATGATAACTGGAACGGTAAAATGTGTATGAGACAGAGTTTTTGTACCAAGGTGCAAAGCTCTCCTTTATTCTGCAGAATAAAGCAACTCCTCCTTATCCCTATCTGGCTGTCATTGGCTCTCAACCAGGTGGACCCGATATTTCGGTAACAGTTTCTGGTGACTCCGCCGGGACTCTCCTGGCTCGGACATTGGACTCTGGACGGCTGCGGCGAACTGGGAACGGCGCCAACGGGGTGTTTCGCCCCTTTTCTCTGCTTCACCGCAGCCCCTGGGGTTCGTGCTCCGATAAGGTGAGTCCTAATAGGATAAGGAGACACTCTCTGGTAAAACCCTCTAAGGATAGCTCTTTGAATTATATGTTAAGTAAATGGCTTTTACCCGGTGTTTAAAAAGAAATAGTTACACCTTGTGTAGAAATTGATGTGGCTAGTGTTGTGGAAATTGAATTGTGGAAAACACGCGCAGTATATATTGTAGTAGAGGTATAAGAAATGCAAACCTACCAATATAGGTTGTGTTGTCTTGTTCAGATCACTGTAAAGAAGTAAAAGGCAATCAAAAGTCCGGGAAAGTTAATTGTGTCCCTTTTTAAGTAAGAATCTTTAAGCCGTGGATAGCTTTGGATCTGGAAGCAAGCCAGAAAGCATCTGTATTAATGCAATTTTCTAACTAATAAGGTAGTAGCCACTGAAACCTGGGCTGCATATGAAACAAATACAAGGAGATATGTGGTGATTTCTCTGTTTTGCCTAAAATCAACAAGAGTATGTGTATATAAAGGAAATATTTTAAGTAATGACTGACTGCCCAGAAGGGGTAGACCTCGGTTCTTTTGTCTTTCAGATCATCAGAGAAAACGGATGCCAGCTGAATAGCATTCGATGTACCATGCATTTACTGGTACAATAGGAATTATTTTTGTGTTCTTTGTCCTGTCTTGTGATGTTTGTCTTGTGGCCAGAATTGTTGGATTTAATATTTTCATAGGACAGTCTAGCTCAAATTTAAATAGAAGGGTTAAATCAAAAAGCAGATACTTGTTTTATTCATCTTGGAATACAAAGTGTTTGGATAAATCAGGAAAATGTGATATACTAAAGTCTAATATATTTGCTTAAGTAAGAAAAAGAAACTTCATTGGCCAGATTTTTAATTGCAAAATTGTTGTTAAAATTTGCATACCAACAGTCTTTGGAAACAAGGACATGGAAGGTTAACCCACTCCCCATATTGCCCATGGGATCCTTCTGGCTACTTCAGATTTCTAGCCAGAGGGCTGGGGAGGGAGGAAAGCGATTAGACACCTGAGGTTGTACCGAGTGAACTCCTCAAAAGTGGGTGTGCTTGTCCCGGTTTGTTGCTCCAAAGCTCTGTAATAAAGTTATTTTACTGGAAGAGTGTACATGGCATACATTGAATAATAAGACTAATGTACTGTATAATGGCAATGTGTATGCGTTCATTGTTGGAAAAAAGTGTATAAGTGAAGAGTGAAAGTTTCCTTTGTAGGTTAAAAGAAGCCGAGAAAGGGAGAAGAGGAAAAAGCACGGAATGAGTTAACTGAGGAAAAAATAGCTAGCAAGCTCAGTCCAAAGATAAGACCTGGCTGACAGCCACGAAAAGGGGGGGCCTGAATGTGCCCAAACAACTGAGATTTGTAAAACAATGCCAGGCACTAATGAAATGTGTTAGGTTTTTTTCTCACAGATAAAAGAAGTGCTACCCAAAGACCCTAGCAGCCCTGCCGTTTATTGAAACAAGGAAACGGAGTCTATGTAAAGTCCATCAACGAAAGACTGCTTTGGCTCCACACTGGAAAGGCCCTTTCCAAGTCCTGTTAACCACCAACACTGCTGTGAAGTGCCAAGGACTGCCCACCTGGACCCATGCTTCTCACTGCAAAAAGACCCCTCCACCTGGAGAGGATTCTCCAGCTGCTAATCAGCCTATTTCGTCTTCTAGCTCTGCTGTGCCTCCTGGACAGCAGGGAAAGAGAACAAGGTGAAGTGCTAGTAACCTCTCCCTTGTCCACTGACAGACCTACTGTTGCTTTGAATTTTTCTAGAAGAAGCAAAACCATTACAGGGTGATGTGCTAGTAACCTCTCCCCTGTATGATGCTAAACCACACTGTTTCAAGAGAAGAGAAGAAGGAACACTTGCTTCATTGAAACCACAAAGTCCAGGAATTCCTGACTACAAAAGACATTAAGAACTGGCCCTGGTGAAGAAACAAAGAATTATACCCTAGCAGAAAGAAACTTGTGGGACCCATGCTTGGGAACGTGGTATTGATTAGATTTTAAGGTTTATTTTACAGGCTGCGCCCTGTGTTTTGGATAAGTCCTTCAGCATGTATTGCCCTCCCTAAATGGATTTTAAATGATAAGTACCAAAGGCACCTTGTTGCCATTGCCCCTGCCATCTCCTCTATTACACTATTACCCCTGTAACACATCCAAATACAGACAATGACCCAGAAGTTGCTGACAGAGATGGTATTGAATATCACTGAGGCTGGGAAGGCATTGCAGTGGGATCTAGCATGTTCAGAAATTCAGGATTTCCTGAATGACTAGCTAATGGTCATTCGGAATGATCTAGAGCATCAGGCTTGGCCCACTGCCCTTACAGACACATCAGGAGTACCATCCGATCTGTGGCATGAAGACATACTTGGAGACTTTCTGGGTGGAAGTGCAGACGTTCTCAGTGCTCCTTCCAAGCATATGGACCGGTTGAGGGGGTGTGGGCTCCCACATACCGAATCCTGCCGGGTCCATAGGGAGGATGCATGTGGGATTGGGTAATTCACCAAGACATCTGGGAAATTAGACTACCTGGTATGCCCAATTGATTTTAGTAAGTGCTCCGGAGATTACATCTGACATTTGGAGGGGGTTAGGGAGTCAATGGACATTTTGGCCGTTAGAACCCCCACAGCTTCAGTGTATATGTAAACTGAAGCCAGGAGAAGTTGTCACTGTTTATGACTACGTTTGCTGGAAGGGTAGTGGACAAGGAACTACCCTGACAGGACACTTACTCTTTTAAGCTAATGATAGCTGTGTGTATGTTAAAGCCTCCACATTGCAAGACATACATTTTAATCTCATTACCACTGCAGGCAATCATATTATTTACTGGCCTGCAGATAGAGTTTTTCAAGTAGCCCTTAGGTTCCAGATACCCTTTAATTGGTCTAGTTTAGTATCTGATTTCAGAATTTGTTTTCACTGTTACCAGAGATTCCGAAAATCTCTGAAGTACAAGGGCAAATTCACATGCTTTATAATATATATTAAGTTGAAAAGTATGCTTTCCAGACAGCTTATAGAGTATCCATTTTATGTACTAAGTAGGATGTATTGTGCTTTATGATTAAGATTGTACAACAGCCCCATTATATTATTGTTATGGGAATGTTATTGCTTGTGTTGCTATTAGTTAGCTTAGGATTATGTTATCATTGTTGTAAAAGACGTAATAATAGTAATACCTTTTATGTTTATGCTAATCATGCATTGTCATTACATCCAATCAGAACCCCTAAGATTGAAGCATCTGAGGTAGAATTTGAAGTCCAGGGCTTAATGCAAATAGAGATTTAAGAATGTTTGTTGTACTAGAAGTAAAAAAAAAAAAAAAAAAGGGGGGGGGGGTCGTGGAAGCAGAGAAAGAACTGTCAGAAAAGAACTGCTATGCATGACAGTTTGTTAGCAAGAGTCAGGCTAACTGTAACCCTGATAACGCGAGATTTGTAGAAGCGAGGATTGTGTGAGGCGGGTGAGAAAGTACTGTGTGAGAAGTTATTGTGACCTTGTGTAAATAAGGTCTAAAAAATATTGTATGTTGGCAAGAGTCAAAACAAGTAAGGAATTAAGATATCAAGATGGCCTATGTATAACAAAATGCAGCTGTCCCTCATTATTTCTGTAATGAAAAGTATAAATGCAAAGTCTGTTAAGTACCTGCCTTGTTCCTGTTTGCAAACCACTTAATTTGCAATAATAGAGTATTGATTAGGTATAGCTTTATACCCCCTTTGTAGCAAATTATGCCAATAATACTTGTGCCAAAGTAGTTAATTGTTTTATTTACAAACCCCGTAGAAGTGTTTGGCAATTGGTCAAGCCTTATGGGATTGACGTTTTGCTTTGCTGTTTTGCTTAGTGTATACCCAATCTAGTGGCATTGTGTATGTTACCCTGCGAGAGTGTTTTGTTTAAACACTGCATCTATAAAATAAAACAGGGGGGGATGTAGGGATGCATAGCTCCCGAATCGTCAGCCCACAGGCGCAGCAAACTGCTCCCATGGCTACGAGGCAGGAGTGACCTTCAATCCAGCGTTTGTGTTTGGGAAACTTATTTGGCTGATTTGATTGTACCCTCGCAGCTGGTGTTCACGCGCTCAAGAGATGGGTTCGTTATCTTATGTGCATGTATACTGCCTGGCTTTTCTATGCGCAAGATTTGTACCAATGAGAAGCGTTGTAAGCAGGGAAGTGTAAAGAATAAAAGCCCCAGGAAAAGTTCCTGGAGGTAGAGGGGCTTTTCGGCTACCACAGACCTGGCGTTCTGTTTCCTTTCCTGCGTCGTCACCACAATAGGGCCCTGTTGGACTGTGTACCCTGGAAGGGGTCTTTTTTTGCTTGTTTCACATACAAACTCTATGTGACTCAGCAGGAGGACTGAGTCACAGAAGACCTACCACACTTAGAGAGAGGGTGCTGCAAGCACACACACTTGGCCAGGGGGACACTCGTGAGAGGTGAGTGCCACCCTGTTACAGGATGTTACCCTACCTAAGCTTAGGTAGACTCAACTGCTTCAGACACCTCTGCAAGTCCTGTGTCTGTGCCAGCCTGTTCCTTGTGAACAGACCCTGACTGCTGTTTTCTTCTCCCCTCCCTCCTATCCCCCCTCCCTCCCCGGAGTGACATTTTAACTGATTTTAGTGTCCTTTTGATCTTTTTGCTTCCAGCCTTGGCAAAGCAGGTCTTGCAAATTGGTTGGAACTTGGAAGTAGCCTCTTCATAGCTTAATAGCTCAGGCATTGTTTCACAGCCTCCTTGAAATGTTTCCAAGGAGGTTACTTATTGAGGGTCATTGTGGTACTTTCCTGCTAGTTTCCTAATAACCCAGCTATTAAATTAAACCAACATACCTGCAAACATTCCAATAACTGCATATAGTTATACAGTAATTATCCCAGTAACTAGATCATATACACTGATAATACTTATGGGCAAACAGTCTCTTTTAAAATAGCATCTATTTTGTGTGCAAAATATTATTAATTAATACTTCAGTATCCTAAGATGTTGATGTTAGAGAGAAGAGAATGCCATTCTGGATGTCTGTTAGGATATGTAATAAGGTGCTGGGCATATCATATTGTGAAAAGTGAATTGATTTTTATAAAATAAGAATAAACACAAACCTTGAATCAACAGACTATACATTTTTCAGCTCTAGAAAAGTTGTTACTTGACTCTTTAATGATTTAAAATTTTGTAGTTACCGAATATTTTGCAGGAGAACTAGAATTTTCATTTACAAAGGCCGCTGCCGTATAATTGGAAATTCTCAACAATGGGTACCTGGAATCTGGGCCCATGTTGGAAGGCACCTCAAAATTTGTCAACAGGTGGGCCTCAGTTAATTTCTGCCAATGCAGCATTCATGATCCATGTTGAGTAGGAAGAGAAATAGGATATGCACTGGATGGGTCTGACCATTCATGTCATGACATCACTTGTTTGATGTACTAAAAGGAAAAGGTTGGGGAGGCAAATTGTAAAGTGCTGCTTGAGTCATTAAGAGGCTGACTTTCTTAGGTTTGAGAGCTCAGCTTTCTCATGGCTTTCCTGTTCTGTGCAGATATCATTTAAATCATGCTCTCTTTAAAAATTTGTTTTTAAAAAAATCCTATTTTAGAACTGCATTTTCAATGGGATTTTTCATCACCATGTAGGTTCACTGTAATTTCATAGTCAAACCATATTCCTCATGGCATTACTAACAAGTTATATTCCTGCCTCTAAGTCCTTAGTTTCCATTAGAGAGAACATAGTTTTGTGTCTTCCTAATGAGCATAATGTCTTGAAGAGATGCAGCCATGTGGACCAGGGACAGAAGGAAGCTGGAAAGCAGGGGAATTTATATAGTGTTCAACTCTTATGGGTGGGGAGAGGAAAGATGAGAAGGCAGGTTCAGGGGAGGTGTAAGGGGATTCTGGAGTATCAAATCTTTTCCTTGTCCTGCTCTAGAGTGAGAAGGATTTTGGCCAGTTCCCATTGGTAGTGAATCCTCCTGAAGATCCTTCAGATGACTCAGTCTCCATTTTGCTCCTTTACTCCCAAATGTGCAGAGTGCAGCATTGAGCAGAGAAGCCAAAGGGAGTCTTAGCTAGCACTAGAAGGGGAAAAGCATCTTTTGTTACAGCAGCAGGGCAGATCTTTTTCAAATCTGACCTGCTGTCTACCTGCAGCTGTTGATTGCTAGGATGGTCATGTGGGGCTGACAGGTGGTGACAAACTATCCAAACTCAATAAAATGCAAACATTAACCTGCATACATGATGGAAAAAAATTGATTTAAAATAAGTTTTTACTAACCTGTCTGTAAGTTATTACAGATGTAATGAATTTTTAACTCTGAAGTTTCCTTAAAATTTATCTATTTACAAAATATATTTATATAGAGAGAGGGAGAGGCAGGATCCAATTTTAGTTCTGTTCTGGATACCATTCAACATTCCATCAACCAGCTGTGAAATGAATGCAGAAAGCATTTAGGGGACCTATAGCAAATGTACAATGTTAAGTTATGCAAGATTAAAAAAAAAAATCCCAAACTCTGGCTACATGAAAAATTGTTGAAACCCCAAAGACTTGCAGGAGACAAAAAAATGATCAGCTTCTACATACAACTGACGTGCATCTGTGGAGTGTGTGTGTGTATAGGGGGAAGTGCAAGTGTTCCTCTTAAAATAGCAGCTTTTTCAGATCACTAGCTGACAAATCTGAAACTGAGGCTCACTAGCTTAAAAAACCTGACATTCTAAACCTACTATTAACCTTCTACAGAGGTCAATTAACAGCAAACTATAGGCAGAAACAATTCAAGCTCTAGTAGCTCCACCATCTTCAGAGGAAATCAATAAAGCTGTGCATCAACTGAAGTCCCCACGCACCAGACCATAATGGGATTCCCTTTGCACTTAATTATGGTGGCCCAGCACTTATTCATCATCTTAGATTATTTATATCCATTTGGGAATATGAAACCATGTCAATTAATTTCAGTGATACAATTACTATTCTTCTGTGCAAGAAAAGGGTGACATGTCAGATTAAAAATCAGGGATCTCCTTTCTCTGATTCCTACTAAAGCTCTAGCAAGACACCATGTCATTGCAACATATGTCAAGTGTATTTCTACCCAAGATTCAATCTGTTTTCAGAGGAGAATAGTGAGCTGTATTTTATAAAATAAGTCAATAAAAAGTCTCTCAAACAATATAGTCTTCACAGAAGAGCAGTGTCAGAACTTGTCAGAAAACATGGCTGCTCAGTTGCTGTTATCCATTCCTTCCATCACATGTATCTAGAAGGATCAGCTACCATAAGTATCTTTCTTATCAGATCAGGACAAGTGCCAAACAGGGATTCCAAAACCATTAACAGAATTAACAAGTTTAATACAGTTGTATGGCAAGACTGAGGATTTCATAAAGACACCAACCTTAAATAGTGTGTCATGTTACCCACCTTGCCAAATTATCTTAAAGTCTGGACATTTTACATGAAAGAAGATTGATATATCAGTCAAGGCTTCTGAATGAGCTGGTGTTCTTCAGGAAATGCAGAGCTGAACATTTTGTTCAATTTCCCCAAATGCCTTCCTAAGTGTCTTCTTCAGCTAACTATGTAACATTTTACATCAGAATTCTCTAATTTAAAAACAGCCTTAAAGATGACTGCATAACGGAAATGATGAGAATCCTAGTAGCTGATCAAATGTAGTGGTGAACCATAGTCAGGAAGGGTATGACCCTCTGTGGACAAGCCTCTCATCTCCAGGGTGTCCCCACATGTTCAGGTGTGGTGTTGCAGGGTTTTTTTTTCTTCAGTTTAGTGCCCTGTTTATCCATTCTGGTCCATCAGTGATCTTTCATTTTCTGTGGCCTACCCCTCTGGCCAGGTCACTACTCAGTCCATTCCCCTTCTGGGATAAACAAAAAAAGGTCCCAAAGTAGGAAACTCAAAATCTAATGGCCTTCAAGCCCAACTCCCAACATCTTGGGTCCCCCCCACCCACTACCACTTTTTTTTTTTACACAGCCATGCATCCCCTCTCCATCTGAGGGAGAGGCAGGGATACCCAGGCCCAACATCTCCTCTGGGTTCAAGCCCAACAACTCTGTTTTAGGGAGATGAGGACTGTTTCTTCTACCTCTCTGCCACTTTCCTTAGCTGCTGCTACCTTTATCCTGGTTGTCAGCACCTTCACCAGGTCTCCAGACTCTGCTTTTGCTACCTGCATCTGTGGCTGCTCAGTGTCTACTTAGCCAGTTATGAAAGTCCATTCTCCAAGACTTCTCCTAGCCCTTCTCTGCAGCCGCTGGACCATATTGCAAGAAGTCCCTTTGTCTCTCACCTTTAGAGTACTCAATATTTCTCTCATCCAAACAGGACTTCCCCCTCAGTGCTCTCGCTCTCTGGGACTGGGGTTTGTGTCTCAGGCCTCTTGTATTAGGATAGCCTGTCCTTCACTCCTTCAAACAGGAGTTCGTCCTCAGCCCTTTTCCTGGAGCTGGGGTTTGTCTCAGGCTCCTTGCCTTGCAATAGTCAACTGCAAGGCTTTTGCCAGCTCCTTCCAGATGAATACTCTAACTAGTCATCCTTTCCCCTTTATGCTGTTTCTCTTCTCCTAACTCCTTCCCAATTGGCTGAGTTAAAGGCGAGCCTTGCCCTGCTTCTTCTACAAGGCTCCTGGCCTCAGGGCTTTAAAGAAACAATGCATGTCTTTCTCTCAAAACACTAAAGTTTCCTCTCTATCCTATCCCTCCCTAGGTCATTGTGTATCTTTATTTCTAAATCCTTAAGGGCCATGACAGGTTGTGTGTGTGGGCACTACTGCCCTTTAGGGCAGGACACCCCAACAAACCATCTTTTAACAAAAATAATAATTTAACCTCATTGCCTTTGTATCTGTGTACTTACAATGTAGCAAAATAAGTACATAATATCACTGTACATATACGATATAGATATAAACAAAGTCATAAATTTAGGTAATGTTGTCAGTATTCTAACATTGTTAATATAGATCATTCATCATATAACCACTAAACTTTTCTACAAATCTGAGAACCTCCAGCTGGAAAAATGTAATCTTTCAACAAGCTGATGTTCCCTTTCCCACCAATTTGGTGCACTTCTTTCTTCTATAACTAGGGGCAATGATAAGTCTTCATTCTGTTTTTCTCTGAATAGTCTTACTGTGCAGCTATTCGACCCAACAGTAGAAACTGCCAGTGAAATCGTTTGGTACATAGTTGACAACAAGGCCTTGTAAAAGTGATGAGTTGATTTCTGTGACTAAAGACATGTTTTATAAATGGTATTACTTAAACATACCATGTCTTTAATTCTAACGCTCTCCGCTTCCATTTTCAAATGGCAGCAATGAGAACTGTGGACTTGGCATAACCTCCCCTCACTGCAATTTGGGCACCAATAAGTAAGATTATTCAATGTGACTGTGATGGGAGCCCCGGGCTAGATTGCATGAATGCTCCCAGAACCACAGAGAAAGGCACCAGCCAAATCCTCCCAGCTCTGTACCTCAGGAATATACCATCTTACACTGTTCAAGACTTGCAGTGCAAGTTTGTTAATTGGTTCACCACTTCATAAATGGAAAGTGGATACACACCAGCTTTTGTAAACCTGAGCAGATTTACCAAACACTTCAGGCAAACTCACTGGTAAAGATAAACAGTCAAACAAGTTTATTGAGTAAAAAAGAGATTTTAAGTGATAGGCAAAGTCAGAGTGGTTACCAAAAGAAAAGAAAATATAAGCATGCAGTCTAAATGCCCAATCCTATTAGACTGGGCAACATCTAACTTAAGCAGTTTTTCTCACCCCACTGGGTATTGCAGTTAATAGTACACAGGTTTCACCCTTGAAACCTGGGCCAGTCTCCTCTGTTGGAGTCTTCTGAGTGTACTTGTTGCTAGTTGCAGCATAGTTGGGGGGTGGGATGAGGGTAGGAGGAGAAAAGTCCAAGCATGGGGCCCCTGTGTTCTGTTTTATACCCTTAGTCCATGTGCTTGAGAACATAAGTCCAGGCATCTCTGGTGGGTATTGCTGAGTCACCAGGTAAGGTTGAGCAATTCCCTTAGTATGGTTTTGTGCAAGTGAGTTATTGCATTGTAACTCTCTTGCTGGACAATGGCTGTTGATGGTGGTTTGGTTATTGTCTTTGGGGAGCTAGTATCTGGGCAATTCCCCAACTCACAGCATATTTTTGTGACAACCATACAACACAATCTCATAACTTCATATGCACTAACGATATACATATTTAGATAGAACAATGACTTTCAGCAGACCATAATCTTTTCCCTGATACCTCACATGGCATGCTTTATGTGCAATATCACAATAATATACAAGTGATGAATATGGGGGTTACATGGCACTCCTCTGGGGTGTAGTGTCACAGTGACATGGCTGTAATTTGTAGTCAAAGAGAAGACCTGCCTCAATTGATGTTCCTTCCCTTAGGGGAATCTCAGAAGCTTATTTTTATGCATATCTTTTCTCAAAGGATACTAAGCATTTCCCAGAGTCAGCAGGGACGGATTAACTTTTTGTGGGACCGGCTCCACACATATTTGTGGGCCCCCCGGGGAATGATTGTAAAAGGGATCGGGGGCAAAAGCACAATGGGGCAGGAGCTAGGATTGGTCCCTGGAGCAAGGGAGAGGCCAGGGGTAAACTGCAAATGCAGCAGGGCTGGGAAGGGGGTAAACAGGATCCCTCCCACCCCTTCCCACATAGAGTGGGTACCTACCTTCTCCCTGGTTCTAGCCCATTCTCCATCTCTCTCTGCACTGAGCTGCCCCCTCCTCCAGTGTGACAAAGTGGGAATGTTCTTAATGTTTTCTCCGAATACTGTGTGGGTGCCTCGGTTTCCTCTATGCATTTCTTAAGTATTTAGGTGGTAGGATAAGGCTATGTAAAATTTATTTGTAGAGCCCTAGAGGGCAGGTGTGATGCTGTCTGCACAGAGAATGGCTGACCACTGTCTCCTGGCAACTGATGGCCTAGCCCCTCCCCTGCAAGGTGCCAACTGAAGGTGTTGGAGAACAAAGAGATCAGGTGGCCTCGTGGCCCAGGGAAAGAGACAAAGGACAGAGGAGGGGCTGGAGGGGGTTGCCGTTTGGAGCTGGCTGGGGAAACGGTGTGAGGCCCAGCACTGTCGTCTAATAAACCTTCTGTTTTGCTGGCCAGCTGAGAGTCACAGTGAATCACAGGAAGTGGGGGGTGCAGGACTCTGACTCCCCCACACTCTGACATCCAGCAACAGGACAGGTTCTCTTCCAGCCCTCTGGGGTGGGTGTTGGGAGTGGGAGGAGCAGATGGTAATGTGGTTACTCCTATAACCGGACTTTTAGTTTCCAGTCAGCACTGCTAACCGGACACCCAGGTCCCATTTTCTACCAGAGTTTTCAGTCTAAAACTGGATACTTTGCAACAGGGGTGCCAGAAAAGCCGGGGGGGGGGAGGGGCAAGCAATTTTTAAAAGTGAAAGAGCTAAACCTTAAGCGGTGGGAAGCAAGGGTGGGTGGGCTAGGGAATGGAGAGGAGCTAATGGGCAGGGCCATGTCTGCTGTACTGCCCAGGTAGGTTGGAGACTGTGGGGATCAGCTGACACAGTCTCCCCAGCCCAGGTGATGTGACAGCCAATGGTGGATTTAGAGCTAGTGGGGGGGGGGGGCCTGGCCATGTGCTCAGTGTCACTTTTGGGGCCCCTCCTTGGGACCCAGCCAAGGAAAAAATGTTCTCTCATCTCTCCCTGTCCCTGTTTTTCATTCTTTTTTTTCCCTTCATCCTCCTCCTATAAGTAATAGCAAGTAAATGAAAATAAAGTGAGGTACCTTGATTGTTCTTGTAGTCTAACTTATTTTTCCACAGACCACTTGAAAATTGCAGAGGGTCTCGACGGACCACTTAATGATCTTTCCAAATATTGTAAAAAAAGTTGGGGTGCAGGATCTGGCCAGGAGCCAGGGTGAAGGAGGGGGCTCAGGGTTCGGGCAGGAGGTTGGGGTGTGGAGTGCTTACCTGGGGCAGCTCATTTGGTGCGAGGGGTGCAGGTGGGAATGCAGAGGGTGCAGGAGCTCACGTTTGGTGCTCAGGATGGGGCTGGGTATGTGTGGGGGTGCAGGAGTCAGGGCAGGGGGCTCAGGGTGTGTGTGTGGGGAGTGTAGGGGGTTGGGTGTGTGTAGGGGTGTGTGTGTGTGGGGGGGTGAGAAGGAGTCAGGGCAGGGGCCTGGGTGTGTGTGAGGGAGGTGCAGGAGTCAGGGCAGGGTGTGTGTGTGGGGGGAGTGCAGGGGGCAGTGTGTGTGTGTGTGTGGGGGGAGGGTGCAGGACTCAGGGCAGGAGGCTGGGTGTGAGTGTGAGGGGGTGCAGGGTGGGCTGTGTGTGTGTGTGGGGGGGTGCAAGGGTCAGGGCAGGGGGCTGGGTTGTGGGGGGAGTGCAGGGGGCTGTGTGTGTGAGGGGGTGCAGGAGTCAGGGCTGGGGGTATGTGAGGGGGTGCAAGGGTCAGGGCAGGGAGCTGTGGGTGTGGGCTGGGGTCATGGGGGTGCTCACGGCAGGGGGCTGGAGGGGGTATGTCCCAATTCCAGCCCCTTCTCCAAGGCCCCGCCCTTGCCCCTTCTCCTCCTCCCCAGAGCAGTGAGCGTGCTGAGGATCCGCTCCTCCTCCTCCCTCCTGCTGGCAAACAGCTGATCGGTGGCAGGGAGGAGGCAGGAGGGAATGTAGCACGCTGGGGGAAGAGGTGTGGGAGGAGCTTGGCTGCTGGCAGAGCCTGCCCTGCTGCAGCAGGAACTGGCAGCACTAAGCTTCTGCCCCCACGGGGGCGGGGAAGCTGAGAAGAGCAGGCCGGGGCCCTTTTGGACTGTGGGCCCGGTGCCATGGCACCAGTGGAGCCATGGTGAATCTGGTACTGCCAGAGTGTTATATTCAACTTACTGAGTTAGAAGGCTGTTATCTTAAAGTGGGAAGCTGAGTAGAGAGGTAATTTTTGTATGGTCACATTATTTTAAAGTATCCAATGGAGGAGGCAGAGTTTTCTTTAGTAGAGTATGGGTGGCAGAGAGGGTAGCAAAGGTCTTCTTAAATTATAACCAGAGAGATCTGTAATTGATTTGAACAGTTCTGAACCATCCCAGTCTCTCTCTCTCTCTCTCATATGCTGGGAGATAATAAAGACTAACTGGTAAACCCAGATGTCCATTTATTTATGACTTATGACACATTTTATGTGAAAGTCTTGACTACTTGCCACCCTCAATTAAATGGTTATTTATGCTGTGGAAAGTGAGTTAAATGTATAGTGCTAGCATGTTCTTTGTAAGAGTAGGAGAATATTCATTTTGAGAGTGATGTTATCCATAAAGGACACTTGCAAGGATTTCCAAGGTTGAGGCTGGTAGAGAATTTTTTCTTAAAGATGGAGTAGATGATAGAAATTTTGGAGGATCAGAAACCTGTTTAATACCAGGGATTGTTCAGTGGGTAGTCTCAAATTATGAGAAGGGCATAAATTTATTTCTTCTGCAGCTCATTTTGTAGCTCATGAAGCTGTCAAAAAATTGTTCCCAAAGCTTAGGGAGGGATTCTAATTGATTGGCACGATTCAATAAAATACCCATTTTGATACTCCAAAGTTACTCAGTTGATATCAGAGATATGGATGAAATTGTATTTTCATTGCTAATGAGTACCAATGTCACAAACCCATGGGCCTCAAATCCAGGCCTGCAGGGTTTATAGAAGCAGACACACTCCAACCCTCCACCTGGCAGATTGATGATAATGGCCTATCTGAGATCCATGAAACCCAGCCCCGGTATGAGGCTCTGCCCCTATGGGTGGACTCCCTGAGTAACTGAAAGGAACAAAAAGCTATCTGAACAACTGGACTCCACCCTGCTCTGGACTGTGCCTTCTGCTCCTTTCTCCTTTTACCTGCTTCCACTTCTACTTCTCCAGGTTGATTTCCTGGCATCCTGACCAGGCTTGATTCCTGGCATCTGACTTGTGGTTCCCATCCTCCAGTTTGTCTCCTGCCTCTGACCCCTGGTATGCTGAATCAGCCTGATTCGAGTTACCACCTTGTGGTTCTGATCTCCAGTTTGTTTCCTGCTTCTGACCTCCCAGCACCCTGACCCAGTCAACTCTTGACTCCTATCTCATGGCTGTGGAATCTGACTCCAACTACTAGGTATGGCTGCCTATGACCTCGCCCTGCAACCAGTGCTAGATTAAATAAAATGGGGCAAGATAATCTTACTTACCCAAAGTGTAAAGATAGTGGAGATTATACTGTTACTTGTAATGAAGTCAAGTGGATCCTAATAGATGAGTTGAGAAATGCCCAGACAAATTCAAAGTTGTTTAGTGTTACACAAAGGTATGGCCTTTCAACTGTCAAAGTCAAAGGCTTCCTTGGAGCTGATAAATATTGACAAGCATCTTGTCCAGTAAGTTTAACATGGAATACCAGATGTGTAGTATTTCGAATGTTATTACAGGCAACTCTTCATCTTGTAAAGCTGGATTAGGGGTGGTAGGAACTTGATTTTCATCTGTTGGGTGAAAACTGGAATAAATGCTGAAATGTCAAATTAATATTTCCATTGTCTGATCTCTGTTTATTCTAAAACAAAATGTTAAACCGATATTATTGGACTCCAGCAAGACTCTACAAAGCTAAATTGACAGACTCTAATAAGTTAGAGGTGTTGGTAATTCTTAGAAAAACAGCCATTGATAGCAATGACTCTTCAAAAGAGTAATCCCAATCACTGACAAGAACACCCTTTGTGGACTTGAAGTACAAAGTGTTCCCCACACTCCCTATGGATTTTTTTTTCCAGTGGTTCTCAACCTGTGGGCTTGTGGCCCAATCAGCATACAGCTGTGGCCCATGTAACATTCTCAGGGCCATACAGGTAGTATAACAGAGCTGCATATGCTTGTCAGTGTTTCTGTTGGTCACATCTGAGAATGACAAATTCAGGACAAACTGCTGAGAAACAGCAGACTCACCCCAAACTAGTGGTTATTCTATATTAGATTATATGAAGCCAGAAACAAAAGTGAACTTCTTTCTCGCCACATTGGTTAACAAGGAGTCAAAAATGCAGTCTCCTTAGGCATTCCAGCACTTATTTCACCACCCAGACACTAGACTTTGACTGGTTACTGAAAACCAATTTCATCAAACAAAGGTTTCTGCTGATCTCAAAATATCAGCCACATACCCAGATCAATATATAACTCAGATCTTACCCAAATCATTTATTTATGAGAAGAAAAAGGAGTTAAAATGGTCAAGGAAATCTTATACATGTAATCATTTCAGTCTTCTTGGATCAGGGTTGTAGCAGCGATGTTACAGACTGCTGGCTTGGAAAGTCTGTGGGAACTTCCAAAAGATTGAAAGGTCCTCATTCCATACTCCTTTTAGGAGATTTAGGTTGGATATTCGTGTAAGACCAATGTCCAGAGATCAGAGCAGGAGAGAGATCCTGGAAGCATCTCCATTGTCCTTCTCTCATGTGGAGGGAATTTCACTGTCCTAAACAAAGCGCTCAGTCTTAGTTTGTGGAAAATTACAAGCACAAGATAGTCCAGGGTCATATGAGCAGGTCAGATGTCCTTACATGCCTTGAGGATTCATTGGAGTAGGCATTACCGATATTCTGGCTAAAGTGTCCATAGGAAGGCTTACTGGGTGGGAACAAGCTTCTTCTATGGCCCATTGTTAGAGTTAAGTATTCTTTAATGGGCCATCAACTTGAATAGTTCATTCAATGTGCTGGCCAGACTGGATGTAAATTACCTTGTGGATGTTATCCCAGGAGCAAACACATTTGCTATATAGTATAAATAGGTGTGTGTGTGCACACACACGTATAAACTTCAGATACAGTGATACATGCATATAAACAGGATAATCATACTTGGCAAGTCAAATTTCCATTGATAACTTACATGATACACTTGTACAAGATTTGTTGCAATTTGCTTAGTGGCAATATTAATGATCTAAATGGTCATGTTTCAATCATATAGCATCACAGAGCTCTTATAAAATGTTTTATTTTAGCCAGAATCTCACCTAGCCAGGGGTATCTACATACCTCCTATCAGACATTCATGCTTCAATTTATTCACACTCCTATTTTCTGCTCTTTCTGCTCCTTACCAGCCCCCAGTTACACACCCCTGCACTGGCCAGCAGGTGAAGAGGATGGAGCTAAGCCTTTAGCCATTTTCCATTTACCTTCTGCAGGGACCAAGGAAGCAGTACCCATTTATTCTTCTCCCTTGCTCCAGGTAGCACATGTGGAGGCATAAAGGGGTGGCTCACACTCCCCTGCACAGGTCTGTGGTACAAATCACAATCTACCCTCAGTAACCTAGCAAATCTCAGCACCAGCTGGCCCAGAACACACAGGATCCACTGTGTGGCTTGTAATCCCTTTGTTCATTGTATTAACAGTTATAAGGTGGATAGAAAGCTGGTGAGATTGTCAGGCTCAACGGGTAGTGATCAATGGCTCAATGTCTAGTCGGCAGCCGGTTTCAAGCGGAGTGCCCCAAGGGTCGGTCCTGGGGCTGGTTTTGTTCAATATCTTCATTAATGATCTGGAGGATGGCGTGGACTGCACTCTCAGCAAGTTTGCAGATGACACTAAACTGGGAGGAGTGGTAGATACACTGGAGGGTAGGGATAGGGTACAGAGGGACCTAGACAAAATAGAGGATTGGGCCCAAAGAAATCTGAGGTTCAACAAGGACAAGTGCAGAGACCTGCACTTAGGACAGAAGAATCCCATGCACTGCTACAGACTAGGGACTGAATGGCTAGACAACAGTTCTGCAGACAAGGACCTAGGGGTTACAGTGGATGAGAAGCTGGATACGAGTCAACAGTGTGCACTTGCTGCCAAGAAGGCTAATGGCATTTTGGGCTGTATAGGTAGGGGCATTGCCAGCAGATTGAGGGACATGATCATTCCCCTCTAATTGACATTGGTGAGGCTTCAACAGGAGTATTGTGTCCAGTTTTGGGCCCCACACTACAAGAAGGATGTGGAAAAATTGGGAAGAGTCCAGGGGAGGGCAACAAAAATGATTAGGGGGCTGGAGCACATGACTTATGAGGAGAGGCTGAGGGAACTGGGATTATTTAGTCTGCAGAAGAGAAGAATGAGGGGGGATTTGATAGCTGCTTTCAACTACCTGAAAGGGGGGTTCCAAAGAGGATGGATCTAGACTGTTCTCAGTGGTAGCAGATGACAGAACAAGGAGTAATGGTCTCAAGTTGCAGTGGAGGAGATTTAGGTTGGCTATTAGGAAAGACTTTTTCACTAGGAGGGTGGTGAAGCACTGGAATGGGTTACCTAGGGAGGTGATGGAATTCCTTCCTTAGAGGTTTTTAAGGTGAGGCTTAACAAAGCCCTAGCTGGGATGATTTAGATGGGGATTGGTCCTGCTTTGAGCAGGAGGTTGGACTAGATGTCTTCCTGAGGTCCCTTCTAACCCTGATATTTTATGATTCTATATTTTATTATACACTTTTATCCTTCTAGTATGAGTGCATTTTTGGGGTTTCTTTGTACTTATTTTTGTTCTTACTGCACTCAGGATTCATTTTTTCTTAATAAAAAGTTATCAAAAATAGTTCTGCTGATGTACATCATTTGTTTTATGCAGCTTTTTCACACTGTACTTGTTGATTTCTTGGAACTTGTTTGTTTAACCCAGATTGCATAAAATGGCTAGGTATTGAAGAAAACTTTTGCATTTGTATGAAAAGGTTGAACTGTTGGTTTCCCCTTTTACTGAAAGCCATCTAATCTTCTTGGGAACAGGCTAGCTAGGATAGTCAGGAGGGTATTAAACGATTACAAAAGGGGAGGGTGAAAAAAGAGAAGAAATGAGCACTTAGCATACAATCAAGATTGGTCTCATTATTTTTTGTTCTCAACATAAGGACACAGAAGAAATTTATTTACTTGCTTTCATACCAATGCTGGGAGCCTGGGTAACCAACAAGAGGAATTGGAATTGCTCATTTATGAGCATAAATTTGATCTAGAGCATATTATTGAAACCTGCTAGGATGATTCACATGATTAGAATGTTAAAATCAATAGTTATGAATTATTTAGGAAGGACTGAGTGGGCAATAGGGAAGTGGTTTTCCATGTCAAAAATGACATTACTTGTTTCTGAGTCACTGACAACTTGGAAGAAAATGATCTTGAATACTTTATGGATCATTGTCCTAACAGATTAAGCACAAGATGAGGTATTAGCTGGTGTCTGCTATAAATCACAACAGGGAACCATATGACCAGCTCCTCAAGCACCTATTTACAATGTGTGTGTGGGGGGGAGTGTCACACCCCAATGACCCCCTCCCTCAGGGAGTCCCCGGGGGGAGGCAGATCAGCATTGTATGTAGCATGACAAAGTTCCTCCTCTATCTTGGTGGGTCCTGTGCTTATTGGCAGATTTTCTAGCCTCAGATTCACCATGTGGGTTGGGGAACAGCCCAGAGACCTTCCCCTCTGGAAGAACCCACAGTCCAGGTCAATTGGGAGGTTTGGGGGAACCCAGGCCCGCCCTCTACTCCGGGTTCCAGCCCAGGGCCCTGTGGACTGCAGCTGTCTATAGTGCCTCCTGTAACTGCTGCATGACAGCTACAACTCCCTGGGCTACTTCCCCAAGGCCTCCTCCAAACACCTTCCTTATTGTCACCGCAGGACCTTCCTCCTGGTGTCCGATAATGCTTGTGCACCTCAGTCCTCCAGCAGCACTCCCTCTCAGCTCCTTGCGCCTCTTGCTCCCAGCTCCTCACACTCGCCCCACAAACTGAAGTGAGCTCCTTTTAAAACCCAGGTGCCCTGATTAGCCTGCCTTAATTGATTCTAGCAGATTCCTGATTACTCTAGTGCAGCCCCTTCTCTGGTCACTCAGCGAACAGAAAACTACTCATCCAGTAACCAGTATATTTGCCCTCTACCAGACTCCTGTACCCCACTGTTCTGGGTCTGTCACAGTAGCTAATGCTATTGCAAGCATCGCAAAGCATTTTGGGGAGGGTCAAAGGTGTGTGAGTGGGGAATGGAAGATTTCTTTGCAGGAGTATGAGAGGCCGAGAGAGGGGGAGAAGAAAGCAGAGAATGGGTTAACTCAACACTGCAGCTAGCAAGCTCAGTCTAAAGATAAGACGCTGGCCCCTGCCCAAGAACACTGCTCACAGCCGGGACTTGGCTGACAGCCGAGAAAGATGGGGGGGGTTGAATGTGCCCAAGCAGCTGTAAGAAGAGAAGAACTAAGTGGACCAGAGCTGCAAAGATAGCAGTGAAAACAAAGCGAATGAGGCAGTGACAGTGAAGGCTAACAGAAGGGAAAACAAATTCTCTGGAGCCGATGTGTTTTGGGTAGCTGAGAAGGCCACAGTAAGCTGATTGGGACTGGTACAAAGAGCACCAGGCACAGAGGGCCCTGGAAGACAACACCCTCCCAAAGAAATCCAGGACTTAAAAACCCTCCCGAGAGCTGGAGCAATTTGGAGATTACAGCAGATTCTTGGACGACCTGGGCCCAGGGCAAGAACTCCTGTCCACCCCTCCCTCTCTTCTTACGTTACACCCCGGCATGGCCAGTTTTGGGTAGTGCATGTGTGAGTATGAAAGTGGGTTAGGGCTTGGGGCTCTAATGCTTTCTTTCTTCCCCTGAGTGACATGGGAGCATTCCCAGCACACTCTGCTGTATTTTATTAATAAAGCTTTAAAATTTAAACACTTGATGTGCCTCGTCATCTCCTCCCCAAAAAAGATCCTGTGGCCCAGCCTGATCAACTGTGGCCCAGGCAGATTGGTAAAGAACTGTCACAGGAGGAGGAGCTGAATGATCATGGGAGAAGTCAGTTTGAGTGACACAGGCTGGAGGTCTCAGACTGCCACTACTAAAACATCCTCAGAATTTCTAAATAAGTTTCTCAATTCTAATTCAAAAAGTGTTGCGTCCAGTATGGGAGAATTTTTTATATTAGACCTTTTCTTGACAGATAAGACAAATTGATCACAAAACTAAAAGTTAGTGATAGCTTATGTACAAGTTTACATGACTTGATCATAGTTGTTATGTTCAAACAGAATCAAGTCCAAATCAGTAATACGCGGTGCTTTAAATGGGCCAATTTCACAACACTGAAAACAGAAATCATCCGTGAGGAATAATTTTAATCAGAAAAATGTGAATGATCATTGGGAATTGTTTAAGAACTAGATGTCCCAAAGCCATAATCTACAATCAAGAAAGATGGCTGCACTAGTTTAAAAAAACACCCTCTGAGCCATACTGTTTTTAAGTGAAGGTAGCTATAAATATACACAAATGGAAGAAAAAGGAAGTTGGTAAGAATGAATATAAATAGAAACTTGGAAATGTAGAAAACAGATTTCTGTTTGTGTCCTTCTTGCTTCCTTTGTCAATCTCCAGCAAAGGTAGAGACAACCAGATTTTTTTTTTAAAGTATATTGGGAACAAAAAGAATCCTAACAATGGTATTGGTCCATTACTAGGAAATGGTAGCATTGTCAACAGTAATGCAGAAAAGGCAACAAAGTTCAATAAATACTTCTGTTCTATATTTGGGGAAAAACAGATGATATATTTATATCATATAATGATACACATTCTAGTCCAATAGTAACTCAGGAGGATGTTAAACAGTAGCTATGAAGACAGCCATCTTAAAATCAGCAAATCCAGATAACTTACAGCCAATATTATTAAAAGAGCTGCCTGAGGAATTTGCTGGACCATTACCTTTGGTTTTCAATAACTCTTTGAACTTTGGGGAAGTTCCAGAAGACTGGAAGAAACCTAATGTTATGCCAATATTTTAAAAATGATAAGTGGGCTGACTGAGTAATTGTGGGCCTGTCAGACTGACACCAATCCTGGGCAAAATAATGGAGTAGGTGATAAGGGGCTTAAATAATAAACAATTAAAGGAGGGTATATAACTAATGCAAATCAACATGGGGTTTCTCTAATTTTTCAAGATCATTTTGAATTCTATTCATGTTCAACAAGTGTTTGCAATCACTTCCAGCTTGGTGTCATCTGCAAATTTTATAAGCATACTCTCCACTCTATTATCCAAGTCATCAAGGACAATATTATCCTAGTACTGCACCCAGGACTGAGCCTGAAGGACCCCACTACGTACATCATCACAGTTAGACAGCATACCAATGATAGCTACTTTTAGTATGGTCTTTAAACCCAGTTATGCACCCACCTTATAGTAATTTCTAGACCACATTTTCCTAGTTTTCTCATGAGAATTTCATGTGGGACAGAGTCAAAATCCTTTCTAAAAATCAAGATATACCTACTGCTTTCCCCCCATCAACAAGGCCAGTAATCCTGTCAAAGAAAGGAATTAGGTTGGCATGACTTGTTCTTGACAAATCCATGTTGGCTATTATTTATACCCAATTATCCTCTAGATGCTCATAGATTGTTTAATTATTTGTTCCAATATCTTTCCAGGTATTGAAGTTAGGCTGACTGGGTCTGTAATTCTCTAGGTTCTCTTTGTTGGTACTATTTAAAGATTGGTACTATGTTTGCCTTTCTCCAGTCCTCTGTGACCTCATCCGTCCTCCATGATAATTGCTAATGGTTCCGATATTGCTTCAGCTACTTCCTTAAGTACCCTAAGGTAAATTTAATCAGACTGTGACAACTTGAATACATCTTGTGATGCTGTATGGAATGAGTGACCATTTATAATATTATCAATATCAATGTTACAAAATTGCAATGAATCTTATACAAGATATGCCATGTAGGGTATCAGTGAAAAAGTTATGATTTTCTAAATATGATACATTTGTTTGTATGTATGTATCATCTTTGTATCGTGAGTGATAAATTTGTGTGATATATTGATATCTCAAACTTGTGCTATGCATCTGGGTGTTACTCCAGCCAGATTAGCCTCAACACAGGCACTACCCAGTCTGCTCGATGGTCTATCAAGGTCAATCAGCTGTACAATGAACCCATTGAAAAAAGCCAAGGCAACGCCTATGAGTCAGCAGGACATGTAGGAACATGCCTATAGACAGAGGACTCCAAATACTTTTCCATGCCCATGTGCTGTGAGTTTGCATTTGGGACAAAGGATGTACAAACCATGTGGAAGAAAATATAAAAAGGCAGCTGCATCACCTCCATTTTTATCTTCAATCCTGCTTCTCACCTCTAGAGTAACTTCTTTACAAACTGAAGTTTGAACAAAGGACTGACAGATCCATCCATGCTTTGGATATGTTCCAGAGGGACTTTTCAAGCCAGCAATCTCACCAATATTGCTAAGAACCTGATATATGGACTCTGAAGTTATATGTATGTATCTGATTGCTTTGATCATTTAACAACTCTCTTCTTGTTCTTTTATTTTATAATAAACCTTTGGTTTTACACACTAAAGGATTGGCTGGCAGTGTGGTATTCTGGCAGCATAGTATTTTTGGTAAGGTCCAAACTACTTTTGATCTGGTAATGTGGCTGGTCCTTTGGGGATCTGAAGAACATTTAGTATAGTGAATAGATTTTTAAGTAACTTCTCGCTTTACTGGATCTATTTGCTGATTGCAGTCCAGTCTCTAGCTTCCAATAAAGGGAACTGTGTGATTTCTTTTTTTCAGCTTCTTCATAACCAGTGTGGGGGTCCAGGAGCACAATTTGTGCTAACTACAGTGTTAACCAGTTTTGGGAGAATCTGCTCTCCTTTTTGAAGCCTGCCCGGACATTGGCATTTTAAATGTGGGCTACCCTAGGCACCTTGAGTCACATGTCTAACATCTAAATATTCTTTAATCTGTTCTTTCCCTATTTTGGCTTGTGTTCCTTCCCCCTTATTAATATTAATTTTGTTGAGTATCTCATCACCATTAGTTATTTTTATTGAAGACTGAAACAAAATAATAAGCATTAAACATCTCAGGCTTCTTTGTCATCTATTATTAGCTCTCTTTACCCACTAAGTAATGGATGTACACTTTCCTTCATCTTTCTGTTGCTCCTAATGTACTTATAGGCCTTGGCTACACTTACCAGCTAGTTCGACGGCTGGAAATCGAAGTTCTGGGTTCGACTTATCGCGTCTAGTCCGGAAGTGCTTGCCGTCGACTGCGGTACTCCAGCTCGGCGAGAGGAGTACCGCGGAGTCGACGGGGGAGCCTGCCTGCCCAGTGTGGACCAAGGTAAGTTCGAACTAAGGTACTTCGACTTCAGCTACGTTATTCGCGTAGCTGAAGTTGCGTACCTTAGTTCGAATTAGGGGGGTAGTGTAGACCAAGCCATAGAATCTGTTCTTATTTCCTTTTTGTCCTTTGCTAGGTGTAACTCATTTTGTGACTAAGCCTGTCTGATTTTGTCCCTACATGCTTTTGCTATTCTTTTGTTATCCTCCTTAGCAATTTGTCCATATTTCCACTTGTAGGATTTCATTTTGCTTTTCAGGTAATTAAAGAGCTCCTGATGGAGCCATATTGGCCTCTTACCATTCTACCTCCACCCCCTGCTCAGTCGGGCTCAACCCGCAATAAGCAGGGGGCAAGCGAGTGTTTTGAGTGTGCGCTTGCAGGCGACCTACCAGACTATACCCTGGATCCATCTGTCCCGCTGTTCTCCAACTGCCTTTCTTTTTTCCTTCCTGCATGGATCACTATAACTTCAGACCGCTGGGTCCTCAATACTGTGGTGGAGGGTTATACCCTACAGCTTATTTCTAACCCCCCTCTCGCCCCCCTTCCTCATCCATCTTCAAGGACCCGTCTCACAAAAGTCTCCTCGTGCACGAGGTAAAGGGGTTGCTGCAATTGTGTGCAGTAGAAGAAGTTTAAAATATCTGTCACCTCGGTTACTACTTCCACCTTCTGAAACAAGAAGTTGTCACCAGTACAATGCAAGAACTTTTTGGAAATGGTTGTGTTTTGTCCCCCATTACTACCAAGTCTTGTGGTTTTGCATATTTCTATTATTTGTTCTAGAAACACCTCATCCATCTCCTCCTAATTGGTGGTCTATAGTAGACCACTACCATAACATTACCCCTGTTTTTTCCATTTTTTTTTCTTATCTTCACCCAGAGACATTCAACTGGTCTGCCTCTCACTTCCTTTTGGACCTCAGAACAAGCATATTTTTACAGTTATTATTTAGTTTAGCATAATCTCCCCCACTTAGCCAAGCTATATTATTTATTGATTCCAATATCTATCTCAAGATTGGTATTTTTAATTCACATATAGTAATCCATTTGTGTAAGGAGATAGAAATATAGTTAGCTGAAGAGGAATAGAGTCTTTCCAAAAAGATTTAAGAGGATTTTCACCTGATGATAAATTTATTCATTGTTTGTAAACCAGATTTCAATAGGATATTGCTGCTGTTTTAAAATTATTATTTAAATAATATTGTTGAATCTGCATTTAACTGCTGGAGAAGTAAAAATGGCAGACTCTCTTACGTGTAAGGATTTGACTACTATATAGGCGTAATACTACTTAACTTCCCTTTCAACAGTCTGCACAATACTAATTGTGGCAGTAGACTGGACTGCAGAACTTGTCTCCCATTCAACCATCATTGAAGCTGCTTATATCATTCCTTTCCTACAGCTGCTTTGTCAGCTCCATAGCCAGGCTCTATAGCTCTGTGGTGGAAGTTGAAGAAGTTAAAATCAGGCTCCACAAGAATATGTTACCCAACACATATACTATATTATAAATAACCATTGCATGATGATATGCAAGCAGCTAAAGAAGTTACACCTTTAAGTAAATAAATTCCTGGTCTTTAAATTGTCTGGACTAACACATTAAGGGTATAGAAAGGGAAAATAAATAAAGTGACTTCTAATAATAAAATTCCCCACTAGCTGTCAAAAGAGCTGATTGACACTGTTGCAGGATATAAAATCAACACATATCATGAGGAAAAGTTTTGTACACAGATTTTATTAATTAAATATGACCCCTTAGGCATCATTCAGGAAAACACACTGTAAAATGAATGTAAAATGTTATGCATATCAGTGTCACAGAAACTACCAGAGTGCATAAATTATTCACTGTTTATTTGACAATTTTAGCTTATTTTCTGTTCGTGAGTAAACTTTTTGTTCATTTGCAATTATCTGAATTTTTTATACAAAAATATTTCCCATGGCTTGCTCATGAGCCATTTGTTGGAAGCATCGTTTTGTGTAGCTACTGTTCATAATCAATTTGCATTGCATAAGCCATTTGCATAGTTTCCTCAGTCACATGTAGTTGTTTCTGTTCACTAATTGGATGATTGCTCCAGAAGCGTTTTGAAAGCTAATACATCTTTGCACAAACATATTTTGTTAAAATTTTCCCTTCATGAACATTTTCAAGAAAAAATTGATTATATCAATTTTCAGGGGGAAAATAAAAAAGGAGTGCAAATATTATCAAGGTTACTGGGATGGAAAGCATCCTTAAAATAGAAAGCACCAACCTTTATATATTTGCAAGCAATTCTTGTGCTTCCCAAAAATTGAAGCAATATAGGCATTGAACTCATATTACACAATCTACTGAAGATTGGAGTATTACATTGAATGTCATCACAAACATTTCATAGAATATCAGGGTTGGGAAGGGACCTCAGGAGGTCATCTAGTCCAAACTCCTGCTCAAAGCAGGACCAATCCTCAGACAGGTTTTTGCCCCTGATCCCTAAAAGGCCCCTTTAAGGATTGAACTCATAACCCTGGGTTTAGGAGGCCAATGCTCAAACCACTGAGCTATCCCTTCCCCTATATTAATAGTAGTTCTTAATTATGTGATATTGGGCCAGAGTCTAACCCCAGTTACACCAGTGCACATTTTCTTTAATGTGGTTACAGCAAGATTTGCACTAGTGTAACTGAAATCAGAACCTGGCTGCCTGCCTCTAATCACCAGGCCAAATTCTGATCTTAATTGCACCAGTGTAACTCAGCATCATAATTAAAAGCACAATTTTTCAAGAATAATTCTTTCCTGTCAGGATGTAGTTGGTATGCATAGAGTTACTCCAGAATCAGAATTTGAGTCTATTTAATAGCAGAAGTCCTTCTGCAAATTAAACTTCCATTGATGTCCATGGGAGTTATGCCTGTGTAAGGACTATGGGATCAGGTTGGGCCTTTACTAAAAATGCTGAGCAGTGATCTAGGGTAAAATTTTCAGAAGTGTCT
The DNA here is from genome assembly GCF_011386835.1 of Chrysemys picta bellii. Classification (NCBI taxonomy): domain Eukaryota; kingdom Metazoa; phylum Chordata; order Testudines; family Emydidae; genus Chrysemys; species Chrysemys picta. The sequence goes on along the minus strand of NC_088793.1, from coordinate 46,543,761 downwards.
GTGTCCAATATTCAGGTGACTTAGGCCCAAATTGTTAAAAGTATTTAGGTAATGCTGTGCTTGGTCATATGCCTAACAGATTTAAGAGCCTAAATCTCATCTTCAAAAGGGATTTAGGCACTTATAAGTCTAACTCCCATAAACTGTTGATGGAATATAGACTCCTAAATGCCTAAATCCCTTTTGAAAGGGAGATTTAGCTCCTAAATTGATTAGGCATTGTGACAGTGAATGAAGCAATGCCTAAATACCTTTACAAATCTGGGCCTTAGGCACATGTGAACCCAAATTAACTATTAATTTAGGTTAGTTCAAAAATGGAATTTAGGCTTCAAAGTCACTTAGCCACTTCAGGAAATTTTGCCCCTAAACGAAATCTCATGTTAACAATAGTTATATTTAAATTGTTTACTTGCAATACGAGTTTTTTGGGTCAGATATACAAGCAAATGCAGTAGAGTAAATGCAGACACTGCAAATCGTAAAGGAATATAAATATTCCACAGCAGCTCAGAGTTTCATGCGGATGTCCATATAAATCCATTCTCCTCTCTTTTCCTATCATGCAGACCAGCTGTTTTTCATTCCAGCATTTCAGTATCAACAACTTGCTTGTGCCAATAGTCCACTGAGGAAGAGCTTTTACAGAGGGAGGCAATAGCATGCCACTGTCACTGCCTGAATCAAGTAAATGGCAAGCTTAAAATCCTGCAAAAGGCTGTGATATCAGGCCAGCCACCCAACAACAAAGGGAATCTAAAGGGATTTGCAAACCAGTTAAATTAATAATGCTTTCCTGCCAGGATTTATGATTTAGTTATTTCAGATGAAAAAGCAAAATACAGTAGTTTTAAAGCTGGAGCTCCTGCATCATGGCACAAAGCAAATGGCACAAGGAGCATTCTCAAAACTTTTGAGCTGGCTAGGCGGCCACAAATGGCTATAAAAATTGACTTGCTCACATCTGTTCCAGCACAGGGAGTTACAGTTAAAATTAAATATTAAAGTGCAATGTTGTTAGTATATAGTTATATTTTGTACGTTCATGATGGAATTATATTGGCTGAGACAAATACTCTGCCACTCTCAGGAAGGTTCAGTTAGATATAATGGAGTCTGATCCATATTCCAGGGAAATGAATGGGGAATATCCTATTGGTGTCAGTGGCAAGAAGATCAGCTTGATAATGAATACTATTCTATCTATATACAAAACCCAAAAGACAGAGAAATTTGGATAAATTATGTTAGATCATCTGTGATTGCAGCCTTCTCAGAAAAAAAAGAATGCAGAGATTGGCAAAGATGTAGGAACCTATAAAATAGATATCCACATTGGTCAAACTCCATTACCAAGTGTGGTAGGAATGTGAGGTTACCAGCCAACAAAAATGCCATATGTGGGTTATGCTTTTTTTTTCTTTTTTCCCCCATAGTAGCATCTCCCTGAGATGATAGAACAAACAGTAGAGGCTAGAAGAAGGCATTAAGAGAAGTGTGTGATGGGGGACTGGAAATGTCTCTAAGGGCAGGTCTACACTAACCCCCCAATTCGAACTAAGGTATGCAACTTCAGCTACGTGAATAACGTAGCTGAAGTTCGAAGTACCTTAGTTCAAACTTACCTCGGTCCAGACGCGGCAGACAGGCTCCCCCGTCGACTTTGCGTACTCCTCTCGCCGAGCTGGAGTACCGCAGTCGACGGCGAGCAAGATGCGATAAGTCGAACCCAGAAGTTCGATTTGCTTGCCGCTGAACTACCGGGTAAGTGTAGACCTACCCTAAGAGGCAAGAATTTTATGGTAAGCCTCCAAATAAATATACATAGCTCTCAGAAGCTAGGGATGCGACCAATTTGCAAAGTTAAGATAATAAATTTGGTAGCAATCAATGTGGGATTTGGTTTGGGTTCAGTCATTCAGAAATAAAGGCACAGGCTGTAATTTAGGTTTGGGATTCTGAAAGATTGAATGTACTAATGCCATTCTTTGGAAAGGAAGGTCTGTTCTAAATGTGAATTTGAAACAAGCTAAAGGATTCACGGTGGGTTTGTCCCTCTGCATTGAGGTCCCCATTGCTTAAAAGGGACAGACTGCTCAACAGCACTCCTCATGCTTTATTAATTCTGAAAAGGCTTCAGTGACAACAAAGCAATATAGATTGGCAACGAGTGTTGTCATTGCCTTTTCTGTATTTAATGCTAGAGAACAAAACACAGAATGTAGTTTAACATTCTAAGGTACTATTTTGAATAGATTCATACTCCTAAACTCCTCTCTGCGGTAACTCCATATAAGGCAATGAAGTTACAGCATGATGAATTTGGCTTAAGGTTTTATCCATGGATTTTTAACCAATGCTGATTTAAGTTCAAAATATAACTGTCTTGGATATGAAATTTATAGAGATCTTAAAAATATCAATAGATAGAGAATGATCCCAAGCCTCTTGTCAGATTTTAGCAAAGATTGTAATAGTCATGTTTACAATGAAGATTGGCCAGTATGTCCAGCAACCTAGTTAATCTTTCCCTTTTATCATACAGGTTCATAACAACTCTCTTGCATTCTGGATCAAATGGATAAGACTCTTTTTTGAAGTACAAATATAGTTCAGTCAGGAGGAAGAGAGCTTGTAGAAAGATTTTTCTCTAAGATTTCATGACTCCTGTTAGGATCTGGGGTTTTGTCATACTACTACAATGAAGAGACAGTCTCAGGGTATGTCTACACGGCAATTAGACACCTGCAGCTTGCCTGTGCTAGCTGACTCATGCTAGTTGACTCGGGCTCATGGGGCCCTTTAATTGCAGTGTAGACTTCTGGGCACAGACTGCAGCCCAGGCTCTAGACTCTGCAAGGTGGGAGGGTCCCAGAGCTCAGGCTGCAGCCCAATCCCAGAAGTCTATGCTGCAATAAAATAGCCCCACAACCCATAGGCACCGACTCCGTGGGTGCTCTGGGGCTGGAGCACCCACAGGAGAAAAAAATGGTGGGTGCTGAGCAGCCACTGGCAGCCCCCCTATCAACACCTCCCTCTCCCTCCCAGCACCTACCGTCTGCTGCGGATCAGCTGTTTTGCAGGGGGAGGAGCGAGGGTGCAGACCACTCGGGGGAGGAGGCGGAATTGGCCAGGGAATGGGTTGGAAGAGGGAGGGCAGGGATGGAGTGGGGGGAGGAGAAGAGGAGAGGGTGGGGTATTGGGGAAGGGATGGGGCCTGGGCAGAGCCGGGGGGAGCACCCCCCTGCAGATTTAAAAACTCGGCGCCTATGCCACAACCCGAGCCTTGGGAGCCCTAGTCAGCGGACAGCCATGGGTTTTTCTCTGCAGTGTAGATATACCCTCAGTAACCTGACAGCCTTAAGATACCTCATGAAGTTGAGTGCATTGGAGAATCCTTGAACTTGCCACTGTCTGTGTGTCTTGCAGTACAGCATTAAGATTTGATCAAATGTTTAAAGCCGTTTTTGTTCTTGGATGTGTTTTGCCTGCTGAATTGAGTCAGAGTAGACCAGATATTTGCTTGTTTAACCATTACTTTATGAAAATATCAAGGTATTTGGTGGTTTGGGACTTGGACTAGCTTCCATTGAGTCCCTGGGAGTCAGCATTACCTATCATTGCCTAAGTGCCATAAATCCTTACACATTAGTAACCTGGTACATGTAGTACAAAGGGGCATGTGGCCTGGCTACTGGGAGTGGGGAGCAGAAACAGGGAACAGTTGCTTAGTATGGCATGTTCTATTAGCAAGAGCGGTAATCTGCCTTAGAATAGAGTTTACATTACTGATTCTGAGGCTGGAATAATTCCTTCCAAGGTTTCCATAGATTATTGCAGGAAAGAGAGGTATATGACAGGTAGTGTAATAGATAATGGCAACATATCAGGGAAAATAGATATTACAGCTGCATGAACACTACAAAACTTTTTCCACATATGAATTTTTACATGAATTCACTCCGACTGTGCTTATACCCCTGTTGTGTTAGCTTTCTGTGAATGGCCTAGTAGGTAGATTTCCTGGCAGGAATGGTCACTGGAACACTGAATTTTAAGTGGCTATTGCCAAATATTTGTAATTATAAATTCTGGGCCAGCTTGTTCCCTGGTGCTACACAGCTACACATGGCAGTTGATCTCCTTCATGACTATGTGGGACCTACTCAGATCATTACTTGGGGAGAGAGGGAGAGCAGAGGCTGAGAGTTGAGTACTATCCACAAATGGGTAGAGTGGGAAATAAACTGAACCCAAAAAAGAGGTGATTGTCACAACTTAGGCCGTGTCTACACTAGAGTTAGTTGTCTTAAGTTACATTGATGATCATAAGCCATTTTAATTGCATCAGTTGTACATGTCACACAATGCTCCTTGTGTTGCGGTGCATGTCCACAGTCATTGCTCTTGCATCAACAGAGAGAGCGTTGCATCGTGGGTAGCCTCCTCAGGGAAGCAGAGTTCAAACTGCTGACCAGAGTGGTCAGGATGGGCATTGTGGGATGACACCTGGAGGCCAATTAGGGCAACATAACCAATTGCAGTGTCTACATTGACATTTGCATTGCTCTAACTACGTCGCAATAAGCCCTATGTCTCTCATCAAGGCGGTTTTAATAAGTCAGCATAGCAGGGGAGTTACATCGGTGGGAGGAGCATTTCAGTGTGTACACCACCACCGTTTTGTCAATGAAAGCTGATTTTTGTTGACAAAATTGTGTAGTGTAGACAAGGCCTTAAACCAGTGGTTCTCAAACTTTTGCACTGGTGACCCCTTTCAAATAGCAAACCTCTGAGTGCGACCCCTCTTATAAATTAAAAATGCTTTTTAATATATTTAACACCATTATAAATGCTGGATGAAAAGCAGGGTTTGGGGTTGAGGCTGACAGCTCGCGACCCCCCCCCCCCATGTAATAACCTTGCAACCTCCTGAGAGGTCCTGACCCCCAGTTTGAGAACCCCTGCTTTATTCTTTTCTGCAGCAAGTGGGGGGAACAGGGGAGGAATTAACTGGGAATTAACCATTCTTTGCTGGGCTCTTGGGGCAGGCTGCTCTTTGACTTTTGGGTGGAGCCCAAAAACTCAGTCTAGCCTTGTGGATATGGAATTGTAATTATTTTCAGAAGAAATCTGATTCTAAGAGTTACACTAATCTAATCAATGTATAGAAACATGTCACATTAGCCATGTATCCACTCAAAGCAGCCTAGAGTCAGAGCCAGAGGAAGGCGCAAGCTGCCAGAGTCATGGGTCAGAGCCCAGGGTTCAGTGCCAAAGCCAGAAATCAGAGCTGTGGTACCTGGAGCAAGGTAAGGCAGGGACAATGTTGGGAACAAGCAAACACTAACACACCCATGAGGTTGCTGCTGTAGCTGGGCTTAAGAGCCAGTCTGCTGAATTTTCCAGTCAAGGCAGTGTAGTCAATCAGGCAGCCAATTACAGGCCACTTGTGCTAGTTGGGATGCCTGGAGGCTGGCTCAGCTGTAGGTCTTGATTCCTGACAGTCTTTTGGGAGGAGCAGAGATCATCCCTGATTCAAAAGAAATGGCCTCTATTTTTGCCAACATATTTGGAACGTTCCACCCAGGTCTGTGCCTAAGGGGAAGTTCAGCAAGACAGAATTATTCTGGCTTCATCATGCAAAGTGAAAAGTGCAAAAGCCTAATTAAAAAAAAAATCTCTTACAAGTCACATTTGATGTAACTTACTTGAAATCTTAAGGAATGTATTGCTAGTACCATTTACAAGTGTTTGTGAAATCAGTATTTATAGAAGTAAAGGAACAATTTGTTTTTTATTTGTAAAAAAGTACAAAAATTACCATTTATTTAGCAGCTTCCATATAGCAACTTTTCCCATGTCTTGGTTTTCCAAATAGCCTGTCCTTGAGATGTTTACACTTTTTTTTTGTTGGAATCAAAATATAGAATATGGCCTTGCAGGACAAAGCTTTACTCCCTCTCATCAAATGACAGGTTCTGTTATTTAGGTCGGAGGTGATTCAACCACTCTGCCAAATCCATTTGGAGAAAAAACTATCCCGCATAAATGGAAATGCTGTTTTAAGATCAGAGAGCTTTTATCCGCAGTCATTGAATTAGCTGAATCCCTTTTTGGTTTTGTTATGATTAAGTGTTAGAAAGTTTGAAATGCTGGAGTTATTCTTCATGTATCATAGTACCAGCTGCAACATTTGTCTCCATTTGGATTCTTCGCCCTGCCTAGGTTTATTGATAGTTTACTTTCTGTAGTGTTTATTGAGCTAAGTTGTGTTACTTAATCATCTTTGCTGTCTCGACTTTCTACCTTTTCCTCATCCCAAATGTAAGTCAGATCCCACAGTTACATTATAGTTAATATAGTGGAGGTAGTGCAGGAGTTTTACCGATTAATGGGAGAATGTTGAAATAGAAGTTTTAATGTGAAGTGCGAGATGGAGTATTCTACTTTCTTTGTAATAGAGATGCTAGTTGCATGAGAGTCTCTTTGGATGGTGTGGTACATATGCTTCCTACATGCAGGTGGCCTTGGTATGGCATCTAATGGCAATGGACATTGGAACTAAAGTCTTGAACAGGAATACCCAACAAAACCCTTTCATGAATATCCCATCAGTATCTGCCTCTCTTGTGGACTCTGGATACAGCCTGGACCTAGCACTAAACTATGAAAGTTAGCATTTGCTTACATCCCATATTTCTGTCTGAGGGAAAAGAGTGACTCTTATGGATCTGGTCAGATTCTCTGCTTTCAAGCAGCTGAAAGTAATATCCTGGTCTCACTGAAGTCAATGGGGCTAGGTTTGCACCATTGTACGAGAGGATGCTGAATTGCCAACCCCAGGTATTTAAAATCAGGAGTTTGGATTAAAAATTATGCCAAAAGGTCCCCTTTTCCTCCCTTGTGGGGGTATGCCGGGACCACTGGGATTTAAACATTGCCTCTGGTGCCAGGAAGCTTATCCTGGTCAGCAACCAACATTCCTTGTGCATTTGCTGCCTGAGGAATGCACATATCCCTCAGAAGTGTAGTCTTTGTCCATCTCTTAAGAACAGGGCTTGGAAGAATCAAGAGATCAGGCTAACATAATGGAGTGCTTTCTTCACCCTGCCTCAGATCTGTATCAGCAGAACCCCCTGTACATCAGCCTCCCAGTGAGCCCCCCTCTATCTTGGCAGCATGCTCACCCAGATCTTTGAAAGATATGTCATCTGAAAGTACTAGGGAAGGCTGCAAAGAAGAGGAGTTTTAGTTTTCCTTGCAAAGATTTTGATTTAGAGAACTCTGTCTCTACAGAAGTTGACTGTTTCAGAGTCCTCAGGTCATGGTTTAGGTACTGTTGCGATTCCAGGCTCCTCTAGTACCAATAGTGTTCCCAGGGCACTAGGCTTATCAAGGAGTTCCAAGACAGTTTTGGTACCTAAACCATCTCAAATGTCAGTGCAAGATTCCCTTACCTCCCAGTATACCAGATCCTTGCCTGATACCTTCAGGGAGAGGGACTGTTCATGTGAGACACATACTCAAGATCCTCTGCCTTGACACGATCAACAATGGATGCCACCTCCTATGTCTGATGATTAAGGCTGCGAGTTTGTCATGGAGGTCACAGATTTCTCCATGACTTCTGCAGCGGCCGGTGCCACTGGCCCAGGGGCCACCTGAGCAGCTCAGGCAGCCCCTGGGCCAGCGGCACCAGCTGTTGCTGGGACAGTCTTGGGCTACCTGCAGGCACTGCCCCTGCAGCTCCTATTGGCCATGGTTCCTGGCCAATGGGAGCTGCAGAGCTGGCGCTCAGGGCGCAGGCAGCACGCAGCACTGCCTGGCCACGCTTCCATCGAGGAGCTGTGGGAGGAGGATGTTGCCACTTCTGGAGTGGCGCAGAGCCAGGTAGGGAGCCTGCCAGCCTGCCAACCACCCCTCCAGCACCAGTGGGGATCCTGGGCCATGCACCACTACCTGCCCCCCCCACCCCCAGCACCAGCAGGGGTCCTGGGTCGCATGCCACCGCCCGTCCCCCTGCACCAGTGGGGGTCCTGGCTGGCCCCGCTCAAGTCAGGGATTTTTAGTACAAGTAATGGACATGTTATGAGCCGTGAATTTTTGTTTACTGCCTGTGACCTGTCCATGACTTTTACTAAAAATACCAGTGACTAAAACATAGCCTTCCTTATGATCCTCCTTAATGGCCATATTGGGACCTTTGGGCTGCCTAGCAGCAGTAAATCTGATGAGCCCCTAGTCTTTCTCATCCTGACAGGTGGTCTCCTATCCCATCATTTCCTCCTCAGCCAGCTCAGTTGTAGAAAGAAACCTTTGTGGAGCAAGATGACAGAGTGGAGAAGGAGGCCTCCCCCATTCTCCATAGCTGATGACTTTAAGCCATTTCAGGACTTAATGAAACGGGTTGCAGACTCATTGCAGATTGCCTTAGAAGAGATCTGAGAATCTCAGCACAAACTCTTACACATTTTGCAAATGTCACCTTTTGCAGAGATGGTCTTGCCCATCAATGAGGTCCTCTGGGATTCTGCCAGAACCATACAATGGTTTCACCCACATACAAGCTCAATGATAAGAAATATTACATACCAGCAGCCAAGGATTCTGAATTCTTATTATTGGATCCTTCACCTAACTCCTTGATACTTGAAGCTGTAAATGAATGTGGCAGACAGCACCACGCTAACAACCAGGACCATAAACACCTTGACCTTTTTGGCTATAAGGTTTATTTGTTTATGACCCTACAGTTCAGGCTCACAAATTTTATCAAGCCCTTATGGTTAAGTATGATCATATCAATTATTTAAAATTCACCTTGTTTATTGAACACCTTCTGACAGAATATCAGGAACTATTCCAGACCATCATAACCGAGTGTCAACTACTGGCTAGAACATCATTACAAACCTCCTTAGATGCAGCTGACAGGGTAGTTCGCTCTATCTCCCCTGCTGTCATGATGCATTGGGCATCTTGGCTTCAACTCTCTGGATTTCCCAGGGAGGTCCAGAATACTGTAGAGAACCAGTCCATTAGTGGACCGAAGCTCTTCGCTTAGACAACCAACCATTACATAGGGTACATCTATACTTACCTCCGGGTTCGGCGGTAAGCAATCGATCTTCTGGGATCGATTTATCGCATCTTGTCTAGACGCAATAAATCGATCCTGGAAGTGCTCACCGTCGACATCGGTACTCCTGCTCCGCGAGAGGAGTATGCGGAGTTGATGGGGGAGCCTGCCTGCCGTGTGTGAACCCGCGGTAGGTACCTTGTAGTTCGAACTAAGGTACTTCGACTTCAGCTACGTTATTCACGTAGCTGAAGTTGCGTATCTTAGTTCGAACTGGGGGGTTAGTGTGGACCTGCCCATAAAGTGAAAGATTCGAGGGCCACCTTGAGATTTTGTGGGATCTGCAAACAAATGAAGATTTAGTAGATTCCTTCCCCACCCAATTTTTGGATTTTCACAGATCTCTGAGCCTTGTAGAACGAGACATAGGTTTCAAAGAAAGGGACCACCCATTACAGCTGTCTTGGCCACTCAACCCTCCTTAGCATCAGAATGTCAATTTTTACTGGCTGAGGGTTCAGAACAGCCCTCTTTTCAGTCCTTCAGATACACGAGTTTATCTGCCTCTCTGTCTTCGGCGATCATCTCTCTCATTTTCAACCAGCATGGGAGTGGATTCCGTCAGACAAATGGGTGTTGAAGGTTATAAAATTGGGTTACCCATCTATTTTACATCTAGCCCCCTAACATACCCCCATTTCCATCCCTCTATAGGGATCCCTCTCACAAACCTTTGCTGAGACAGGAAATCCTCTTCCTCTTTCAGTTAGGAATAATAGAACCAGTTCCACTCAGCACAGGGTATTTTCTGGTCCCCAAAAAGAATTGGGGGTGGAGACCATTTCTAGATCTAAGACTCCTAAACAACTTTATCAAGGCACAAAGGTTAACACTGGTGACTCTAGAAGCTATAATTCTCATTGGATCAGGAGGATTGGTTTTCAGCCCTTGACCTTCAAAAGATGAACATTTCCATATTGCAATTCACTTGTCTCACAAGAGATTCCTTTGGTTTATAGTGGATTAAGAACACATCCAATATTGGGGTCCTCTTTCTGGTACTTCCTCTTCTCCAAAGGTATCCTCCAAGGTGTTGGGAGTGGTTGCTGCTTACCTACATTGACTGGAGATAATAGTCTTTCCTATCTTCGTAATAGGTTGATCAAAGGCTGATCTTTCAACAAAGCTCTTTCAGCCAAAAAGACAGCATTATCTCTGTTCCTCGGGTTAGGTTTCCAGCTCAACATTTGAAAGTCTACTTTGGCACCATACAAAAGATAGCATGCACAGGAGCCTCCTTAGATGTAGTAACAGCCGGAACATATCTCCCCAGGGACAGGTTCATGATTCTATCGGATCTACTGGCAAAGATTCAAATAAACCCACAGACATCCACAAGAAATTGTCTTCAGTTACTGGAATATATGACGGTTTGTATCTTTGTAACACTAAATGCCAGATTATGTGTCTGTTGCTTCTGGGGGTGGCTCAGAACAGTTTATGCTCTGAACCAACACAATCAAGACAGACTAGTGTCAGTCCCTCAAAGAGTACGTAACTCCTTCAGTTGGTGGAAGGACCCTCACGACGTCCGTGCAGGCGTTTTATTCATTCCATGTGCTCCAACTATCACCATAACAACAGATGCCTTTCTTCTAGAATGGGAAGTGCACTTAGGGACTCACGATATTCAGAGTAGGTGGTCTACACAAGAAGCTTGCTTGCACATCAACTTCCTGGAGCTGAGGGCACTCACGAATGCCTGCTTACACCCCCTTTCATTAATCAAGGACACAGTCATTAAAATCATAACAAACAATGTAGTCTGCATGTTCTGTATCAGCCAGCAAGGAGGGAGGGGATGAGATCCTCTTTGTATTGAAGTAATGAGGCTATGGAACTGGTACATAGCCATTCACATTCTAATTTCAGTGGCTTACCTCACAGGCATACAAAACACCATGGTTGACAACCTCAGCAGACACGTCTCCCAAGAATACGAATGGGAATTGGACTTACACACTGTCGCATTTTTTTAGGCTTGGGGCTTTCCAGCGGTGGACCTTCTCACCACCATTGCCAACAGGATGTATAGACGTTTTTGTTCAAGGGGAGGGTTGGGCCTTCATTCTCTGGTGGATACTTTCCTCCTTCCATGGAGAAGGGGCCTTCTTGATACATTTCTTTAAACACTGCTGTTATTGAAAGTGGTAAAGAAGATAAAAAAGATAATCCAATGTTATGCTAGTAACTCCAGTGTGGCCCAGAGAGGCATGGTATGGTTATCTGATTCGCCTTGCTCTTTGTCCAGTGTTCAGGGATATACATTTTGAACTGACCTCTTCTTCTCTCACAATTGAATGACTCCAGGAGTTGGTGCTTGAGAAAAACTCCTAATATTATGAGTTTCACAATAAAATCACAAGAGTTGGCAACAATAGGATGACATTTCCTGTATGGATTTAGAGGCTTAGGACTTGTTAAAGGTTGTATGCAGGCAGTTTCAAATCCAACTTCGTACGCCTTCACAGCCATTGAGATGTGATCCCGCTTCATCCGCCTGCTCTGCAGTTGAGGTCTTATACAGGGTTGTGTTGCACTGCACTTTGTCTGGTACCTTGCCTTCGACCTTACCACCAAGGGTGACCCTGCCATCAGTACAGGACTCCTGACTGCATCGCTCTTAGGGTCTTAAGTATACGCAAGCTTAAGATACCATGGCAAGGTGGCAGCCCAAGGAGAAGTCTATCCTGATCACTTGGTTATTAAAAGAAAGGTTTAAAATAAAGCTGGGCAAATAATGAGGGGGGGAAATTTGAATAATTTATTATAAAAGATCACAATTCATTGGATAAATTATCCAATGACTATTATTCATAAATTAATAGGTTCCAAGGCCAGAAGGGACCATTGTGATCATCTAGTCTGACCTCCAGTATATCACAGGCCATAGAACCTCCCCATAATAATTTCTAGAGTAGAGCAATCCACCACAACACTTGGTAAATTGTTCCAGTGGTTAATTACTCTCACAGTTAAAATTTACACCTTGTTTCCAGTGTGAATTTTACTAGCTTCAACTTCCAGCCATTGGATTGTTGTAATGGTATCCCCATCCTCTGATGGCCCAGAAACCTCTCAGACACTGTCCAGTAAATGGCAATGTCCTGTGATTTATCTGCTTTCCCATCACCAACACCAATACAGTGTGCAGCAAATTATTTACAGTGCTTTTCTACCTTTCACCCTTCCTCACAGGTACAGAAAGGAACAGAAGTCTTCCTTCCTTGAGATTGCTGAACACACCGGGCTTAGATAGCCTTGGTCCTTTCTCTCTCTTACTTCCTTCCCATCTCTTTCTTATACCCCTCATCTGATGGACTAATTGGTTCTCCAGCCCTCGTAGGCTGATCAGATAATTAGCTTGTGTATCACCAATAATTCTTCTGCAGGGAACAGATTGGTGCTTAAATGATCGGAGTGCTGGCTCCACCTGTTAGCTTCCAGTATTCTGTGACAAATGTTATACCTTTCTCTGGTAGATTGAAGTCCCCATTATTAAATATTTGATACCTGTTCAGATATTTAGACTGTAATCAAGTCACTCCTTAACCTTCTCTTTTGTTAAGCTAAATAGATAGACTCAAGGAACTCAATCATTGTAAGGCATGTTTGATTAAAAGTTTTGAATTCTTGTGGCTCTTCTTGGAACCCTCTCCAATGTATCCACATCCTCCTGGAACTGTGGGCACCAGAACTGAACACAGTGTGGTCACACCAGTGCCAAATACAGAGGTATGATAAGCTCTCTACTTCTACTCAAGATTCCCCTGCTTATGCATCCTAAGATCTCATTAGCTGTCTAGGCTACAGCATCACACTGGGTGCTCATGTTCAGCTGATTATCCCCCATGTCTCCCCAAATCGTTTTCAGAGTCAGTTCTTCCTGGGATAGAGTCACCCATCCACTAACTATGGCCTACATTCTTTGTTCCTAGATGCATACATACATACATTTACATTTAGCCAAATTAAAATACATATTGTTTGCCTGCACCTCATTTACAAGCAATCCAGGTGCTTTGTTCTCTTTATTTTTTACCACTCCCCCCCAATTTTTGTGTCATCTGCAAACTTTATTGAAACAAATTGTCGTCACTTCCTTTTTCTTGCCTCTTCGTTTTCCCTATTTTGATATACATTACAAAAATCTGGAAGGGGTCATTTATTTGTAAAGAACAAAAACTTACTCTAGTTATGGATACAGCTACAATAATCCCATGTTTGAGACTACCAAATCAGATGAGGTAAAATTGTGACATTTCTGAGTGAAGGAGAAAAATAAATAAAGTGTGGAAGAGGGTTACTTTAACTGCATTTGAATAATGGACCATTGAGTTGTAACTGCTTTTATGCAATTTGTAAATTTTGATTTTTAGATTTCATAACTCAGGGTGCAATAGCTGCAATCATCATATACAAGAACTATTGATTGTCACCAACTGCAAAATTCAGATGAGATTCAGATCCAGAATCTGGGTTTGTCCTATTAGAAAAAGAGGGTCCATTTATGAATTCTGAACTAAATCTGGGTTTTATTTTCAGACTCCCAATATCTGGGAGGGTTTAGATTCAGGGTTTTGGTTTAGACATATCTCTCGATTTCTTATCTAAGAGCCTTAAAGGGATTTATTATCTCAGAGCCTTAAAGGGGACAGCAAAATTGTCTGGCTTTTAAATTATTTTCCTCACTATTTTGACATTATAGTAAATGCAGCATTGCACTCAGTGATGCCATGCTCAATATCCTCATTGATGATTATGTTATAGAAGTGCATTACTGTTTCAGTTGAAGTACTTCCTTTCTGTTTCATAATATATTCAGGGCAAATATCTAACTTTTAAGATCACGTTGAAAAAAATAATAACCAACTGTTCCCAGAAGCATTTTTGGTGCAAGGCTAAATGCCTTTTTGTTCAGTTTTTTTTTAAGCTCAAAAAGTAAGTAGATGCCTCTTTCATGCACAATCTATTTATAATTTATTTCTCCCAATAATCAATAAGTAGTTGATCTGGATAGCCTTTTTATTGCAACAATATTAGTCATGTGTATAAGATATTTCTGAGGAAAACTGTCTTAGAGAAAAATTAGTCTAGCTAGTTATGCCTATCCCATTCTCTCCGGCTATTAAACAACATTCTTATGCCAACTTCATAAAACTGAAATGAGTTTAAAAAAATCCATACACACATACAAAAAAGAGAGAATTAACATGATATGTACTTTGCTAAATCAAGTAATCTCATAAAATACTATTATGTAAGACTCCCTCACTACTTTTTGCCTAATACAGATACCAGTTTAGCAAGCTACTGAAGAACATGCATAACTTTAAATGCAGTAATAATGAGTTGTAATTAGAGCTGGTGAATTTTTTTTAGTAAATAAGCCGCAAAAAAACATTTTTCAAGGTACCAAAACCATTCTAAAATTTGCTGAATAATTTTTTCTAATTTTTTTTGAGAGAGAGGTGAATGGTGATGGTGCATCCCTTATGAGCTTTAGCCCAGTGGTGGGGGCTCTTAACTGGGATGTTGAAGACTGGAGTTCAATTCCCCCCTTTGTCTGATGTGGAAAAGGGGTTGGAACTAGGGTCTTCCCCATCCCAGGGGAGTGCTTCAACATCCCAGGCTAACAATTACTGGGGAGGCACTACCAGTACCTCCTCCCACCAGGAGTGCTACTATAATATAAATAGTAATGATATTATTGCATGGCCCCAATGAAAACAATGGGACCAGTCATATGATTAGCTACACATGTAGAATCATAGAAATGTAGGACTGGAAAGAATCTCAGAATGTCATCTAGTCCAGTCCCCTGTAATGAGGCAGGATTAAGTATTGTCTACCATCCCATCTCTGACAGGTATTTGTCTAACCTGTTCTTCAAAACCTCCAGTGATGGGGATTCCAAACCTCCCTAGATAATTTGTTCCAGTACTTAACTACCCTTACAGGTAGGAAGTTTTTCCTAATGTCTAACCTAAATCTCCCTTGCTGCAATTTAAGCCCATATCTTCTTGTCCTTTCTTCTATAGTTAAGGAGAACAATTTATCACCTTCCTCTTTATAACAGCCTTTTACATATTTGAAAACTGATATTATGTCCCTCACTCCTCCAGTTTTCTTTTCTCCAGACTAAACAAATCCAAGTTTTTCAATCTTTTTTTGTAGGAAAACAATCATGTTTTCTAGACCTTGAATCATTTTTGTCTCTGGACTTTCTCCAATTTGTCCACATCTTTCCCAAAGTGTGGTGCCCAGAACTGGATACAGTACTCCAGGTGAGGTCTTATCAGTGCTGAACAGAGTGGAAGAATTAATTCTTATGTCTTGCTCACAATATTCCTGCTAATAAATCCCAGAATGATGTTCACCATTTTTGCAACAGTATTACATTGTTGACCCATATTTAATTTGTGATCCACTATAACCCCCAGATCCTTTTCTGCAGTACTCCATTCCTAGGCATTTGTTTCTACTTTGTATTTTGAATTCTAATTCTGTCTTCCAAAGTGCTTGCAACTCCTCCCGGCTTGGTATTGTGTGCAGACTTTCTAAGTGTACTCTCTATGCCATTATCCAAATCATTTATGTACTTCAGCACCATACAGAACTGGGGTCATATTTCCTTCTTGCATCATGTAGTGTCATGTCTAGCCTCAAGGAAGGGACCATGACCCCAGTTCTACAATCAGTCCTGCACCTATTTGGAACTCCACTGAGTTCAGTGGAACTCTACGTGGGCAAAGGGATCCACATATTGGGATCTCAGTGCAAAACTGGGCATTAGCACAGTTCTTTTTGGATAGTGCCATACACATCAATGGCATTATAACCACATATTAAATAATAGAATAATAATAAATATTTACTGGGCAGACAAATTACAATGTGGAAGGTTCTATAAGTTAATGATTAAACAGCATTGTGGATAATCTTCCAAACAGATTTTATTCTGAACTCCTATCTTAATTAATATTTTATTCTCATTTTAATATCTTAGTCTTAATTCATACACTGAAGTAAATAGTGAGGTAAACTTGGAAGAGATTGTAAGACGTGTGAACAAAACCATGTAAAAGCTTGATCCTACAGCAGTTGCACTCTCATAACTCTAATTAAAATAAATTTAATGTCAAGTTTTCAATGTGCAGTGATTGAAGGATTGGGACCTAATTGTTTGCAAGTTCTGAAAATGTGCTTCATTACGATAAAAGCAGTAACAGTAATGAAGCACCTTGACAATAGTTGCACACCTATCATTTAGCAGAAACCCTTCATTCTGTACCACATTGTTGCCATGTACCTTTAATATGTCACAGAAACATTACTGTATATTTAGTAGAAACTGCCTTTGTTTGGAAGCCACCTGTCATTAAAATCATAGGGTGAAGTAATTAAATTTAATAGAAACTACCAACCTCTAAACAAAGATATATATGGTATGTATGTGAACATGTATTGAATCCTTAAACAATGCTCAAATAAGACCAGGATTTGAAAAATGGCTTTTTTACTCCAAAGGTTAGATTGCTACCAGTGAACTGGAAAAGAAATGTTTTCAATACAAAACTTTTTATTTGCACCATATCTTTGCATCAGACATCCTAATTTACATTTTGGAATCACTTTCTGTTCTGATTACTAGCTCCGGCAGAGCAGTGAAAAAAAATCTAGCATTAGAAAATACAATAATATAAATATCTTGCCAAATTCATTTAATTAATACAGCTCTGAAGACCCCTCCCTTCCCACTAATTTGACTGAGAACATATACCACCCATGTTGAGATTTATGTACTGGGAAGGAAACATGGGGTTATTCCAACAACTTGCCAGAATTCTGAAACCAAAAGTCTATCCACTATAAAGCAGCACTGCTGTTGCTTAAATGCCATTCGTAGTCAACAAGCAAGCTAACAAAGTACTAATATATTTGGGTTCAATACTCTCACTCTACAGCGAGTGTGTTAACATATAAAACAACAGTAACTTATCCACTGGGAAATTCACTAGTCCAATAAAACACATAAAAGCATGATAGTTATTTCAGGAAAGCTATTTTTGCACTTGAGACCCTAGTGGGCTGTGTAGGCTGCTCTAATACTTTAGTATAAGAGGAACACACTGAAAGATTTTAATTGGCATGTGATTTCTACACTGTGCCCAGTGGAATAGTATTAACTTTATGCACTGTTTCAGTTCATTATACAGATTACATTATTGTTAAAGGGAGACTGTCAGTTTAAACTTGAAATTGGCTAGCTTGACTAATTTTTAAAAAATATGAGTCCCCGAGAGAGCTCCTTTTTAAAGTGTGTCTTGAATTATTATTTTTTAATACAAAATCCATTTTATAAAAATATCTGCAAGGGTTTTTCTCTTTCCATGTTTTGTTAAGGTTTTTAATGGCTTTTTCAGCAAGGAAAAATGGGCAGGTCAGAGAACACCATCACCAGATGTTCTCAGAATTGCCTCTCCTTTTGGGCACACCTCAGCTGAACTCCTCAGCAGTATTGTCTGGGTTCTCAAACTCTGAATTTCCCCCCAAGACTAGGAGACAGGTCAGTGAGGTGCAAGGAATGCCTCCCCTGTGTTATATCCTCACCTGAAGTCTGCCATTGCTCCATGGCTCTGTGAAGGGATCTCTTGATGGAAGATGAGGGCTCCCCATCTCTCCCTCATGTCTCTATTGGTCCTTGTCCCACTGCTTAGGTTAAGAGGCGCGTGTGACGGGTTGGATCACAGAAACCCCCTTGGGAGCTGCCAACAGATGTGCAAAGACTACCCCTGCTTCTGTTTTCCCTGCCAGCTCAGGACTCCAGCACCCTGTCTTGCTGAGCCAGCCACTCCCGTCTGGCTCTAACACAGATCCAGGGTCTGAATCACTTGTCCCAAAGCTGCAGGTTTACCTGAAGACAGCTCACAGTAGTGTGCTTGTCTTTAGCACTCAGATGCTCAACTCCCAATGGGGGCTAAACCCAGATAAATCCGTTTTACCCTGCATAAAGCTTATGCAGGGCAAACTCATAAATTGTTCGCCCTCTATAACACTGATAGAGAGATATGCACAGTTGTTTGCTCCCCCAGGTATTAATACATACTCCGAGTGAATTACTAAATAGAAAGTGAATTTATTAAATACAGACGGTAGGATTTAAGTGGTTCAAAGTAGTTACAGACAGAACAAAGTAAGTCACAAGCAAAATAAAATAAAATGCGCAAATCTATGCCTAATCAAACTGAATACAGATAATCTCACCCTCAGAGATGCTTCAGTAAGTTTTTCTCAGACTGGACACCTTCCAGGCCTGGGCACAATTCTTTCCCCTGGTACAGCTCTTGTTGCAGCTCAGGTGATAGCTAGGGGATTCTTCATGATGGCTCCTCTCCCTCTCTGTTCTCTTCCCCCCTTTATATATCTTTTGCATAAGGCGGGAACTCTTTGTCTCTCTGGGTTTCCACCCCCCCCCCCCACTGGAAAAGCACCAGGTTAAAGATGGATTCCAGTTCAGGTGACATGATCACATGTCACTGCAAGACTTCATTACTCACTTGCCAGCACACACATATACAGGAAGACTCACAGGTAAATACAGCCATCTGCAGACAATGGGAGTCATCAAGATTCCAAACCATCATTAATGGTCCACACTTTACACAATTACAATAGGCCCTCAGAGTTACATTTTATATTTCTAGTTTTAGATACAAGAGTGGTACATTTATACAAATCAGATGATCATACTCAGTAGATTATAAACTTTGTAATGATACCTTACAAGAGACCTTTTGCATGAAGCATATCCCAGTTACGTTACATTCACTTATTACCGTATTTTCTCTAAAACTATCTCAGTTACATTATATTGACTTATTATCAAGTTTTTATAAAACCATATAGACTGCACAACGTCACAGCGCGTGAAGGGGGGCACAATGAATTACTTAAATACCTCAAGAAATATATTATTAGTGACACCTATAAACAACTGGGAAATTAGTATTATATCAACCCTCTGTCTGTGTGAAACTCTACTGAAGTCAACAGAGCTCCTTGTAAGATTGGGACTTTGTTTTCAACCTTATCTATTCTTGAGAGATATACACTTTCTTTGTGGTTGTATGCAAAGAATAGAACATAACCTTGCAATGCTTGCTACCTCTCATCAACTAGACAGTTTCTGTTGTTCAGGTGGGTGGTGATTCTAACAGTCTGTGGAATGAAGAAAAATATCCCACATAGATAAAAATGCCATTTTAAGAGCAGAAAGCTTTTATCTGCAGTTGTTAAATTAGGTGAATCCCTTTTTGGTTTTGTTATGATTCAGTGTTAGGAAGACTGAAATACGTGTGCATCATGCCAGCCACCAGCAACATTTGTCTCTATTAGGATTCTCCACCCTGCCCAAGTATACTGACAGTTTACTCACTGCAGTGTTTACTGAGCTAGGTTGTGTTAGTGAATCATCTTTGCTGCCTCCATTTTCTTCCTTTTCCTCACCACAACATTTAAGTCAAATCCTACAGTTATACTATCAAGGCACTGGAGATCATGCTGGCCAATATTTTCTCATTGATTCATTGTGCTCCCCTGGTCTACTTGACTTATCATCTGTAAATTGTCCTATTATACTTGGATTTAAGCTCCTTGGCCTATCTCTTTGTTAAGTGTTTGTACAATGCCTAACAGAATGGGGACTTTATTGGTTAATGGGGCTTCTATGTGTTACCATAATATACATAATAATTATATTTATAATACAGGAGTTTTAAGAGCAATATGGCTTAGTCTGAGGGTATACATGCTGTTTCTTTAAAACTGTAGCAATAAGCCAAGCAGCATGGAGTTCTAGGCAGAATCATAGAGCTGTAAGACTGGAAGGGACCTCAAGAGGTCATCTGGTCCTGTCCCCTGCACTCATGGCAGGACTAAGTATTATCTTAGGTTTTTATCTGCTCTACAGTGGAGCAGAAGGACAAATATAGAGATGCTTTCAGAATAATATTTTCCTTATTACTAATAATCACCCTTACTTGGTGGCAGAAGTAAGAATCTATTTCTTGGACTATTACATTACCATTGTCCCATGACAAGTGGGGATATTGTGGTAGCAGTTGAACTGAGGTGTAGGTATCTCTAGATAAAATGGTAGGGATGATTGGAGACTGGAATAATGAGGAAGTAGAAGAAGAGCTGCTGGCACCAAATGGAGCCTGTTTCCTCTAAGATAGAATCACAGTGTAGGATTGGAAGGAACCTCAGTAGGTCTTCTAGTCCATTCCTCTGTACTCACAGCAGGATTAAGTAATAACTAGTCAAATCTATCATGTAGGCTAAATCTATCCTGTGCAGGTGTATCGCTTGGTGCAGGGATGGAGGTAGGGGAACTTGTGCCAGCCTCCCAAGTCCTGGGGCTACTCTTGCTCTTGGATGCACTCACAGGTTTAAAAAATCAAGAAAGTAGAAAAAATGTAAACACTTTTCTTGCAGCATTAACTCATCATACAAAGGTCATCTGCCTCCAGAAGGTACATGACCCACAGCAGTCAAGAGTTTTTTCAACTGTCTTGCCACAAATTGCAGAATCTTTATCTTGCACTCAATGCATGACATAGGTATTTCTCCAGCAGTTCCCCTGAGGTAGCTAAGCTGGTGCAAAGAGGAAACAGGGTACCTTTGCTGCCAGCAGCTCTTCTGCTTCCTCATTATCTCTGTCTCCAATCACCTTTACCACTTTATCCAAGGATATGTACACCTCAGTTCAACTGCTACCACAGTATCCTTGCTTGTGTAATTGGTTTAGTTCCCAGCACACTCCTAACTTGTGCTCTAGCTGCCATAGGCAGCTGTGGATGTTACTGGAGTATAGGGATGCCATGCCCATCCCTACTCCCTCCTTGATTCCTGGCACCCTCCTTCACAAGTCTCCGTGCCCTCGGTGTACTTCAGTTTCCTTAGGTGTAGGAGGGGAAATTGGAGGGGGCCTGGAACTGTTCTTTGGCTGCCAGAGAGGCCACCTGCACCAGGGGTGTTCCGTGGGATTCTGTTGCCTCTTTGCACCAGCTTAGCTACCTCAGATCAACTGCTGGAGAAATACCAATGTCATGCATTAAGCGTAAGATAAAGATTCTGCAATCTGTGACAAGGCAGTTGAAGAACTTTTTGACTCCTGTGGGCCATGTATCTTCAGGAGTCAGATGACCTTTGTATGATGAGTTAAGGCTGCAAGAAAAGTGTATACGTTTTCTTGTGTATACATTTTTTCTACTTCCTTGACTTTTTATGTGTCTTTTAGCAGCGAATGTGAGTGGGTCCAAGAGCAAGAGCACCATACCTACTCAGTTTCCATAACCCCCTACCTAACCTGTGTGCTTACTCCTGTTGGCCTCTTCAGCAGCATTCAGATTAGGCCTCTCAACTTCTAAATGCATGGGAAGGAACTATGGAGATGTATCTAGAAGTGAAAAACCCTCTGGCAATTAGATCTCTGTTCTCCTGAGACCCTCCCTTCCAAGGAGCAGAGAGCGCCCTCTGAGGGAAGATATATTAGAAATGGAAAAGGTACAGAGAAGGGTAACAAAAATGATTAGGGGTATGGAACAGCTTTCACATGAGGAGAGATTGAAAAGACTGGGACTGTTCAGCTTGGAAAAGAGATGACTAACAGAGGAGATGATAGAGATCTGTAAAATCATGCCTGTTGTGGGGAAAGTGAATAAGGAAATGTCATTTACCCTTTCACATAATGTAAGAACCAGGAGTCACCTAATTAAATTAATAGGCAGCAGGTTTAAAACTAACAAATATAATATAAGGAGATATACCTATCTCATAGAACTGGAAGGGACCCTGAAAGGTCATTGAGTCCAGCCCCCTGCCTTCACTAGCAGGACCAAGTACTGATTTTTGCCCCAGATCCCTAAGTGGCTCCCTCAAGGATTGAACTCACAATCCTAGGTTTAGCAGGCCAATGCTCAAACCACAGAACTATCCCTCCCCCCAAAAGGAAATACTTCTTCACACAATGCAGTCAGTCTGTGGAACTCATTGCCAGGTGATGTTGTAAAGGCCAAAATTATAACAAGCTTCAAAAACGAACTAGATAAGTTCATGGAGGATAGCTCCATCAATGGCTATTAGTAGGGCTCCATGTCTGTCATGGAGGTCGCAGAAGTCATGGATTCCGTGACTTTCTGCAACCTCTTTGACTTCCGCAGGGGCTAGTGTGGCTGACCCCAGGGCCGCCCAAGCAGCTGGCTCTGGGGCCAGCTGCTCAGGTTGCCCCGGGCAGCCACACCAGCTGCTGCTGAAGCAGCTCTGGGGGCAACCACACCAGCCGCTACTCCAGTGGCCCTTGGCAGTGGTCCCCGGGCAGGCAGCTGGAGCAGCTGTGGTCTGTGGCCCCGGGTAGTGGTCCCTGGCCAGAGCAGCCACATTCTGTGGCCCCGAGCAGCGGTTCCCAGCCAGCTGGAGCAGCTGTGGTCTGCTGGCTCTGGCTTTTACTTAAAATACCTGTGACTAAATTATAGCCTTAGCTATTAGCCAAGAAGGTCAGGATTGCATGCTCTGGGTGTCTCTAAGCCTCTGACTGCCTGGTGCTGGGACTGGACAACGGGATGGATCACTCAATAATTGCCCTGTTATGTATATTCCCTCTGCAACATCTGGCAGTGGACACTGTTGGAAGACCAGATACCCGGCTAGATGGACCATTGGTCTGACCCAGTATGGCCATTCTTATGTTCTTAATTTAGCTTCTCAGGAGCTGACAGTAGTTTTTGCGAAGAGTAAAGCAGGGCAGAAGGAACTGCTGGAATTAATACATTTTTCCCAGACAGGAGGAGGGAGCAGACCAGGCCCTTAGTTGCTATGCTTGTCATGGGCTCAGAGGCTCCACATTCTTTTCCCAACAATACAGCCTTAATATTTAGTAGGAAAATGTAATTTAGGCTTGTGAAATTGCCCTAAATGAAACAGCGAAACTTTTTGAAACTTTTTAGTGAAATGTCACTAAAAATGTCAACCAGCTTTGCACAGATAGCTGTATGCAGGTTTCACACTCTGGTGCTCTGATAATATACTGTGATAATACTGTGATGCTTTAATGTGGCTTACTCTGGGGGTATACATGCTGTTTCTGTAAATCTATAGCAGAAAACCAAGCAGGATAGTGTGATGATCCAATAAAACTAGAAAAACACACAGCATTATTATTTAGAGTGTAAGTGTTCATAACACCACTGAAAGTTTTTAAACTAGAAACATTTCCACTGTCTCATTTTTTTTCCAGGCTAGTTGACATAGAAATATGGCAAACCATATCCTGGTCTTGGCCCATTTTCAATTTATCTGTAACCTTTTTCTCCCTATTTGATTACCAGATTTGAATTATAAATATGTAACTGCATATAAAGGCTACAAAAATGAAAACTACAATAAAGCCTGAGGAGTAAACATCATGGTTAAAATGAAAAATAATTTTAACAAGATATTCTTTAAGGGCACAGGTTTTTTTGCATTAATACACCATGGAATTTGAAGCCTCCTTTGCTGCCTAAGTATTATGAATGTTATGAATACTTTTTGTGAATGTCAGAAATAATTTGGACTTTAGCTCATGCTCTTTTCATATCTACATGTATTAATATTCCTGGCTTTTTGGGGCTGGTCAATAGAAATTTCAGGGTCTCTAATATTTTTGATGAATTAATCCTACCTATAATAATACGGCATCCAACTTTTGTCAATCAATGCTAGGATCTTCCTTCCCTGATTGAAATGAAATCTCTTTGCTTATCTCTTATTATCTCCTGTTCTTAGTCTTATTAAATCTTCACTATAATCAAAATATTTAAGTAATGTGAAGGAAAAGCTTTAAAAAACAAATGAAGTTTTGGATCAGGAAGTTGATAGAGCCATATAGAAAGGAACTGGGGGTAGTCTTACCATAGTGGGGCCCCAGGCAGGAGCAAGGGGACAAACTGCCAGGTGTAGGGGATCAAACTAATCAATTGTCTTTCCTATCAACTCTTATTGTTGTAGAGAAAGATCAAGCTGGCCTGTGAGTCGGAGACCTTACATGGAATCCTCCTGAAATGTGGGGCTTACTAGAGTGGAACCCCAAGTTGCTGCTTCATTTGTTTGTGCTTAAGACGTACATCCCTGTGTATGTTGCATTAGGGAATACAATTCTGATCACCTCAGGCCTGGTCAACGCACAAAGCTGCACTGCTTTTACTAAAAGTGTATTTTTAAAATGATTTAGTAAAATCCCTGTGTGGACACTTAATTCAATTTCAATCAGGTTTATAATGATTTAGTGTACATTGGTAAATTTATTGATGCCAGCAAAGCCTATATAAGACAGGTTGAAACCAGAATAAGAGTGTCAAAAAGGTTTGCACGAGTTTTACTAAATTGATTTTTAAACCAATTTTAATTAAACAGATGCAACTCTGTGGGTAAGGAAAGACTTTATTACTAGAAACTTGTTCTATAACTAGGGGTTATTGTTAGTTATTGCTTAGGAAAAAACGGTACTTGATATAAGTTCTCTTTTTTGTTCTTTTGTCATGGATTGTTATTGCTTCTTATGAATTAACCTTTTTTTTTGTTTTGTTTTGTTTCTTTATTATATAAATAAGTACCTGCTTTCCCCCCTTATTTATGTAATGACTATAAATGGTCACTGATTGGTCTATGATTCCTGGGATTCTTGTTTTAAAGTAGGCACTAGGGCTCTGATCCTGGAAACACTTAGGCTCTTTCTTAACTTCAAGCACGTGAGTAGAACCCATTGGTTTCAATGGGACTTCCCATTTGACTTAAGCATGTGTATAAGTGTTTATAGGATGGGGCTATGGTTAGCAATTGCTTTCAGGAACTTAAAGGCTACATTGCATATCTTCATCAGTATTTCATGCTTTACTCTTCAGAAATTTTAGATGAATCCAATCCTGTGTTAGTGATTTACTTGTCTTGAGTTTCTCATGGTTCTTCATAGCATTCTACTTAGAGACTCAATCTCTGTCAAGGCCAAACTCTGATGTCTCATACAAAATGCCTTCAAAATAAGAATTTCCCCGTTATCTCCTACATTAAAGCAGCAATAGTAATAAACAGGCAAGAAAGTCAAAGTTTTTTCCGTTTTCCTCTTCTATTAATTAATTATTATTAAATTATTAATGTATTAATTTTTTGAGAATTAAAAAGACCATGTCTGTAGTGATAGAAAGGAATTTGTTTTTTTAATGTCTGCAACAAGTGTTCTTAAATAGTGAAGATGCACCAAAACTGTAGCGTTACACATTTCCCTTTCATTAAATGAACAAATATAAAACCACTCAGTCCCTTTTAAAATATATTCACTACATATGTTGCATATGGAAGTGGTTGAACTATTCACCATGAATAGAATTTGGTATGAATTTTGTCCCTTTTTGGTTAGTAAATAGTTTGCAAGCTGTTAGCTTTAAGTATTAATCAAATTGTTTGGATCAATTATGTTCAGCCTATGGGTTGTTTATCACCTGGTTGTTTTAATACTTTGCTATTGTCTAAATTTTCAAAAGAGTGCATCATTACGATGGGGTGTACCAGGCCCTTTACTAGAGACTCTGTAGTCTACCACTTCCTGCCCCAGGAAAGGAGCAGTGAAGATGGGTCTTCCTGGCCTGCCTAGAGAGGCTGCAGGGAAGCAGCCAATCAGGGTATGTCTACACTACGAGTGTAGTTCGATTTTACTTAAAGTGAATTTGTGGAACTGATATTACAAAGTCGAACGTGTGTATCCACACTAAGGACAGTAATTCGACTTTGTGAGTCCACACTAATGGGGCAAGTGTCGACATTGGAAGCGGTGCACTGTGGGCAGCTATCCCACAGTTCCCGCAGTCCCCGCTGCCCACTGGAATTCTGGGTCGAGCCCCCAATGCCTGCTGGGGCAAAAAATGTTTCGAGGGTGGTTTTGGGTAACTGTCGTCATTCAACCCTCACTCCCGCCCTCCCTCCGTGAAAGCTCCAGTGGGCAATCAGTTCACACACTTTTCTGGTGATTGACAGCGTGGACACCACAGCACTGCGAGCATGGAGCCCGCTGCGACCATCGCTGCAGTTATGGCCGTTGTCAACGCCTCAAACCTTATCATCCACCTTTTTCAGAGGCAGATGCTGAGAAATCGGGCGAGGAGGCTACGGCAGCACGGTGAGGACATTAAGTCAGAGAGGGCCACAGACCTCTCACAAAGCACGGGACCCCGCGCCGTGGACATCATGGTGGCAATGGGTCATGTTGATGCTGTGGAATGGCGATTCTGGGCCCGGGAAACAAGCACGGACTGGTGGGACCGCATAGTGTTGCAGGTCTGGGATGAATCACAGTGGCTGCGAAACTTTCGCATGCGTAAGGGAACTTTCCTGGAACTTTGTGAGTTGCCGTCCCCTGCCCTGAAGCGCAAGGACACCCGGCTGTGAGCAGCCCTGACTGTCCAGAAGCGTGTGGCCATAGCCCTCTGGAAGCTTGCAACGCCAGACAGCTACCGGTCAGTCGCGAACCACTTTGGCGTTGGCAAATCTACCGTGGGGGTTGCTGTGATGCAAGTAGCCAACGCAATCGTTGAGCTACTGCTCTCAAAGGTAGTGACCTTGGGAAATGTGCAGGTGATCATAGATGGTTTCACTGCGATGGGATTCCCAAACTGCGGTGGGGCTATAGATGGAACTCACATCCCTATCCTGGGACCGGATCATCAGGCCAGCCAGTACATTAATCGAAAGGACTACTTTTCAATGGTGCTGCAAGCTGCAATGGACCATAGGGAACATTTTACCAACATCAACGTTGGATGGCCGGGCAAGGTTCATGATGCTCATGTTTTCAGGAACTCTGGTCTGTTTAGATGGCTGCAGAAGGTATTTACTTCCCGGACCACAAAATAACTGTTGGGGATGTGGAGATGCCTATAGTGATCCTCGGGGACCCAGCCTACCCGCTAATGCCCTGGCTCATGTAGCCCTATACAGGTGCCCTGGACAGTGAAAAAGAACTCTTCAACTACCGGCTGAGCAAGTGTAGAATGGTGGTGGAGTGTGCTTTTGGACGTCTGAAGGGGAGATGGAGAAGCTTACTGACTCGCTCTGATCTCAGCGAAACCAATATCCCCATTGTTATTGCAGCTTGCTGTGTGCTCCACAATCTCTGTGAGAGCAAGGGGGAAGGGGTGGGAGGTTGAGGCAAATCGCCTGGCTGCTGATTACGCCCAGCCAGACAGCCAGGCGATTAGAAGAGCCCAGCGGGACGCGCTGTGCATCCGGGAAGCTTTGAAAGCTAGTTCCAGAGTGAGCAGGGTAACCTCTGACTATTAAGTTTGTTTAAACAGAAGCTGAACCTGCCCCTGTTTCTTTACCCAGTTAATGTTGACTATCCTCTCCAGTTACCAACCCCCTTCCCCCCCCTTCCAACACACCTTTAAAAATAAAATAAATGAAACTTTGTTCATTAACACCGTTTTCTTTATTAAGGATTTCGTGGTAAAGTGTTGAAACTGGGACGCAGACTGTGGTGGGGAGCAGGTGTAGTGATGGAAAGGACCCTTCTAAATTCGAGGAATGACAGGCTCCTGCTCCTAGAGCGGTCCACAGTGGTGGACTGATTGTTTCAACGGAGCCTGCCACCCCTTCTTTTCGGGACTCTGTGTGTGGGGGCTATGTGACTTTGTGGCGGGGGAGGGTGGTTACAGATCCCCTGCTGCGTGGCTCTGTCATACAGGCTAAGGACCGCTACATAAGATCTGTAACCCCCCTCCCCCGCCACAAATTCACATAGCCCCCCACACACAGAACATGAAAACCACCTCCCAGACTGACCAGGGTGCCTAGTGACTGCAATGTGTGTGTGACCTGCTGCTGAACCTGCCCCCGTGTCTGTACCCTGGTAAAGGTGACTGTCTCTCTCCAATTACCAATCCCCTTCCCCCCATTCAAACACACTCCTCTAAAAGAACATGACGGAAACAGTAATGAACAGAAACATATTTTTTATTAACAACTACACAGTTAGGGGATGACACTGGGACGGGGGCTTGGGTGAGGTGCTTTTGGAGTGAAGGAAAGGACTTATCAAATCTTTGGGAATGAGAGCCTTCTGCTACTTGAGCAGTCTGCAGGGGTGGAGTGACTGTTTTCGCGGCCCCTGCCACCCCTTCTTCTTGGGACTTTGGGTGAGGAGGGGATGGAACTTTGTGGCGGGGGAGGCGGTTAGAGATAAAATGCAGCGGGGCTCTGTCCTCCTGCCTCCGGTCCTGCAGAACATCTACAAGGTGCCGGAGCGTGTCCGTTTGCTCCCTCATTAGTCCAAGCAGCGTTTGAGTCGCCTGCTGGTCTTCCTGCCGCCACCTGTCCCCCTGTTCGCTGTGTGATCACTGGTATTGCAACATGTTCTCCCTCCACTGGGTCTGCTGTGCCGCCTCGGCTCGGGAGCAGCCCATAAGTTCTGAGAACATCCCGTCCCGTGTCCTTCTCTTTCGTTGCCTGATCTGCGCCAGCCTCTGGGAGGGGGATGCCGGGGTAGGTCGGGAGACACTCGCAGCTGTGGGATGGGAAAAAGGGAGTGAATTCCTCACAAAGATACAGTTTTGCGAACAATCAATATAGTCTTTCTCTGTGAACCAGACCATGCACATTACCCATCACATGCACACTCAGTACAAGGTTGAATTTTCGGCCTTTCCATTGAGTGCCTGGGGTCGTGCTGTACAGATCACACAAGTGGGGCCGGACAATGGAATTCGGCTAGCAGGCGGACATGGTAAGCCATAGACTTTTGGCTGCTTAAAGCTTAATTTATAGCAGTGCCCTCCTTTCACGTTCCAAGCAATGCTCCTAGCGTTGGCCAGTTCCTGCTGCCGGCAATCCAGCCAGCATGAACTCTGCCCCTGTCCCACCTCCCTCGCGGCTGTCCCCGGGAAAGATCCCTGCATGCTGCCTTTGTCCCGCCTCCACCGCGTGGCTGTAAACCGCCGGTTACAGTTATGTAAAGGAACAGGCAATCAGTCCCAATACTAACATTCCCCTAATTCAAAGCAGGTCACCATGAGTGATATCACTCTGATGAGTATTTCGGAGACAGAGAAAGAGTGCATGCTGTGTGAATGCCAGCAAACACCAGGGCCGTATGCCACCATGCTTTGCGAGGCAATGATCCCGGAGTACTTGCTGCTAGCCTGGCGCGGAAAAGTTTCCTCGCATGGAGGTCGCAATAAGGCCGCTCTCCCCAGGAACCTCATGCAAAGGCTTTCACAATACCTCCAGGAGAGCTTCGTGGAGATGTCCCAGGAGGATTTCTGCTCTATCCCCGGACATATTGACAGAATTTTCCAGTAGCTGCACTGGCAAGGACTAAAAACTAAAGCGCCTAGGGCAAACTAATCATGAAAAACCCATTGTTAAGATACCATTCCTATTCTGTTCAAAATAAATGTTTAAAACACTTACCTACTGATCCTTCCCCTGATTCACGGTCCGGGTTATGGCCTTGGGAGGGTTGGTAGGGGATCTCCGTGAGGGTGATGAAGAGATCCTGGCTGTCGGGGAAATCAGCGTTGAAAGTGCTGTCGACTGCCTCGTCTTCCTCATCTCCTTCCTCATCTTCCCCGTCCACGAACAGCTCCGAGGAAGCGGCCGTCGACAATACCCCATCGTCAGAGTCCACGGACAGTGGTGGGGTAGTGGTGGCGGCCGCACCTAGAATGGAATGCAGCGCCTCGTAGAAACGGCATGTCTGGGGCTGGGATCCGGAGTGTCCATTTGACTCTTTGGTCTTCTGGTACCCTTGTCTCAGCTCCTTGATTTTCATGCGGCACTGCGCTGCATCCCGCCTGTATCCTCTCTCCGTCATGACTTTTGAGATCTTCTAGTAGATCTTCGCATTCCATTTTTTCGATCGCAGCTCCGAAAGCACGGACTCATCACCCCACACAGCGATCAGATCCAAGACTTCCCGATCAGTCCATGCTGGGGCCCTCTTTCTATTCTGCGATTGCATGGTCACCTCTGCTGGAGAGCTCTGCATCGTTGCCAGTGCTGCTGAGCTCGCCACAATGTCCAAACAGGAAATGAGATTCAAACTGGCCAGACAGGAAAAGGAATTCAAATTTTCCCAGGGCTTTTCCTGTGTGGCTGGTCAGAGCATCCGAGCTCGGACTGCTGTCCAGAGCGTCAACAGAGTGGTGCACTGTGGGATAGCTCCCAGAGCTATTAGCGTCGAATTCCATCCACACCTACCCTAATTCGACATGGCCATGTCGAATTTAGCGCTACTCCCCTCGTCGGGGAGGAGTACAGAAATAGATTTAAAGAGACCTCTATGTCGAACTAAATAGCTTCATTGTGTGGACGGGTGCAGGGTTAATTTGAGTTAATGCTGCTAAATTCGACATAACCTCCTAGTGTAGACCAGGGCTCAGAGCAGCAGGCTCAGCTAAAAGGAGCAGCAAAGCCTAAGAAGGTCACTTTTTACCTTGCACCGAGAAGTAAGGAACGTTATTTCTTGCTGGACACAGGAGCTTGGGAGATAACCAGAAGGTGGGTTCTGGTGGTATTTTGCATGCAGCGAGAAGGAAGAGGCTCTGAGAACTTCATCCCTAATGTAATGGGTGAAAGGAAAGCAGCTATGTGGGAAAGGGCCCAGGGAATAGCAGCAGCAAACTGGAGGCAGTCATATGTGGATGCTGTTTATAGGGTATCTGGGTTCCCCCACTGGCTGTGAGCAAAGTGGCCTAAACCCCAGAAGGGGACTTAGCTTGAGAGATGACCTGAGAGGAGGGCTGGGGCAGTGAGAACCTGTGAAAACAAAGAGTCTCTGGGGGATGCCTAGCTAAAGGAGCAAAGAAGAGCTCTGCAGGGCCCAGGAATAGGAGTGAAGAGCAGAAAACTTCAACAAGTGATGTACTGCAAGATGGACTCCAGGGAAAGCAGCCTGAGAGTCAGTGCTTATAACAGGATAGGGAAGGACTTAAAGTTAGCCCAGAAAGGGCTGAGACCTAAGCCCAGAAAGCAGCCTGAAGAGTAAGCCAAAAGGAAGAGAACAATCATTTGTGTGGATGTTTGTTTAGGCACTCATGAGCAGGGGTGGCAGGTTTGTAGAAATTTTGGTGGTGCCCATAATGCCCAGAGCTTGCCCCCCCAAACTCTGTCCCCCCAAACTCCGCCCCCCCACCTGCCTAAGGCTCTGCGGGGAGAGAGTTTTTTGGGGGGGGAGAGGAGGTCTGGGGTGCACGGCCTGGGCTGGGGCAAGGGATTGGGATACAGGACGGGTGAGCGGTTGAGTTCTGGGAAGGAGTTTGGGTGGGGGATGGGGTCTGGGATAGAGTTTGGGTGCAGGCTCTGGGCTGGGGCAGGAGGTGGAGGTGTAGAAGGGGGTGAGGGGTGCAGGCTCTGGGATGGAGTTTGGGTGCAGGCTCTGGGCTGGGGTGGGGATGCAGGCTCTGGGAGGGAGTTTGGGGATTGGAGGGGTGCAGAGGGAGGGGGTGCAGGCTCTGGGAAAGAGTTTGGGGGCCAGACAGGGTGGGTGGGAAGCAGTGCTTACCTGGGGCTCTTAGGCAGGGCGGGCTGGGGGGCCTCCGTGTGCTGCTACCCCCAGGCACTGCCCCCGCAGCTTCCCATTGGCCGCAGGGGCGCTTGGGGCCGGACACAGACCCCCCTGCCCAGGGGCCTCAAGGAGGGGCTGGCAGCCACGTGGAGCGAGTAGACAGGAAGCTGCTCAGCTCAGCTATGCTGCCGGTGGTGAGTGGGTATCCCAGGCTGTTTTAAATGGCCCGGGGAATGCATGGGGGGGTTGGGTGCCTGGGGTAGAAGGCGGGGCCGAGGGAGAGACCCGGCCTCAAACAGTGCTGGAGCCGGGCCCATGGTGCCTGGCACCAGGAATATTCCTGGTACCCAGGCACCATGGGCCCATAGAACTCGCCGCTCATGAGAGGTGAGTGTCCCCTGTCACTCCAACCCACAATTGGGGCCATTTTTCTAAAGAGCTCAGGATCCAGTGTAGACTTTGTTTAGGTATCTATATAGGAGCTGAGATCTCTTGAAAATCCACCCTAATTGTGAGTGCTGAGCACTTTTGAAAATGTAGCTCAATGTGTGGAATGATCGCTTAGTCACATGGTGTTATTTTTGCTTCCTGATTAGATGAATGAAATGTCCTCAAACAGAATAGCCAGTAATGACTAATGCATGTCCATTATGAATTTTTTGATAAAGGAACATTTGTTTCAAAATTTGGAACACTTGGGTTTCACAGGTGTTTTCTAGTAGTAGCTTTGTAAATACTTGTGAATTGTGTATAATATGACTGTATGAATCATAATAAACCAAATTTGGCGCTATTATTCATCTATTTTTTTAAATTAATTATTTTGAGTGGAGTGGTAGGTTTTAATTTTTTTTACCATTTGCAAAACAGAGCTTTTTTTTGTTTGTTTTTTTGTTTTGTTTTTCCAAGTTAAGGTTGAAAATGTGTTTCAATGGAGTCTGTCTAACACTCAAAACAATATTACAGTTTTAATTACATAAATTCTATAGGTTAAGAAAATAACCCACTTTAGAATGGCTGGAAATGTACAGTTAAGGGATAAGACTATTTTCTCATAGCCATATTGCTCACTTTCTTGTCACTCATTGCCTATCCAGGTTTAATTTTTCTCCCTCACATTTGCAAAAATATATCCAAACGTTAACAATCATTTTAAAGGAGATTGTTGGAAAGGATCTCTTGAATAGAAAGTGGAACTTAATAAATTATTAACAATTATTATGCACTTGCTACATATTTTTGCAAATTTTATTGTGCAAAGTTAACTTTGAGTGAGTAGGAAAGTTGGGTGGGTGAGTGAAAGAGGATTATATATAGGCTTGCAAGGATTAAATTTATTATAAATGTTGATTTCACCATACACACAAACCCACAAAGATTTCTGTAGATAGACAAAGTAAGAAGAATGCTGCATGAGAATTTATTAGAATTTGATTAAGGATATTGTTTTTGTATATTTTAACATGTGAGGGTGACAATTTGCATTTTTATCAGTTATACAGCTTTAACTTTTTTTGAATCTCAGTGTCTAGTTGCATTATTTGTCTGACACCTCATATGTGACCCCCGCCCATTTCCTGCAACTGTGAAAATTCAAAATTGATAAAATGATTAACCCATACTTCTGTACAGCTGTGAAGATTAAAATTGCTGAATAAAAATGCTTAAAAATAAACAGATATGATCATCAAAATTTTATATATATATATATATGTATATATATACAATAAATCACTCTGCCAAGTCTAACAATATGACAGTGGGGAAATGATCGGTTCCTTAACTATTTCCATCCCTACATAATGGTAACGAGTTCTAGACACACATGCTATATTGCCATGTTCAGTTTTGACCTACTCTGAACATATGTAAAATTAATTAATCTCACAACAGAGTTTTTAAATTTGTCAGAGGATTTAATTTGCTAAAAAAAATAAAAAAATAAAAACTCACAATGGGAAAAAATATTTTTGCTATTTGTTTTAGATACAAAAGGCCCCAAACTGCACCCTAGAGCAGGTGGATTTTTTGAGTGTGCCTTTATCATTTCATGTGGGATAGCTTTACTCTTTTAAATATTTATTATTTAATCCCAAAAAGTAATAATAGTAATGTTCTAACTTTTCTCTGGCTGTGTTCCCTCTGCAGGGTAATTACTTGTGATAAATGCTTGAGGGCACACTATTCCCAGGTTGAATCTTTCTGGCTAGAGAGAAAATGATCAAGATGGTTCTTATTTTCTGTGTTCCAGTCCCAGAGCTATTGTGGAAATATTATATTGTAAGCAAAGGCATAATAGAATTTCAAGTGTCAACCTTTAATTACAAGATTAACAGTTTCCTATCTAGAAAAAATAAGTATCCTGTCACTTTCAGTTGTTTTATCAGTGTTTTGTTTATTCACTTAACTAACTAAATGTAGCTGAATAGAACATTTACAATAAAGGTGGTAGCTGTAATTTTCTCAAACTCCTTTTGAAAATCTACAGTGTAGGTTGGGAGTGATTCATCTACCAAAGAATTTATTCACAGAGCAGGCTGTGAAAATACAAAGTCAATATATAAAACAGAAGGGTATTGTGTATTGGGAATACTTTCACCAGAGGTCAAAGCTGGGGAAGAAAAGCAGTGGAATTCTGCTCAAGTCCAACTTGCCACATCTCCAACCCCCTGGTGGATCCCTTTTTTACCCCTTTTCTTTTCACTGAAGAGTGCTGCACCGCTTTCACACACAGTGATGGCTCATTTTGAGCCCTCGGGTACCATCAGCAATGATGGATGAAAATATGAAAAGGAAGAAGTTGGTATGGATTAGTGTTTCTCTAGCAAAGTTCCATCACTGGAGTCACTTATATTTCAACTTAACAATGCACTGAATGAAAAATATACTGTACTGGCCTTGCACTGGCTAGGTGTCTTTTTAATTTTTGACTTCTAGAATATCTAACTACATGGATATATACTAGCTTTATGTCTCGACTAAAATGATCTACACACTTTTTTGACATTTAATATGACACTTAGGTTTCATGGTGAGCATACTAATGCCATGAATGAGGCAGTTCACACTTCTTTCAGCGCTACTGGGCCAAATTCTACTCTCACTTTCACTAGTGTAAATTCAGTGTAAAAAAACCCCACAAAAATATATCTAAGAGATTTTACTCTGGATCCTGATTATTTTTATCTGCTCCTCATGGAAATTTTACATCTGAGATTTCACAGAGTGGGGACAGAGTCCTATATGTCTGAGCCATCTACAATTGGCTGGCTGTTGACAGTGTCAGTCAACTTTTAAAATTAACTCAATTTGTGAGATTTTTTTTTCCATTTAAATCATTGCTATTAAGGCAAACGGTAAGTATACCCTAAATTATCTCAGCTAATATGTACAAAAGGATCAAAAATGAAAAATACTTTCACAGATCAGTTTTAAAAAGTAAAATTATGTCTAATTATATTGCAAATATTTGTTATACATTTACAGGAAACACCTCTCCAGTGTGTCTGGCACAATTTACATGGTTTGCAGTAGGCACAGGTTAACATTAGCCAAATATACCCGACCACACTGTGCCCCATAAATCTGTGCATGGAGGATAACCTCCCTATGCAGAAAGGACGGTCAGCAGCCTCAAATCTCTGGGCCTCCAGTAGAGGTGCGCTACAAGGGAGCCAGAATGGGCTGGAGGCACCTGAGCCAGTGGACTTATTTATATAAATACAGAGGATGGGCTTTTGTCCTACAGGGATCTCAATAACACATGCCTCGCACTACAACACAAAAATGTAACTATGTTACTTTCATACAGTACTTTCTCCACAAAACACATTGCATGTGCCGCAACTACCCTGTCAGTGCTGAATATTTGCAAATTTTGCTGAGATTGTAGTTAAGGTTTTGCATTGTACTATGAGGGAGATTACTGTGTGGTGTTTCCTTATCTGCTGGAAATTCCTTCTGGAGATACAGAATCTGTCACTGTCTGTGGAAACAAGCTGTGTGGGCAATAGGGTATGATTAATGCATTAACTTGTCATTTCTGTGCTTTTTTAGGGTTAGATTTTAATGAGAAATTGCATATTTTTGTTAGGCCATTAGCCACTTCATTCTAAAGTGCCTTCAGAACTTTTGGGTATCTGTCATCTGGGCATGGTGCTATTTAATTTATCGGTTTATTCCAGCACCTTCTCTTTTTCTGATATCTTTTATGAAAACAATAGTTGCCAAAATAACTTATCAGCAAGCTTATTATTAATGGCTAATACATTATCAGATTGACCATAAGTTAGAACAGAATGACAAGGCATATGATAGGTATGCAGTGTTGTACCCCTGTCAATCCCAGAATATTAGAGAGACAAGGTGGGTGAAGAAATAGCTTTTATTGGACCAACTTCTGTTGGAGATAGAGACAAGCTTTAGAGCTACCTAGAGCTCTTCCTCAGGCCGCTGTCTGTTGCTCAAAAGATTCTCTCTCTCTTTCTGTCTTTTCCCCCCCACAGAAGTTGGTCCAATAAATAAAAGATATTACCTCACCCACCTTGTGTCTCTGATGGCACTTAGTTACTGTTACCAGAGATGACCATTTCAAAGCAGAAAGTGAGAGGAATCTTAGAACATCCCACCTAACCAACCTCTTAAAATTCATTAGTTGAAATTTGATTAAAGGTGCTACATACATATATATGCTATTTTAAAATAGGTTAATAAAGCTTTTCATTCTGAAATGGATCTTAATGCTTTAGCTCACATACTGTATGCAAAAACCTAACTGATCACTCTGGAGTATTAAATTCAAATTCACCTCTATGCCTTCATGTACAAATATAACAATTATCTCATTCCCTCCCATATAACTAGTACATTTAATAAGCCTTAAATATGCATTCTCATGCCAACAGGTCCTTCAGCAAAGGCAATTTGCACATTTCAAAAATCAAAAGCAATTTGGATAAATGACCTGTAACCTAACTTGGTGCATGCCTCTGGAAATCGCTAAGTCTGTTCTTCAGACAGATCACAGAGCCAAAACTAAATATCCTTTCAGGCAGACATGCTCTGAGGAAAGTGACTTCAGCGTGACTCATAATCTGTGTGCGATATGATTATCTTTGACGTGTGCGTGTGTGTATAAATTATTCACATTCTTTTTATTGACATAGACTGGTAGTTACATTTCACCATCATGCTGCTGTGTATCAGTATATTCCCCTAAAACTACCCAG
The DNA here is from genome assembly GCF_011386835.1 of Chrysemys picta bellii. NCBI lineage: Eukaryota > Metazoa > Chordata > Testudines > Emydidae > Chrysemys > Chrysemys picta. Next base: position 46,506,797 of record NC_088793.1, on the reverse strand, counting down.
TACAGATATCCTCAACAAATCTGTTAGCAACAGTTTGGGGAATTATATTTGAAACTGATTGTACTGGAATTTTTATATCTCCTTCCCCTTTATTATTTATTTAAGTTTGCTAATGAAGTTATGCCTGTTTCCAGGACCACAGCTTGGATATGCACTCTGATACTACAGTGATGAACAATATAAACACCTGAAGAGATCAATTATTCAAAACTTTCCTTTCAGCATCAATACCATATCTTGTATGCCATCACATTTTGAAAGCTGTATGATTATATTTCATTTCTAGGGGAAGAACAAGAAAATGTCCCACAATTTAAACAAACATAGATAAAAATCTTCTTTAATAATTACCAGGACAAACATAGATGTTCTTCAGACAATATAACTTTTTTTACAGTCAATGGGCCAGATCCTCAGCTGGTGAAAAATGACTTTAATGATGTTATACTTTTTTACATCAGCTGAAGTTCTGGTCCAGTCTAGTGGGGATGTTATGTCCAGAGAAGAACTGATTATGGGTCACATCATGGGCCAGAATTTCAGAAGAGCACAGGGCCGGATATTCAAGAACTCAGCATCTGCAAGTGACACTGGATTTTCCAAAGAGATCAGCACCCAGGAACTCAAGTGTGACACTTATGGTCAGATTAAAAAAAAAAAACCTCAGCATATTGGGTGCTGAGTTCTTTTGAAAATCTGGCCACTTATTTTGGTGCCTAAATGGTAACTGAACTCTTTTGAAAATCTGGCCCATGGTGTATAGACATCCAAAAAGAAAAATATTATAGATGCTAAGAGTCTACCACAACACCCATTAATGCTATGGAAATTTGGACTGGCTACTAAAAATATAAGCAGAGACTTGTTTGTAAGTTTAATTTTTGGTTAAACATTTGGCAGAAAAACAGGTCCATCCCTTCTACAATCAGATCTAGACACAAGATGTGCAGAAAATCAAGGCAACTGAATTTATTCTAGATCCTGATCACGTGACCTACCAATATTTTGAGGTTAATGGATTCAGAGATTTTAAGGCCAGAAGGGACACCTGTAGTCATCTGCTTTGCATAACACAGTCCTTAGGACAAAATAATTCCTGTTTGAACTAGAGCTTGAACTAGAGTTCCACTATAGCATTCAATCTTGACTTTAAAATTGCCAGTGATGGAGAGTCCACTGCAAACTCGGGTAAATTGTTTCAGTGGTTAATTATCCTAACTTTTAGAAATGTACACCTTATATCCAGTCTGAATGTGTCTAGGTTCAGCTTCTAATGATTGGACTATGTTATACATTTCTCTGCTAGATTGAAGAGCCATTATTAAATATTTGTTCCCCATGTAGGTATTTATAGACTGGACTCAAGTCACTCCTTAACCTTCTAATAAGCTAAGCTTCTTGAGTCTATCCTTCTCTGAACCCTCTCCAATTTATCAACATCCTCTTTGAACTGAGGACACCAGAACTGCACATAGTATTCCAGCTGCAGTCACTCCAGTGCCAAATACAGAGATCATATACCTTCTCTACTCCAACTTGATATTCACATTAGTCCTTTTGGACACAGCACTGCACTGAGACCTGTTTAGCTGATCATCTACCACGACTCCCAAATCTTTTTCAGATTCACTACCTTCCAGGATAGTCCCCTATACTGTAAGTTTGGTCTACATTCTCTGCTCCAAGATGTATATATTTATATTTGGCTGTATTAAAACACATACTGTTTGCTTTTACTCAGTTTACCAAGTGATCCAGATTGCTCTGTACCAGACCTCCCCTCTTAATTATGTCATTTACAACTCCTCCAATCATTGTATCATCTGCAAACTTTATCAGTGGTGATTTTATGTTTTCTTGGGCACCAATAAAAATGTTAAGGCCAAGAACAGATTCCACTGGAAACAAACCAGCTCAATGATGATTCCCCATTTACAATTACATTTTGAGACCTGCCACTTAACTATTTTTAAACCCATTTCATGTGTGCTATGTTAATTTGGTATCATTCTAGTTTTTTAATCAAAATATCATGCAGTACCAAGTCAAATGCTGTCAAGAGGTCTAAGTATATTACATCAACACTATTACCTTCATCAAATGTAATCTCAAAAAAAAATTCAAATTAGTTTGACAAGATTTGTTTTTCATAAGCCCTTATTGATGGCCATTAATTGTACTACTCTCCTTTTATTAATCAAATCCCATATCAGCCTCTCCATTATCTTACCTGGGATCGATGTCAGGTTGACAGAACTATAATTACCTGGGTTGTCTCAGGTAATTGTCAGAACATAGGCTTTCTTCTGGAACTTCCTCAGTGTTCCAAGAGTTATATGCATAAATCTTCAAGGGGAGACGGGGGAAATCATACCCCTAGTATTTAAAATGGAAACAGAGTGCTGAATTCTGCAGTCTAAGGACACTTTGTGTAATCCAGTTTGTGCTGTTCTAAAGGGGCTACAGATGGCCAGTGGAGAATTCCCCCTGAGCAGGGAAACTCTCCCCTGATGGAAAGTTGGCGCAGGTGCTCTGCTACTTCCTGCACTATTCTCTTTCTTTAGGGTTACCATATCTAATAAATAAAAAAAGAGGACCCTCCACGGGCCCTGGCCCCGCCCATTTCCCCGCCCCTAGCCCCGCCCCAACTCCACCCCTTCCCCGCCCTAACTCCGCCCCTCCCCCTCCCACTCCCAGCCACGGGGAAAGGGCTGACCCAGCGCTACCGGCTTCACGGTTTGCCGGGCAGCCCCCAGACCCTGCGCCCTCCGGCCGGCGCTTCCCCAGCGCATCTGGAGCCCGGGAGGGGAAGTACCCAGCTGGGGGCCCAGGGTCTGGAGGCTGCCTGGCAAACCGTGAAGCCAGTAGCGCTCGGGCTTTGGGCAGCCCCTATGCCTCCGGACCCTGCGCCCCCAGCCGGGCACTTCCCCTCCCGGGCTCCAGCGGCGCAGGGTCCGGAGGCACGGGGGCTGCCCGAAGCCGGTAGCACTGGCTCGGGCAGCTCGGCTCTTAAAGTCTGAGAGGGGAGGAGCAGAGCAGAGCAGCCGCGGGAGGGGAAGTGCTCGGCCGGCATTTTCCCGGACATGTTTGGCTTTTCGGCAATTCCCCCCGGACGGGGGTTTGATTGCCGAAAAGCAGGACATGTCCGGGAAAAACCGGACGTATGGTAACCCTACTTTCTTAGCATATGGGGAAAGGAGGCACCATGTTGGATGCCTCGATGATGTGAAAGGAGGCATGGTGGAGCAGGATGGAGCCTGTGCAGTTCCATGACTCAGAGTGCAACCCTTACTTGTGATGGGACCAGGTGGTTCTGAATTGTGGAGCTGCAACTGGAGCCCTGTGCTCCCATCCTTTGCTCTATCTGAACCAAGTCCAACATTTTCAGTCAGAAATACCTCACAAGTTATGTTAAGTTTTTGTATCGGTTGCTGTCAGTTTACCTGAAACAAAATCACATCAATGATCTTTCAATAAAGCAGAATTTAATGGATTTCCAAATCTTTTGTGGACATGTCATTTCTCACATTAAACTTTGTAAGCTGTTGTCATTTAGCTTTAGCTTCTTTTAATTCATGAGCTTTACAAAATTCTTAAATCAGATTCATTAGCTGGAGTATACATCTTCTCTAGTCAACAGTGTGTGTGTATCCCATGTCCGACTTGATCATAGGGGTTTCATTTTCATGAAATTTCAATACACGGTTTTATCCCAGTTGTGCCTGTCTTCTTTCTGGGACCACCATTTTACACACAAGCAACTGAGTCATAAAGAGGTCAAGTGACTTGCCCAAGGTCACATAGGAAGTGTGGGGTGGAGTAGGAAATTGAATGTGGATCTCCCACATCCCAAGCCAGTATTTTAACCACTGAGCCATCCTTCCTTCTCTCTAGTCAACTATTGCCTAATAATAAAAGGCCTCCAATAATTTTTCCAGGATATTTTCCTTGTTCGTTATAGGATGTACCTGTTGGTAGCATTTAATCTTCATCCCTTTGCCCTCAAAGGCAATAAGTATAAAACACTGCAAAATGGTCAGATAAAACAGGTTTTTTTGCCCCAAAGAATTTATTCAATGATAAGCATACAATGTATAGTGTAGTACAAATGAGAAGATGAAAGGCAAGTATAAAATGGTTGTTATTCCTCCTCTTGATACAAATCTTCAGTTTGGATACAAGATTGAATGAGAAGTATTTAATCACACCTAGGATGGACTTTTAGGTAAGGGCCTGAACTAGAAGTTAAGAAACCTAGGGTTAAATCTTGGTCCCCTCTGCACTCAATGGTAATTTTGTCATTGACTTAAATGGAGTCACTTCTGTTCTATTGCTTGCTCTGCTACTGACTTTATGTATGGCCTTGAACACACCATTTCAGCTCTGAAGGGAAAAACCATCTATGAAACTGGAGTAATAATAATGTACCCACTGGTACTTCAGGGATTATTGTGAGGTTCAGTGAACTAATATTTGCAAATTATATTGATGTCCTCAGAAGTTGAATTATAAATGAAAACAGAAAGCTTAGCCCTCAACTATCTTACACTGTTTTTTATAACATTGTAGCTCCATTGATGTTAATAACTATACAGGCCCTTTATTAATAATAGTAATATTATAGATCATAAATCAATTTTACAATAAGAAATAAAAACTATTTAGGTAAAGCTATTCAGCTTTTAACACTAACCATTTTTTGGCCATTAACTTTTCAGAAATTGGTCAGTTTGAAAGGCTATCTAAACTGCTTTCATCAAACTAATCGAATTATAGGAACAAGAACTTGGGAATATGATTTTTGTGCAATATCCAAATCCTTATCCATGGAGATTGATAGAGTTTAAGGCCAGTAGATCAAGGCTGATTTCATGGTAGGGGTCTACTACAGACCACCTACCCATGCAGAAGAGGTGGATGACACTTTCTTTAAACAACTAACAGAATCATCCAAAGCACAGGACTTGGTGGTGATGGGGGACTTCAACTACCCAGACATCCATTGGGAAAATAACACAGCAGGTCACAGATTATCCAACAAATTCTTGGAATGTATTGGACACAATTTTTTATTTCAGAAGGTGAAGAAAGCTATTAGGGGAGAGGCTGTTCTAGATTTGATTTTAACAAATAGGAATGAACTGGTTGAGAATTTGAAAGTGGAAGGCAGTGTAGGTGAAAGTGATTATGAAATTGCAGAAGGAAAAACAGCACAAGAAAGATAATGGATTTAAAGAAGGCAGACTTTAGCAACCTAAGTTTTTAGGTAAGATCCTATGGGATGCAAATCTTAGGGTAAAAACAGTTCAAGAGAGTTGGCAGTTTTTCAAAGAGACATTATTAAGGGCACAAGTGCAAACTATCCTACTCTGTAGGAAAGGTAGGAAGTATGGCAAGAGACCACCCTGGCTTAACAAGGAGATCTTCAATGATCTGAAACTCAAAAAAGAGTCTTACAATAAGTGGTCAAATTACAAAGGATGAATATAAACAAATAACACAAATACGTAGGGACAAAATTAGAAAAGCCAAGGCACAAAACAAGATTAAATTAGCTTGAGACATAAAGGGTAACAAGAAAACCTTCTATAAACACATTAGAAACAAGAGGAAGACCAAGGACAGGGTAGGCCTGTTACTCAGTGAGAGGGGAAAATTAATAACAGAAAATGTGGAAATGGCAGACGTGTTAAATGATTTCTTTGTTTCAGTTTTCACCAAAAAGTTTAGTAGCAATTGGATATCTAACATAGTGAATGCCAGTGAAAATGAGGTAGGATCAGAAGCTAAAATAGGGAAAGAACAAGTTAAAATTACTTAGATGTCTTCAAGTCAGCGGGGCCTGATGAAATTCATCCTAGAATGCTCAAGGAGCTGACTGAGGAAGTATCTGATCCATTAGTGATTATCTTTGAAAAATCATGGAAGATGGGAGAGATTCCAGAGGACTGGAAAAGGGCAAATGTAGTGGCAATCTATAAAAAGGGAAATAAGGACAACCTGGGGAATTACAAACCAGTCAGCTTAACTTCCTTACCCAGAAAAATTATGGAGCAAATAATTAAGCAATCAATTTGCAAACATCTAGAAGATAATAAAGTGATAAGTAACAAAATGGTAAATGACTGCCTAGGAAGCAGTACTTAGAAAGGGATCTGGGGGTCATAATGGATCACAAGCTAAGTATGAGTCCAAAGGTCTGGGGGTCAAGAACAGGGTTGAAGCAAGGTCATACTAGGGTATAGATGAAGCTGAAGTGTGCTGGAAGAAGGCTGGGGCAGGCATAGGCAAGGCACAGGATTGAGGGCAGGCTGGAAGCCCAGGAAGTCTGTAACACTGTGAGGCAGCAAGAGGGTTCCTAGCGAAGTGGTACTGTTGTACAGATTGACTTGCAGCTCTTGTGGTGAGAGTGAAATACCTGTGCCTGGGGGTCATCTCTCCTGGATCCAGCGCAGGAATAGTCTGCTGCAGCATGCCTGAGGGATGGCTCACTGCAGGCTCTGTGGAAGCAGTGAATTGTAATTGAGTGAGTGGCCCTGGTCCGGTTGTGGGTTTGCCTCACAGGGAGTATTCCTGCTGGGTCAAATTCTTTTTTTATTTACATTGAGGCAACCCCTTTGGCTTCAGTGGGATTCTGTTTGTGTATGCAAGAGGAGATTTGGTCCACTGATTTCAGTGAAAGTATGGGCTGCAGTATCAGACCCTAAATTAACTTTTTGAAGTTTGAGTAGTCTGAGGTATCCCTTTAGTAGCTTTGCAAAGATGTCTGAGTTACAGAGAAAAGGGGCATTTGACTTCCAAATACTTGACAAGGCAAGATATAGAAGTATAATTCCAAACTTTTCTGTAATTGATAGGGAAGTTATTATGTAGTACACCTAAAATTCTTGGGGCAATAGCTAAATATAACTATAGAGTGTATCGTGTTGTTTTGTTTTATATCTGACAGTCAGATGGCAGAAGGTCAAAAAAGTGTAAGAGAGAAAACCTGCAGGACTGTAAACTAAATAAAAATAACATGAACATGTATTCATGTGCCCACAGCAAAGAAATGGCAGGGTTTGGGTAACATTTCATATGAGTTATGATGACTGAGCTGTGCACTTTCTAAACCATTTGGATGGTATATGTCTTACTCAATTCAGGGCCAGATTTTCGGTGGCTGTAACCGGAATAGATGCATTGACTTCAATGGATTTACACCAGCTGAGGATCTGGCCCTCTATTTTTAACATGATGATCATATACAGCTGTTTTATTACTTCTCTATTGTTGGTACAGTTACAGGGGAAACATTGTAAAATGAATGGGTACTCAATAGTTTGCCCAACTAGAGAAGGGGGGGCTACATTGGCAGCTTGCTAGGGGGTCATATAACCACATCTAATTAGCTGAATGGAGCACAATTTAGGATCTCTCCCTTTATTAAGGTGTGATTTGTGGAGACTGTGGGTGTCAGTGTTTAATGCTTCATCATATCAGAATGGCCAGATCACACTACATGCTGGGACCTGTACTCTGCTGGCTGCATTTCCACAATAAAGATAGAGGTGGCCCCAGGCAATTATACCCTTGGTATACTGAAAATAAACTCGAATTGTAACTATTCAGCCAGCACTCCAGATGATAAGAGTTTTCTTTTTCTGCCCAGTGATTGGTGGGTGGATGGATGAGGCTATATTCATTTTGAAACTAAGCTGCTGTTTATTTTTGAGATAACTATAATATTTTCATGTGTTCTCATCTCTGTTTAAGTTACTGTATTGCCCCATGAAAGGTTTAATGGTATAAAATAACTTAGTGGAGCACAATGAGTTTATTTTTCCTCTCACACTCCAATTTTTTGCTGTACATATTTGAAAATCACCACAGGAAGACACTGCAATTTACTAAAATCAATATAATTAGAGAAAAATGATGTACTGAAAAGATGACAATTCAGAGAACTACTGAACATGATTGAAATGCTTAGTGATCTGCAGAACTTCAGAGAGCAGTGTCTGAACTGCAGTGAAACCTGGACTTTTGTGATGGAAATCTTACTTTTCAGCTTGGCTCATCTAAACTCTTCTAAATGCCACTTCATGTCAGCAGCAGTATTAGGAAAAATCTGTATCATGCTTGATGCCATTTCAGAGAGCTATTCATGCTGAGAAACATGACACCAAAATGTCAAACTTGCACCTAATTTCTTCACATTATTAACATTTACTTCTGTTGCTAAGGTGAGTGTGCAAATCTGTTATAAAAAGTCCTGTGTGAACAGAGAATTTGTTCTTTAACCGTTTAACTTGGAGTTGTTTCTTTTAAAAGGATGTTACAGCATTATTGATTATTTACAATCTTATGAACAGACTTTGGGCAAAATCCTGCCCTTTCTATATGAAGCAACACAGCAAGGGGCGGAGACTGATATGTAATCCTATTGCTTTCTTCTTCTTCTTCACCACCACATTCCTCCTCATGACCCAACTCTGCCATAATGGTTGTAGGAAATTAATCAAATGATGGCTAAATTAAAGGGCAAATAAGGATAGCTGTCATGTATTTAATTATATTATTAGTAATAATGAGCAAACATGTTTAGATTGGATTGCCTCTTCCCATCCCCAGCCTCCCTTTGTCACTTGGCTTCTTAGGGTACGTCTACACTACGAGAGTAGTTCGATTTTACTTAAATCGAATTAGTAGAACCGATATTACAAAGTCGAACGTGTTTATCCACACTAAGAACAGTAATTCGACTTTGTGAGTCCACACTAACGGGGCAAGCGTCAACATTGGAAGTGGTGCACTGTGGGCAGCTATCCCACAGTTCCCGCAGTCCCCGCTGCCCATTGGAATTCTGGGTCGAGCCTCCAATGCCTGCTGGGGAAAAAAATGTGTCGAGGGTAGTTTTGGGTAACTGTCGTCATTCAACCGTCACTCCTGCCCTCCTTCCCTGAAAGCACCGGCGGGCAATCAGTTCGCTCACTTTTCTGGTGAGTGACAGCGCGGACGCCACAGCACTGCGAGCATGGAGCCCGCTGCGACCATCGCTGCAGTTATGGTCGTTGTCAACACCTCGCACCTTATCATCCACCTTTTTCAGAGGCAGATACTGAGAAATCGGGTGAGGAGGCTACGGCAGCGCGGTTAGGACATTAAGTCTGAGAGTGGCACAGACCTCTCGCAAAGCACGGGACCCCGCGCCCAGGACATCATGGTGGCAATGGGTCATGTTGATGCTGTGGAATGGCGATTCTGGGCCCGGGAAACAAGCACAGACTGGTGGGACGGCATAGTGCTGCAGGTCTGGGATGAATCACAGTGGCTGCGAAACTTTCGCATGCGTAAGGGAACTTTCCTGGAACTTTGTGAGTTGCTGTCCCCTGCCCTGAAGCGCAAGGACACCCGGATGTGAGCAGCCCTGACTGTCCAGAAGCGTGTGGCCATAGCCCTCTGGAAGCTTGCAACGCCAGACAGCTACCAGTCTGTCGCGAACCACTTTGGCGTTGGCAAATCTACCGTGGGGGTTGCTGCGATGCAAGTAGCCAACGCAATCGTTGAGCTACTGCTCTCAAAGGTAGTGACCCTGGGAAACGTGCAGGTGATCATAGATGGCGTCGCCACGATGGGATTCCCAAACTGGCAGGCCTGGGAATGTACTGGCTGTTAATGTAATGGCTGGCCAGGTGGGGCTATAGATGGAACTCACATCCCTATCCTGGGACCGGAGCACCAGGCCAGCCAGTACATTAACAGAAAGGGCTACTTTTCAATGGTGCTGCAATCACTGATGGACCATAGGGGACATTTTACCAACGTCAACGTCGGATGGCCCGGCAAGGTTCATGACGCTCGTGTTTTCAGAAACTCTGTTCTGTTTAGACGGCTGCAGGAAGGTATTTACTTCCCTGACCACAAAATAACTGTTGGGGATGTGGAGATACCTATAGTGATCCTCGGGGACCCAGCCTACCCGCTAATGCCCTGGCTCATGAAGCCCTATACAGGCGCCCTGGACAGTGAAAAAGAACTCTTCAACTACCGACTGAGCAAGTGCAGAATGGTGGTGAAGTGTGCTTTTGGACGTCTCAAGGGGAGATGGAGAAGCTTACTGACTCGCTCTGATCTCAGCGAAACCAATATCCCCATTGTTATTGCAGCTTGCTGTGTGCTCCACAATCTCTGTGAGAGCAAGGGGGTGACGTTTATGGCGGGGTGTGAGGTTGAGGCACATCGCCTGGCTGCTGATTACGCCCAGCCAGACAGCCGGGCGATTAGAAGAGCCCAGTGGGATGCGCTGTGCATCCGGGAGGCTTTGAAAGTTAGGTTCCACAGTGAGCAGGGTAACCTGTGACTATTAAGTTTGTTTAAAGAGAAGCTGAACCTGCCCCCGTTTCTTTACCCACTTAATGTTGACTATCCTCTCCAGTTACATACCCCCTTCACCCCGTTGCCCCCCTTCCAACACACCTTTAAAAATAAAATAAATGGAACTTTGTTCATTAACACTGTTTTCGTTACTAAGGGTTTTGTGGTAAACGGTTGAAACTGGGATGCAGACTGTGGTGGGGAGCGGGTGTAGTAATGGAAAGGACGTTTCTAAATTCGAGGAATGACAGGCTCCTGCTCCTAGAGTGGTCCGCAGTGGTGGACTGGTTGTTTCAATGGAGCCTGCCACCCCTCCTTTTTGGAACTCTGTGTGTGGGGGCTATGTGACTTTGTGACGGGGGAGGACGGTTACAGATCCCCTGGTGCATGGCTCTGTCATCCAGGCTAAGGACCGCTGCATAAGATCTGTAACCGCCCTCCCCTGCCACAAACTCACATAGCCCCCCCACAGGGCCGGCTCCAGGGTTTTGGCCGCCCCAAGCAGCCAAACAAACAAAAAAACAAAAGCAGCGATCGCGATGGCAATTCGGCAGGAGGTCCTTTGCTCCCAGCGGGAGTGAGGGACCGTCCGCCGAATTGCTACCGAATACCTGGACGTGCCGCCCCTCTCTGGAGCGGCAGCCCCAAGCACCTGCTTGCCAGGCTGGTGCCTGGAGCCAGCCCTGCCCCCCCCCCCCAGAACATGAAAACCACCTCCCAGACTGACCAGGGTGCCTAGTGACTGCAATGTGTTTGTGACCTGCTGCTGAACCTGCCCTCGTGTCTGTACCCTGGTAAAGGTGACTGTCCTCTCCAATTACCAACCCCATTTCCCCCATTCAAACACACTCTCCTCTAAAAGAACATGACGGAAACAGTAATGAACAGAAATGTATTTTTTATTAACAACTACACAGTTAGGGGATGACACTGGGACAGGGATTTGGGTGAGGTGCTTTTGGAGTGAAGGAAAGGACTTATCAAATCTTTGGGAATGAGAGCCGTCTGGTACTTGAGCAGTCTGCAGGGGTGGAGTGACTGTTTTCACGGCCCCTGCCGCCCCTCCTTCTTGCGACTTTGGGTGAGGGGGGATGGGACTTGTGGCGGGGGAGGGTGGTTTGCTCCCTCATTAGTCCAAGGAGCATTTGAGTCGCCTGCTGGTCTTCCTGCCGCCACTGTCCTCCTGTTTGCTGTGTGATCGCTGGTATTGCGACATGTTCTCCCTCCACTGGGTCTGCTGTGCCCCCTCGGCTCAGGAGGAGCCCATAAGTTCTGAGAACATCTCGTCCCGTGTCCTTCTCTTTCGTCGCCTAATCTGCGCCAGCCTCTGGGAGGGGGATGCCGGGGTAGGTCGGGAGACACTCGCAGCTGTGGGATGGGAAAAAGGGAGTGAATTCCTCACAAAGATACATTTTTGTGAACAATGAACATAGTCTTTCTCTGTGAAGAAGACCATGCACAGCACCTATCACATGCGCACTCAGGACAAGGTAGAATTTTCGGCCTTCGCATTCAGTGCCTGGGGTCTTGGAGTACAGATCACACAAGCATGGCAGGACAGCGGAATTCGGCTAGCAGGCAGACTCGGCAAGCCATAGACTTTTGGCTGCTGAAAGCTTAATTTATAGCAGTGCCCTCCTTTCACATTCAAAGCAGTGCCCCTAGCGTTGGCCAGTTCCTGCTGCCGGCAATCCGGCCGGCATGAACTCTGCCCCTGTCCTACCCCCCTCGTGGCTGTCGCCGGGAAAGATCCCTGTATGCTGCCCCTGTCCCGCCTCCACCGCGTGGCTGTAAACCGCCGGTTACAGTTATGTAAAGGAATGGGCAATCAGTCCCAATACTAACATTCCCCTAATTTAAAGCAGGTCACCATGAGTGATATCACTCTGATGAGGATCTCGGACACAGAGAAAGACCGCATGCTGCGTGAATGCCAGCAAAAACCAGGGCCGTATGCGGCCATGCTGTGCGAGGCACTGATCCCGGAGTACTTGCTGCTAGCCTGGCGCGGAAAAGTTTCCTAGCATGGAGAACGCAATAAGGCCGCTCTCCCCAGGAACCTCATGCAAAGGCTTTCAAATTACCTCCAGGGGAGCTTCGTGGAGATGTCCCAGGAGGATTTCTGCTCTATCCCCGGACATATTGGCACAATTTTCCACTAGCTGCACTGGCAAGGACTAAAAAGTAGAGCGCCTAGGGCAAAGTAATCATGAAAAACCCATTGTTAATATTCCATTCCTGTTCTGATCAAAATAAATGTTTACATGTTTAAAACACTTACCGACTGATCCTTCCCCTGATTCAGGGTCAGGGTTAACGCCTTGGGAGAGTTGGTAAGGGATCTCCGTGAGGGTGATGAAAATATCCTGGCTGTCGGGGAAATCAGTGTTGTATGCGCTGTCGACTGCCTCGTCTTCCTCATCTCCTTCCTCATCTTCCCCGTCCGCGAACATCTCCGAGGAAGCGGCCTTCGACAATACCCCATTGTCAGAGTCCACGGTCACTGGCGGGGTAGTGGTGGCGGCCGCACCTAGGATGGAATGCAGTGCCTCATAGAAACGCCATGTCTGGGGCTAGGATCCAGAGCGTCCGTTTGCCGCTTTGGTCTTCTGGTAGCCTTGTCTCAGGTCTTTGATTTTCACGCGGCACTGCATTGCATCCCGGCTGTATCCTCTCTCCGTCATGGCTTTGGAGATCTTCTAGTAGATCTTCGTATTCCATTTTTTCGATCGCAGCTCCGAAAGCATGGACTCATCGCCCCACACAGCGATCAGATCCAAGACTTCCCGATCAGTCCATGCTGGGGCCCTCTTTCTATTCTGCGATTGCATGGTCACCTCTGCTGGAGAGCTCTGCATCGTTGCCAGTGCTGCTGAGCTCATCACGATGTCCAAACAGGAAATGAGATTCAAACTGGCCAGACAGGAAAAGGAATTCAAATTTTCCCGGGGCTTTTCCGGTGTGGCTGGTCAGAGCATCCGAGCTCGGACTGCTGTCCAGAGCGTCAACAGAGTGGTGCACTGTGGGATAGCTCCCAGAGCTATTAGCGTCGAATTCCATCCACACCTACCCTAATTCGACATGGCCATGTCGAATTTAGCACTACTCCCCTCATCGGGGAGGAGTACAGAAATCGATTTAAAGAGACCTCTATGTCGAACTAAATAGCTTCGTTGTGTGGACGGGTGCAGGGTTAATTCGATTTAACACTGCTAAATTTGACATAACCTCCTAGTGTAGACCAGGCCTTAGATTGTAAACTCTTGGGACAAAAACATATCTGCAAATGTGTTAGCACAGCACTCACACAACAGAGACCAAAGACCCTCTGAGCACTACTGGTATACTAATGTCACATAGTAATGATCCTAAAGGGTACATCTCTGCTTTTCTTATGCTCTTGCATTAGTGCCTATGTAACCCACACACCTTCTGGGTGTGGTGTTCTGTCCCATTTAGTGGAATGGAGACCACTTAGAGAGAGAGGGATTAATGAGTCTGCTCTACAGCCTTAGCTAACAGGCAGCTGGCTTTTAGCTCATGCGGTAGAAGCTCATGCACTAAGCTCCAGAAGTCCCTGGTTCAATCCCACTTGCCGATGATTGGGGTCTGTCAGCATTACACCTGCTTTTGTTGGCAGTATATGCACAAGTAGTTAAGAGTTTAACTATTTTTCAAAATCCTATTGGTGGAGTTTCGCACTGGAGAGCAAGTTATTCATTCCTCTAACTTTCAAGAGCATCAGATGCTTGGGGCTCAGCACCAGTCAGGATTTGGACCAAAAAGATTCCATTACCCTGATCTGATATATTACAGAATATTCATTGAGTAAACTTGGAGTGGTAGAAAGGTAAATGAATTTTATTGCAATGTGTATTTCAAAAAGGTCTGAAACATGATGACCTGCATAGTCAGTGGAAATAATGCTTAATGGAAACCGATAACACATCTCCACTGCAACTTGGAGGGGTTTCTGTGCATTATTACCATGTCATGGTGCTGTACTAAAGTTAATAGTCTGTTAGAATTTCCATTATAAACTAATTTGGCCAAATTTTCAGCTGGTATATATCAGTGTAGCTCCACTGACTTCAATGGAGCTGTGCCAGCTGAAAATCTGGCTCGTGTTATCAAGGACAGACTTTCATGGGGTGCTTTGTAAAGAGAGTGCCCTGTATTTTCAGGATAGATGAATGACTTCAAGTATGTTGCATTCTCTAGTGTCACCTCTACTGCAGGAAGTTTTAGTTTTAATCACTCTCATAAAGGGCTATTTAACCACAAAAATAACCTTAGGGGTCTGACAGATTCACAAAGCATACATAATTAGATTTATGGAGCACTGCTTGGACTGTAACTCTATTCTTGTTTTCTTTTGCTTGGATTTTTATCCTGCACTGTTATTTCATTGTCTTAATAGCTTTAAGACTTTAGGATCAGATTATTCAGTCATTACTTGGCCAAAACTTTCAGTGTTTTTCACATGAGTAAGGCCTTCCATGCACAATGGGGCTTCTAAGGTTTCTGTTATTTATTCTTCCAAAGAACAATGCCCTAGGTCTTTAAAATTATAAACTCTGCATCAAGGAGTTTGCAATCTAAGGGCTGGATTCTGCTCCCAGTTTATGTAATGGGAGCAGACTCAAGCCCTTAATTAGCTATCAAACAGCAAGGGATGACAAAGTTACTTGAACATAATGTTAAATTAAAACTTGATGTTAAAATATCAATACCGTAGTGCCTATGGAGTCATGTATGAGGAAATCTCATTTAGATCATAGTTAGATCAAAATTTCAAATTCAACTGCAGCTGCATGCATGTCTAGTCATCTGAATAATAGTGTGCTGCGTTTCAGATATACTGAACACTACAGCTTCCATGGAAGCTGTAATAGGAGCAGCAGGTGCTCAACACTTCTGAAAATCAGGCAAACATCTATTTAGGTGCCTAGATATGGACACAAGGGCCCAATTTGAGACACTCAAATTTGAAAATGTTGGCCTTTGTCTTCAGTCAAAACTGCTTCTTGCTTGTGTAGCTCTGAATAAATGTGACAAAATAGCTCTGCACTCAGTTTTAATGTTAATCATGTCATAAAACATTTCATTTAACAAGATATATACACTAATCCCTTTTTGTCTGTTAATCCATGTAAAATACACCCCAGATTAGTTTTAGAAGAGTTGGTAAACAATACAAGTGTCTACGCTACTGGAAGCAGCCTTATTGACTTTCTGTCTGAGTGCTTCTTGGCATAAGCTTCAATATAGCCTATAGAGGACAACCACAGAGACATTCATCGTGAGCATATCTCAGAGCTGCAGTATCACTATATTTGCAGTTTTGATAATATACATGATGTGTATTCAACTTTATAGAAAAAAGCTAGGATTTTGAAGTTCAATTAAAACCAGAAAGTTCTGACTCCTCAGTTTGGGGCTATTCTTTAGATATTTGTATTGGGCAGCTCATAGGCATTACTAGAATAATAGGTAATTCTTGTGATACACCTTTTAAGAAGGTGTACAGGCAATTTAAATTGAAACAAGAACTAGTTGGATTATTTCTTATGAAAAGTTTGTTGGATTTGGCCCAATTTACTGTTGATGAACTGTAAAAAAACAACGATGTCTTTGACAAATGCTAGTTATTTGTATCTGTTTAATAAATAATATTTTAAAACATATTTGTGTTTTTGAGTATTCAGAATTCTAGAAATAGAGAAATTGTGTATTGGGTAAGACCAATAGTTCATCAAGTCTTGTATCCTATTTCTGACAATGGTCAGTACCAGATGCGTCAGAGGAAGTTTCTTGCATGCCTTCAGAACTTAACATTTGATTTGAAATATATTTCTAATTGTAGGATCCAGCAGAACAAAAATCACACAGGTGGTTGTGTTTAAATAGCAGTTGTATAGGTGTAACTGAAGGCAGGCTTTGGCTTATTTCTTCTAGAATTTCATTTGCAGGTTTTCTGAGTTAACATTGTTGTGGAATTCATTTTTTTTTTATTATTTGAATTTCTTGGAGGAGATAGTGTAGCGGTCTAAGCATTAAGTCTAGGATACCTACGTTCTGTTCAAATCCCCATAGGGTCAGCTCAGCCTTTCTGCCTTCCCAGGTAACTAAACTGAAATGCAGTAAAATGTGTGATGATCTTCCAAATGAAACCTTAATGAAAACAGATCGTGTCTATTCTCCATGGACTATAAAAATCCCATGGTATTTCTTATAATGCTAGGGGGTCTGCTCTGGTGTACTTAGCAAAAGCTGGTGCAATGTACTATGTGCTGGTTGTCTTCCATGTTTCACTCAGACAATGGCTGTATGTTAATGGTGTTGCATGTATATTCTGCAGCTGTATGTCATCTGCCAATGGTAATAGCTCATCTTCTGTGCTTTCAATACCTCCCTTTCCCAGATGTTATCTAATAAGAGTGGCATCTTGTGTGTTGTTTACAGAGAGAGCTCCTAACTAGATCCTGGATCCAGTCCCCTCCACCCCTTCCACCAAATCTAGCCCAAGCTTCGTGCCTCGGGTTCATTTAGTGTGGTTTGCACTGCTGACAGTGGTCTGAAAAAAGTGTGCGTGTGGTTTATCATTTCTAAAGAAAGGAAAGCAACCTCTCATAGGGCCTGTTCCCTATCAATTCTGCCCTCTCAGCCTCACCTTTGCTCTTCCTGCAGCTCCTCTCTAAGGTCTGGGGAGAGCTGCAGTCAGAATCCCTCTTCTTCCCAGGCTGGATATTGCAGGGTGGGAAAGGAGCACAGGATCTATACCTGTTGCTGCTGGAAGGAGCTGGGAGAGGAGGAAGTGGAGTTGCTCTGAGCTGCTTGACTATTTTCTGCTTCCTCTTCCCCTGCTGTAATTATCGGGCCTACAAGTTTACTCTATTTGTAAGCTTAACTAAAAGAACTATGTACAAGTTTATAAAATGTCACAATAACCTATAATGACAAATGTTGATGTGAAAAGATATGAAAGGATGAAAGGAAAACTGAATTAGGCTCAGCAAACAGGCCTACTGACATAGTCCTTGAGTTATGGTGAAATCATTCTTGGTGAAAACAGAAGATGTAGAACCAGAAATGAATGAACCAAAATTGGTGTGTCACATATTAGTCCTAATTGGTGGACAAAATAAATGAGGGGATGGGTTATTCCACCTGTCACTCCGGTGTGGCTCCTTAAAGAAAGAGACTGGGGGAGGGGAAAATTCATAAAGAACAAATGGAAGAGGAAGAACAGACAAAGACTTCTGGAGTGATCTTCACCATTGTGGCTGCCACCCCTGTGATCTCCTGGAACTCCAGGCCTCCATCATCCTGATCCTGAAAGATGGCCTGACCAGATGAGGCCAGAAAGAGGGACCCGATAACATGACCCTACCCCTGTCAGCTTCAGCTAAATCCCAAACACTGCCTTGTATAAAATGGGATTGGACTTTAATAACAGCAGCCACAACAGCCCAGCTCATCTCAACTTTTCCCCAAAAGAAAATTACCATCTTTGTCACCATCTACAAGGCTGTGTAACAAAGGGGGGGTGGGGTGTGGTGTTCCTTCTAAAATCTCTTTCCAGCTGAAGGGAAAGGGAACAAGAGATGTTGTTAAAATGAAAGCCTTACTTAATCTTTTACATTTTAACTGTTTTTCCTTTTCTTTATCTGTAGTAAGAGGTTAAAAAAGAGGATTTTTAATCATGTTTGCCATGATATTAAGCAGGCTGAGGTCTCTGTGTACCAAACCCTGGACAAACACTATTTAATGTTGGACAGTAACTGGATTATGTTAACACCTTTGGCGCACCTATTCCATCTAAATTAACACAACACCTCCTTAGAAAAAGCTCTCCAGATATGCAGGGCAGCAGAAACTGTGAAAGCACAAGCCAAAGCGCTGAATTTGCCAGAAGAGGTTAGCCAAGTACTAAAGAATAAAGCCAGAATAGGTCAAATCAGAAAGTGGAACCATTCGCTATAAAAACCACTGCTAGAGGGAAGACGGTACAGAGGATTATGGGGAAGGTGTGGATCACAGTATGGCTCCAAACAATGTATTGTCTTTGGGAAACTCTGTCATAAATGTGGGGAAAATAATCATTTTACAAAATGCTGCAGATCCCAAATGCAGAAAAGTCAAGTGCACTCAGTTAAAGACAATCGGGTTAATGAGTTTTTCATAGACTTACTGGGATCTAGCAATGATACTGCCTAGGAAAGTGACTGGAATAATTACTCCACTGAAACTGGATACAGGAGCTCGGTTAATACTCTGTCTGAACAAGATTACGAGAAACTGAAAATAAGACCAAAACTGGGACCAACAAAAATAAAAGTAACTGGTTATTCTGGAACAAATATACCAGTGAAGGGGAGGTGCATTGCTAGCATCAACCATAAAAAACACCATGTACAGGTTCCCATCCATTGTAGTGCCAAAGAAGGTGATAACAATTTTAGTCCTGGCTGCATATGAGAAACTCAATCTGGTAACACGGGTGCTCTCACTACAAGATCATAATGAACCTGGCTATGAGGTATTTTTTCAGGAATATCATGACCTGTTTCAAGGGTTGGGTTGCTTGTAGGGTGAACATACAATCCAGATAAACAAGCAGGTCCCTCCAGTGATCCATCCATGTAGAAAGGTGCCATTTGCACTTCATGATAAACTCAAGGATGAGCTTGCAAGGATGGATGCAATGCAAGTAATACAAAAAACTGAAGAGCCAACAGAATGGGTGATCTCCCTAGTCATCGTGTAGAAAAGTAACTTCCATTTATGCATATGCTTAGATCCCAGAGACCTCAACAAGGCTGTAAAAAGAGAACATTTCAAACTACCAACCAGAGAAGAGATTATGGCTCAATTTGGAAATAATCAATATTTCAGTGAATTGGATGCATCCTCAGGGTTTTGGCAGCTAAAATTAACTGAAGAAATCTCAAAGCTATAAATATTTAATACCCCATTTGGAGGATACAGATTCTTACCCCTCGGCATAGCTTCAGCACCAGAAGCATACCACAAAACCATACATATGATTTATGAACATATTAATGGTGTTGATACCTCAGTGGATGACATCATCATGAAAGAGGAGAATGAAAGAGGAGAATGATCATAGATTTCAGGAAGTTCTGGATGCAGCTAGAGCTGCAAACCTCAAACTAAATAGGGAGATATGTGTTTTAGGAGTTACAGAACTGACTTTTGTGGGGCTTTATTTACAATGAAGGTGTAAAATCTGATAAAAGGAAGATTGCAGCCATTGAAATGATGCCACATCCCCAGTCAAAGAAAATGTCCAATGGTTCCTGGGAATAATTAATTATCTTGGAAAATTCATACCTAATCTACCAAAGCAGCAGCTTTGAAAAAACTCCTAGAGAATAAAAATGAATGGTATTGGGGTGCAGAACAGGAGGAATCATTGGAAGGTTTAAAACAATAACTGATACAAGAACTGGTGATGAAGTTCTATGCATCAGGAAGGGCTATTAAAATCTCAGCAGATGCTTCACAATCTAGGTTAGGTGCAGTGATTTTACAGAAGCATGAGGATTGTTGGCAACCAGTGGCAAATCACTGACTGAGGCAGAAACCAGATATGCACAGATCAAAAAGGAGCCTTTAAGAATATTGTGAGAGATCTCAATCAGTATATTTATGGAGAGACAGTGGAAACTGAAATGGACCACAAAATCCTGAGAGCATTATTTAACAAACTGCTAAAGGACTGTACCTTAAGGATTCAAAGAACGATAAAACTGCAAAAGTATTATTTGGTTGTGACCTATGTGCCCAGTATATTTATGTTCACTGCAGATGCATTTTCCGGAGCAGTGGCTCCCACGAAACTGGAGAAGACTTTAGAGACAGAGATGCAAACCTATGTAGATCTGATTGTCAAGTCAGTTCCCATAGCTAACAGGAAACTGCAACAAATGAGAGAGGAAATGGAGGAAAATGAATAGTTGAGAATCCTTTAAAAAGTGATAATTAAAGGATGGACTGAAGAAATAAGCAGTTGCTGTCCAAGTATAAGAGACTATTGGAACTGCAGACATGAACTTACTGTGATAGATGGGTAATTTTCAAGGGCAGTAAGGTTGTAATTCCAATGTGCCTTCAAAAGGAAATGCTATGGTAGATCCATGAGAGTCATTTAGGAATTTAGAAGTGCAAACAACAAGGTTGAAAGGTGCTGTATTGGCCCCGGATCAATCATGACATTGCTAAGGTGGTAGGAATCTGTTTTCATGCTTGAAATACAAGTCATGCCAACAGGCAGAGCCACTGAGACCTCATCCAGTTCCACAAAGACCTTTTGAAAAGGTAGGCACTGATTTATTTACCTGGCAATCAAAGGATTATTTAATAGTCACAGATTTTATTCTCTGTATCCAAAAATTTGCACACTAAACAGTACTAATAATAAATTAGTGATAGTCGGCATGGAGGGAAGCTTCTCCAGACACGGAATTCCAGATGAAGTCTTTAGTGATAATCGACCGCAATTTTCCAGGACAGATTTCAGGCAATTTGCCATAGATTGGGATTTTCATCACAAAACATCAAGTCCAAATTACCCCCAGTCAAATAGATTTGTGGAACTGTCTATATGGACAGTAAAGAAACTTATGAAAAATATTTTTGATAGTGGGGGCAATTTGTATAAAGCTTTATTAGTTTACTGAAGTACTCCTCAGGAGAATAGCTTTTCTCCAGCTCAGCTGTTAAGAAAAATATAAAATGGGAAGAAGGATCAGATCTAATTTACCAATTACTGATAACCTGAGAAATCTCATAACAATGCAATCATACAGAAGATGAAAGAAAATCAGAAATGGAAGCAGAAATATTATTTTGACAAAAGGGCCCATGATCTCCCATCTCTTTACCCAGGTGATAGAGTTTGCCTGAGGAATCATACCTCTAATGCTTGGGGTCAAATAGGTACCATAAAAGAACAGTTGCATCCAAGGTCTTATGTAGTCCACACACATTTTGATCTAATCGAAGGGGTCTATGTGTAATCCCAGAAAGTTCCAACACAATGACACCTGAGGTGGACTCGGACATTTCCCATTTGACTGATTCTTTATCATCAACGTACAAAGGAGAAACTGTTAAGGAACAAAAGAAAAACTGAGATGCTAATGAAAGGTTCATACTGAGCAGATGAGAGTGGGAGATTAAACATCCGGAAAGACTCAGAGTCTTGCTAACCTGCTAGGAGAGGGATATTTGAGGAAAGTGAGTGTAAAGACTCACTTGAGAGTGATGTGCTGGGAACCTCTCCTCTCTAGGTAGTTGACACTTTGGGTTTATGAAAATGTACTAGATAGGTTGAGAATTTAATGTTATTAGATAGTTAACTATTTATATATATGTATATAAGAGCTCACAACAAGGTCATTCCTGTTAATTAAAACCAGATCCAAAATGGATAACTGCCTAGTTGTTTTCTCAGCTTTCTGAATCAGAAAGTTGTCCCCTACATGATAAGAACTTGCAGGACATATTATGTTTTGCTGTAATAATCTTCCAGCAGATATCAGGGAAGTTAAAATCCCCCATTAATACTAGCTCATGTGTTAGGTAATCTTGTTACCTGCTTGTAGAATGACTCATCCACTTCCTCTTCCTGATTTGGTGGTCTATAATAGACCCCCACCATAACATAGCTACTATTCTTTTCCCTTTTTTATACTCACTCAGAGACTTGCAGTAGGTCTGTCGCTTACTTCCTCTTGGACCTTGGAGCAAATGTCTACATTCTTGACATATAGAGCAATGCCTTCTCCTCTTTTCCCATACCTATCCTTCTGGAATAAGCTATATCTCTCAATGCTGGGAGTTGTCCCACCCAGTCCCACTTAACTGTAATACTAGTTAAGTAATAATTTTCTTCATATACCATAACTTCCAGTTCACCCGGCTTGTTCCCCATACTCCTTGCATTTGTATACAGGCATCAAAGATATTTTGAACACTGCTGTTGGAAGAAGAACAGGCTGACCCAGAGGCGGATTTGAGTAGATGGGCTTCTTTATTGCGGTACTTGTTCTCCTGGACCCAATTGTCCATTAAGCACCAGATTAGTTACATCATACTCTTTTTATTTAGATTAGTATGTAAATTTCTACATTTATTACAACACCCCCAAAACCCTTATGGAGTAATATGAATGCCCATACAATGAATATTAATAACCCTCTACTGAATATAATTATCCCCGCCCCGATTACTATTTGCCTCATTAGCATATTCTACCGATCAATTTTACTTTGAAGATACACTTCTTTGCTATAATTGCAAATATATATATATATATAATTGAACTCCTTGGATCAGCAGTTTTTAGGGAAGGGAGAAAGGGGCCATGACCCCAAACTCGACTGTGCAGCTGGGAAAGAAAGGGAGAGGGAGATAACACTACTTTACCCCAAAAGGTATCCTTTTGATCCCCACATTCCTTAGGCAGCTGCAACCTTATCAAAACCCTTAACAAGGAGAAGGGAGGGGAGAGGTGTAGCCCTAAATCTATCAAACACAGAAAGATGCCTACACTTTATCTATTAAGCGCAGAAGCGGTGCTTGCCCATGCCTTTACTCCGTAATGCCATCTCCGTTCACCAGCAGTTTCCCAGGTTTCTGCTTTAATCCTTACATATCCCAACAACTGCCCTGTTGCTTTTCTTCTTACTTTTTTAATGCAGTTGTGGTTCCTAGTCCCTTCTCCATTAATTAGCCCCTTTTTAATGTCTTCATTACTTGAGCCTACATTCTCATTGGCCAGATTTTTGTCACCATCCCCTATAACAGTGTTTCCCAAACTGGGACACTGCTTATATAGGGAAAGTCCCTGGCGGGCCAGGCTGGTTTGTTTACCTGCCGCGTCTGCAGGTCTGGCCGATCAGAACTCCCACTGGCCGCGGTTCGCTGCTACAGGCCAATGGGGGCTGCTGGAAGCGGCGGCCAGTACGTTCTTCGGCCCGCGCCACTTCCAGCAGCTCCCATTGGCCTGGAGCAGCGAACCACAGCCAGTGGGAGCCCCGATTGGCCAGACCTGCAGAAGGGGCAGGTAAACAAACTGGCCCGGCCCGCCAGGGGCTTTCCCTACACAAGCAGTGTCCCAAGTTTGGGAAACACTGCCCTATAAGACCTTCTTTAAAGTTCTCCTTATCAGGTTAGCCAGATGATGTCCAAAGATGCTCTTCCCAGTATTTGATAGATGGAGCCCATCCCAGCACAGTAATCCTCTTTCCCAGAACATCAGCTTGTTGTTCAAGAAGCCAAAACCCTCTCACCAACACCACCTGCATAGCCATGCATTTACTTCTATGACTTGATGTTCCCTGCCCGGGCCTTGAACCGGGAGTATGGAAGAGAACACCAATTGCACCCCAAACTCTTTTATCCTTCTTCCCAAACCCACATAGTATACCGATACACATTTGTCTCTCAGAATGTGTGTGCAAAATATCTGACCTGGGGTTATCTCCTTAGGCCAACACTAGATGACCTCCTGAGGTTTCTTCCAACCCTAATCTTCTATGATTCTATTCTGCTAAATCTCAGCCTTTAGCATAACTACATCCACAAGACTGCATTCTAATACAACAGGTCTTTAATTATAGCAACCCAGTTATTTTTTCTCCTACTTGCTGTTACAGCTTTCATAACTTCCATTAAGCAAAAGAATTACATGCTTCTCAAAACTATAAACCCTCCAAAATCAGGTCAGGAGTCAACAAGAATCAATCTTTCAAGCATCTCAGCAGGAGACACTCAATCCCTTGTCAGATAGAGTCATCAGAGGGAACAATCTCTCACTTCTTATATTTCCAAGATTCAAAATACCATCTAAATGTTGACAATTTGTTTTGTGCAATGACAGTATACAAAGATATCACTTTCTGCATTACTAATAAACCAATGTTAGATTCACCCATATCATCAAGAATATAAAATTATTCAGGCAGCTAAAAGTCTCATATCGCATGCTGGTCTGTCTGTCTTTTACAAATTTTGTATTGATATAAATTGCCTCTTTCCTGTCAATTGTTTATGGGATGGGTTGGCTGCTGCAAACTGTTTCGATAATGCTGAATTTAAAAGAGGACAAAGATCCTATTATAAGCTGTCTCTCTCTCTTTGATGAGCTCACAAGAAAAATAATAATTTTCTACCATAAAGTTCTTAAATATTTTATGTGGGCCTTAACAGCCGTGTCTACTTATTTGCCTCCAAATGATGTTACTTTCCTACTGTAAGCTTCTACAATAATTTCTTTGCTTTACATCACTCAGCCTGTTGGAGTTAAGAATCAAGCAGTTTCAGGAAGAAAATAGCCCTTTATTCAAAATCAAAAGTGGGTAAAATAAAAATAAAGGAGGTGTAGACAGAGGGCAGTAATGATCTATTTATTGGGATTACAACCATGAAAAAGAAAAGGAAAGCGCTAGGTACAGGTGACATCACTAAGATAGAAAATGAGAGTATTTTTTGAAGCAACCAGCATATTTTAGGTGAAGTCTGCCCAGAATATTCTCAATAACCTACCCCTAAAAGGTCAGCTGATAGTACACTTCAGTTGAGCAACACTCAGTCTTTCAGTGCTGGTCTGTGCTGAAAACTTATATCAACATAGCTACAACTCCAGGGTGTGAAAAATCCCCACCCCTGAAAGATGTAGCTATGTCAGCCTAACCCCATCGTGCAAACAGTGCTGGGTCAGTAGAAGAATTCTTCTGTTAACCCAGCTACCACCTCTCAGGGAAGTGGATTACTTACACTGATGGGAGAACTCCTCCCATTGCTGTAGTGCTGTAGCATTTTAAGTGTTGACATGTCTTCAGGGAAGGTAAAATCTCTGAAGAGTTGTGGAAACAAGCTCAGCAGGAAAATGACTTTGACACTGTGGACATAATTTGGTCATGTCTGTTCTAAATGACTTGGGCTGATGGGACAAAGCTATCCAAGAAACTAACCAAGATGGCTGAGAAGTTCTTCATTTTCCCGTATTCTAATGCAGTGGAGGAGTGTGCCTTGAGTACAATCAAGAAAAATAAAACTCTATTATAGAAAAATCATGGAGTTGTCTGAGAGAGCATGGAGTTGATCATAGCTATCCGCAACAGTTTTGAGCTGAAAAACAAAGAAGGTAACTTCAGAGCATAGCAAACAACATTCCAAAACACGCAGATTTTATGATTAAGAAATCAGTATAATCCATGATATAGTACATTTTCTTGTGCAACAGTATATATTACTACAAAATTCTACATTTTAAACAAATATTAGAAAAAACTAAAATATTTTATTTCTATAAAATATATATACATGTACTTAATTTTAAATATTTTCAGCCATTCAAACCACTGCACATTCAAGTTGTCATCTTGAGGACAGGCACTTTCAGATTCAATGCTACCATAAACTTTGATTCATGTGACAAAATCCCAGGGATGAGTTTCTCACCCCAGCTCTAGCATCTTTATACAGGATAAAAGAGCTGGAACAATATAAGGGGCTGTAAAAGCCGCAGATCCTACTGGGGGAAAATTATCCTGGTGCAATAACTGAGGAAAACAGCCATAGGCCATCTTCAGTGGATGTCCATGCAGGCCCTGGCATATGGTGCTGTGACCTTAAGAACACTCCAATGCCACAGGGTAAGGGGCTCCCTGGTATGTAACAGTGGGTCGCAACTGGCCTGACTAGCTCAGTGCACCCTATACACTGTTGTCATGATATTTATTTAAAAGGTGTCTTGTAATATTTCATTGGAAAACTAGTAACTCATTGATCATTAATATTCTTGCAACCTGTATGTTCCTCAAATGTGTTTGGGAGACACATATATTTCTCAAATGTGTTTGGCCTGTTGGTCCTAGACAAAGGAATTTTGTTTTCCAGGCTTGACAGTGTCTCCAATGTAAATTATGCAAGGTGTGACCTAAGACAATGAAAAGCACATTTACATGCAAAGTAAACAAAGCCATCAAGCAGGCAGGTGGGGAAAGATGACAACTTAATTATGATGGTGGATGGAGAATACACCCCCAGGAAGTCTTCCTGCCTCCTGAAACTGGGTCAATGGACTTTGGGAAGATATAAGTGAAGACAAAAAGCCATTTTATCATCTTTTACCTGAGGAGACAAAGAAACCAAGTGCTTTGGTCTCTGTGTTGGAGTCTGGCTGAAGACTGACCTGCCAAGCTGGAAGACAGACTGTGGTGAGAAAATTACTTTGAAAAGTAGTTAATTTAGGCTTTAGTCTTAGAAGGATATTTTTATTTTTGTTTATTTTTAACCATTTCTATCCCTATCCTTTCTACTTGATATCACTTAAATCTGTGTTCTATTATTAATAAACTTGTTTTATTTTTACTACAAACCAACTCAATGCTGTGTATTGAAGTGGAGGGTGTGTTAATGCCAGTAAAGTTAACAGACTGCTGTGTACTGTCTCTTTAAAGGCACAGCAAACTTGATAAGGTTTTATGAGTGTTACAGTGGGAGGGGCTGAAGACTGCAGAGAAATGTTTTTGGAGAGAACTCAGGCTAGAAGGGTTGTTGAAGTTCCCTTGCAAAGAGTAACTAGGCGGTGGAAACCAGGATGAGGCCTCTTTGCTTGTATGCTGGCTGTGGGTATCTAGGCTGTGAGCCACAGCAGCCTAGCATTTAAGGCACCCAAATGTCTACTTGAAAAAAGTGCCAAAAAAGTAATTTAAAAAAAATCAAATAGTACACAATGCTCTTAAAGCTGAAGAATTTGCAGGGCAGGTGTTGACTGAACCCCTTTATTGACCTGGGTGAACCCCAAAGCATCACAGTTGCATTCCAGGGCAGGGCTGTGAGTGGGAGGGGTGTGTTGGGTGCAAGGCCAAAGCACATAGTGCTGTGGAGATTCTGGACAGTGTTGTTGCACGTATTACAGATGAAGATATAACTTATGTTATATCTACACCATAATGGCTACTGAGGCACAGCTATGGTGCTGCAGCTGTGCTGTTCTAGTGCTGTAGTGTCAATGCTTCTTACATTGATGGAAGAGGTTTTTCTGTTGATGTAGGTAATCCACCTCTCTGAGAGGCAGTAGTTAGGTTGACAGAAGAATTCTAGATAGATGTGTCTATGGTTGGGGTTAGGTTGACCTAACTACGTTGCACAAGGTGTAAAATTTGTCACAGTCCTGAGTGAAGTAGTAGTAATTTAATTTGTAGATGTAGAGCAGGCCTCAGACAGTTGTCAAAATTATTTTGGGGGCTACTCCATTCCCTTGCTTAGCCCAGAATCTAAAAGTGCAAAGATGATTTAGAGACCCAATAGACCCCACATCCTCTGAGCTATGAGTTCATTGCTATGTGTCTTAGAAACACAACACAGAATCTTACCTCAGAATTTAAAATGTATTCCTTGGATACCTCTGCCATCAGGGTCCTGCCCCAGTCATTATTCTTCCTTTCCTCTGGCTTTATTTCCACTGGCTGTCACCTCTAGGACATTGGTACACCCCGGGGTCCTTTTCTTTTTGGGAACCTTCTATAGAGTAGCTTTTATTTTCTAGCTGCTAATGTAGGAAGAACGGCTTCTCTCTCATCTTCAGTAAGGCAAGAATACAGTACCTTAACACAGCACCTTTTGCGAACAGGGGCTGCTAACAGGGAGTTTTGCAAGGGAGTTCTCCACGTGAAGGAGGAGCAATACAGCACCCTTTTGGGGTAAGTGACTGTCTGTAGTGTGTGTTTGTTTGTGTTTGGGGGTTACTTGCTGTGTGCTGAGCTTGTGTTTGTCAGTCTGTTTGGTTGGTTGGTTGGTTGAAGGACCGTGTACTGTGGCTGGCAGTTGGAAGCTGTGAACTTCAAAGGAAGGTCTGAAGGCTAGAAGCCTCTGGTAAGTGGCTGAGCCTTAATCAGTGGGCAGGGCATTCATATAGGCCAGGGCTTTATAAAGCAGCGCACAAGTGACCAGGGAGCTTTTGCGAACAGGGGCTGCTAACAGGGAGTTTCGCAAGGGAGTTGGGAAGGGGCGAGGGTCCCTTGCCGGTTCTATCTGTTTTCCCTTTATTCTCCTTAAAACCTAAAACTTCTTGCTTAAACAACCCTTTCAGCGGGCAGGGGGCTGCAGACGGGAGTTTGACAGAGGGAGGCTTACGATGGTTAGGAAGACCTGCAACACCTATGCCAGCACTGCTTCTGTCTCCTCCACCTGTGCCTGTAGCAAGACAGAGCGCCTGAGCATGGATGCTTCTACCCAGATCCTGGTGTGGTTTTGCAGAGACTGTAACTTGCAATTTCCACTTACTGATATCCAGGCTGCGGGGACCATCCAATGTGAAAGGTGCCTGCTGGTGGAATCTCACAGGCAGCAGGTGGGAGAGCTATAGGAGGAGGTGGATAGGTTGAGGAGCATCCGAATCCACGAGCAATTCCTCGACAGTGTCCATGTGGAGACAGCTGAGGTAGCTGTCCCAGTACACAGGACTGCTGATACACCACTGGTGGAGGAGGAGATGGCTCAGGGTGGATACTAGCAGCTGGTTACTTCTGGCAGCAGGTAGTGCTCCACCCCTGCTCCAAACCCTCCCGCCGTGGTAATAGGTAACCGTTATGCTCTTCTTGATACAGGAAAGAAGGCATCACCCCCTACAGTAAAGGAGGAGAAGCCTTGTACCCCTAAGGCTGGTAGGTCTGCTGCCACCACTGCAAATAGGAAACGTAGGGTAGTGGTGGTCGGAGACTCTCTGCTGAGGGGGACGGAGGCGCCCATCTGTCGCTCTGATATTTCATCTCGGGAGGTATGCTGCCTGCCAGGAGCCCGTATCCGAGACGTTACAGAGGCATTGTCGAGGATTATCCAGCCCTCTGACTACTACCCCATGCTACTCATCCATGTGGGCACAAATGATACTGCGCGGTGTGACACTGAGCGGATCAAGAGTGACTACAGGGCTCTGGGAGTACAGGTGAAGGAGTTTGGAGTGCAGGTGGTATTCTCTTCGATTCTTCCTGTCAAAGGTAGGGGCCCGGGCAGAGACAGATGCATCATGGAGGTGAATGCCTGGCTGCGAAGATGGTGTCGCCAGGAGGGCTTTAGCTTCTTAGACCACTGGATGCTATTTGAGGAAGGACTGCTAGGCAGAGATGGCGTTCACCTTTCGAGGAGGGGAAAGACCCTATTTGGACACAGACTGGCTAACCTAGTGAGGAGGGCTTTAAACTAGGTTCGACGGGGAGAGGTGAGCAAAGCCTGCAGGTAAGTGGGAACATGGAGACCTGGGAGATGGGTCGGAAATGAGAGGGAGTGTGGGCTATATTGGCAGAGAGAAAGGAGGGTCAGGACAAAACTGGGAGGAAAGATCAAACCAGTATCTTAGATGTCTATATACAAATGCGAGAAGTATGGGTAATAAGCAGGAAGAACTGGAAGTGCTAATAAATAAATACAACTATGACATTGTTGGCATCACTGAAACTTGGTGGGATAATACACATGATTGGAATGTTGGTGTGGATGGATACAGCTTGCTCAGGAAGGATAGACAGGAGAAAAAGGGAGGCGGTGTTGCCTTATATATTAAAAATGTACACACTTGGACTTAGGTAGAGATGGACATAGGAGATGGAAGTGTTGAGAGTCTCTGGGTTAGGCTAAAAGGGGTAAAAAACAAGAGTGATGTCATGCTAGGAGTCTACTACAGGCCACCTAACCAGGTGGAAGAGGTGGATGAGGCTTTTTTTAAACAAATAAAATCATCCAAAGCGCAAGGTTTGGTGGTGATGGGGGACTTTAACTATCCGGATATATGTTGGGAAAATAACACAGCAGGGCACAGACTATCCAACAAATTCTTGGACTGCATTGCAGACAACTTTTTATTTCAGAAGGTTGAAAAAGCTACTGGGGGGAAGCTGTTCTAGACTTGATATTAACAAATAGGGAGGAACTCATTGAGAATTTGAAAGTAGAAGGCAGCTTGGGTGAAAGTGATCATGAAATCATAGAGTTTGCAATTCTAAGGAAGGGTAGAAGGGAGAACAGCAAAATAGAGACAATGGATTTCAGGAAGGCAGATTTTGGTAAGCTCAGAGAGCTGATAGGTAAGGTCCCATGGGAATCAAGACTGAGGGGAAAAACAACTGAGGAGAGTTGGCAGTTTTTCAAAGGGACACTATTAAGGGCCCAAAAGCAAGCTATTCCGCTGGTTAGGAAAGATAGAAAATGTGGCAAAAGGCCACCTTGGCTTAACCACGAAATCTTGCATGATCTAAAAAATAAAAAGGAGTCATATAAAAAATGGAAACTAGGACAGATTACAAAGGATGAATATAGGCAAACAACACAGGAATGCAGGGGCAAGATTAGAAAGGCAAAGGCACAAAATGAGCTCAAACTAGCTACGGGAATAAAGGGAAACAAGAAGACTTTTTATCAATACATTAGAAGCAAGAGGAAGACCAAAGACAGGGTAGGCCCACTGCTTAGTGAAGAGAGAGAAACAGTAACAGGAAACTTGGAAATGGCAGAGATGCTTAATGACTTCTTTGTTTCGGTCTTCACAGAGAAGTCTGAAGGAATGCCTAACATAGTGAATGCTAATGGGAAGGGGGTAGGTTTAGCAGATAAAAAAAGAACAAGTTAAAAATCACTTAGAAAAGTTAGATGCCTGCAAGTCACCAGGGCCTGATGAAATGCATCCTAGAATACTCAAGGAGCTAATAGAGGAGGTATCTGAGCCTCTAGCTATTATCTTTGGAAAATCATGGGAGACGGGAGAGATTCCAGAAGACTGGAAAAGGGCAAATATAGTGCCCATCTATAAAAAGGGAAATAAAAACAACCCAGGAAACTACAGACCAGTTAGTTTAACTTTTGTGCCAGGGAAGATAATGGAGCAAGTAATTAAGGAAATCATCTGCAAACAGGTGGTAAGGTGATAGGGAACAGCCAGCATGGATTTGTAAAGAACAAATCATGTCAAACCAATCTGATAGCTTTCTTCGATAGGATAACAAGTCTTGTGGATAAGGGAGAAGCTGTGGATGTGGTATACCTAGCCTTTAGTAAGGCATTTGATACGGTCTCGCATGATATTCTTATCGATAAACTAGGCAAATACAATTTAGATGGGGCTACTATAAGGTGGGTGCATAACTGGCTGGATAACCGTACTCAGAGAGTTGTTATTAATGGTTCCCAATCCTGCTGGAAAGGCATAACGAGTGGGGTTCCGCAGGGGTCTGTTTTGGGACCGGCTCTGTTCAATATCTTCATTAACGACTTAGATATTGGCATAGACAGTCCGCTTATTAAGTTTGCGGATGATACCAAACTGGGAGGGATTGCAACTGCTTTGGAGGACAGGGTCATAATTCAAAATGATCTGGACAAATTGGAGAAATGGTCTGAGTTAAACAGGATGAAGTTTAACAAAGACAAATGCAAAGTGCTCCACTTAGGGAAAAAAAATCAGTTTCACACATACAGAATGGGAAGAGACTATCTAGGAAGAAGTACGGCAGAAAGGGATTATAGTGGACCACAAGCTAAATATGAGTCAACAGTGTGATGCTGTTGCAAAAAAAGCAAACATGATTCTGGGATGTATTAACAGGTGTGTTGTGAGTAAGACACGAGAAGTCATTCTTCCGCTCTACTCTGCTCTGGTTAGGCCTCAGCTGGAGTATTGTGTCCAGTTCTGGGTACCGCATTTCAAGAAAGATGTGGAGAAATTGGAAAGAGTCCAGAGAAGAGCAACAAGAATGATTAAAGGTCTTAAGAACATGACCTATGAAGGAAGGCTGAAAGAATTGGGTTTGTTTAGTTTGGAAAAGAGAAGACTGAGAGGGGACATGATAGCAGTTTTCAGGTATCTAAAAGGGTGCCATAAGGAGGAGGGAGAAAACTTGTTCACCTTAGCCTCTAAGGATAGAACAAGAAGCAATGGGCTTAAACTGCAGCAAGGGAGGCCTAGGTTGGACATTAGGAAAAAGTTCCTAACTGTCAGGGTGGTTAAACACTGGAATAAATTGCCTAGGGAGGTTGTGGAATCTCCATCTCTGGAGATATTTAAGAGTAGGTTAGATAAATGTCTATCAGGGATGGTCTAGACAGTATTTGGTCCTGCCATGCGGGCAGGGGACTGGACTTGATGACCTCTCGAGGTCCCTTCCAGTCCTAGAATCTATGAATCTATGAATAAGTCTCTTCTTCAAACGTGAGAGGGGAAATTATCTAGTTTACTGAAGGAAAGTTTTATTTGAAGGCAGTACTAGAAGAATTGTTTCACTGACAGGGACTGAATTTAATGGACTGAAACAGTGGACTGAAAGTAAGAAGATATTGAATGTACTCAGAAAAGGTTTCCTTTGGTATCCAAGATGGTTATGCAATTATTGATTTTAACATAATGATTTACTTAAAAATAGCTGCATCCCCTGACTCCCTAGCCACCTGGCATGTGCTTTTGGAGTCATGAACTTGAATTGCTTTATCAAAATATTACCAGATGTAATGTTTTCTCATATCTACATTCCAAGACAAGTTGATGGAGGAATTACTACTTTAAAAATGTTTACATTTCAAATTATCCAGCTTTAAGAGCATTGTGTACTATTTGATTTTTTTAAAAATTACTTTTTTGGCACTTTCTTCAAGTAAGACATTGCCTCAATAAATTATTTAAACTTGACTGAAATAATATCTTGGTCCATCTGATATCTCCAAATTTATGCATTTCCTAAGTATCTGAGCAGGTTGGAGCAGCCAGTATTTATAATTACTTATTAGCTAATACTCTACACAGAACTAATATATTAGGAGCTCTTTAGAAATGAGATATATAATCTCAGAGTGGTCTGCAATGTGCTTGTGTATTTAAAAAGCCACAAATGACCTCTGAACATGACTAACACAACAAAATTTAATCTTCCTTATCTACCAGACACGAGACAGCATACAAACTGTGGTTTGCACCAGTTTGTTCCATATTACTCTACCTTACCACCTCTTTTGTATATCAAACCTTAATAATTATATTGCATCTTCTTTGAACTTTTGTATGTCTTCATAAAATACAATAAAACATGTAAATAACCAAGTGAAATAACAATCACACTGAATTTTTAAAGCTATATTTACAATTATGAGGATGATCATATTTATGAAGTTTACCCAGTTGTAGGGAGGATTTGAATGTTTATGCCATAAAAGCTCCTTCTGACTAGTACAATACTCCCTTTCTCTACATTCGTAATAATATTTTATGAGCCCTGACTCCAATCTTCCCAGTCTTCCAAAGTAAAACTAGAGTTTAGAGCATTATTCCATATTGATAAATAAAATATGTTGCCTATCACAATACTACCTAATGTCTCAATAAGGCTGTTCCAATAACAGTGAGTGATAGTTCCCACCCTAATCAAAATATAGTGGGCATTTGGATTTTTCTCAACAATTCCATCCTCAATACTCAATCTAAGCAAGAAAGACCATGGAGTTGCAGTGTAATAACAGAGCAAATCTGGTCCATAAAGCTGAATATGGAGTTACTAATGAAAAGAGAAGATGAGATCTATTTATATCTGGAATCTATGAGAGAGTCTGATTACCTTTTTAGTGAAGTGATATGTCATCTTCTGCATTAAGCCAGTTGATAGAAATGAGAAGTTATACAATATGGCAAGTACAGGAGACTCCATGAGGAGGAATAATAGAAATGAGTGAGACCTCCAAGAGGAATATAGACAAGACATCTGCTCAAAGATAGGGGGGCTGATATTACAGTACCTCAAGATGAGAGCTCGACTAACTACTTGATGTGAAAAAAAATATTTTTCAGAACTGGCCTATATTGTATTCTCAGATTGCGGATCATGATTTTTTATGGATTTATTTGTTATTCATAAGTGATTAATAACTTTTATTAATATGTTTGAGCCTATGTTTAAGAACTGTTGATTTCACTTTTGAAATGAATGTTTGAAATTCTCTGTTTGGCTACATGATATGGTTTCTGTTCCTTGATTGAATAACAGCCTTTAGAAGGACAGTGTCTAAAGAAGTCATTGGCACATTGAATCTCTCATGGGTTCACTCAGCTGTTTGTTGGAAAGTCATTGGCTTTCTCACTCTCTTATTCTCTTCCTTCCCCTAATAGTATTAAATTGTTGGTAATCATTAGATGGTGCCCTTAGAGATGGTGTTATATGGTCTGTTTATCCAAATGGAGAGAAGTTAGATGCTGAAAAATGCCTCCTGTCAGATGTAGAAAAATGCCTCTTGTCAGTTCTTTTTAGAAGACAGGCATAATCACCAGTAAAATCTGTTGGTGCTTGACTATCTCCCTACCACTGAAATCATTGTATTAAGTATAGAACTACTCCCTACAAACAAAATATTACAGGATGCCAAATCCAGCCATTACTCATAGTCACACAAACCTAGCCCCATCCATATAATCAAAAACAGGGAAAATATGCAGAAAAATTATCAAGTACCTAAACAAGTATAACAGGATTAGGGGCAGGGGTATTGTAAAATGGGAACCTACCCCACCCTAAGTTATCACAGTGGGAAGAGAAGCATCCTGTCTCTCACTGCCCCCGGCGTTACCCAGAGGAACAGTCTGGGCGTGATTCCCCACCTGTGGGAAGGGGTGGGACACTAGTAGCTCCAGGAGACTTCCTTTGCCTCTAATCTACCTAGAGAGGTTATACCAGTAGGGCCTTGCCTCTGGGTCCCCAAAACACTCTGGGATTGTGTTTAAGGCTGCAATCCAATTACCCTCCTTCTTGAGGGATGTCAAAGCTGCCTGAGAGAATCCAGGACTGAGTCTGAACATGGAGATTCCAAATCAGCTCACCCTGTCATCATGGTACTTCTTCCCCAGTTGCTGCTCTTACCCATGTCAGATCCATCTGTGAGGTGGAGTGCTCTCCTCCGGTTCCTAGACAGATTCCCAATAAGTAACATACACCTAACTGAGGTAATAGCCTTATCTTGAACTAAACTGTTAAAATGGGCACACACACAAAACACCAAATCAAGTAAAATAGATTAATCTTTCTCAGGCACACCCTGAAAATGGGGGGAAAAATTGTTAACAAGTTTCAAAATGTATTAAGCAGTTGAATAATACACTAAAACAATCCTTACACTACTACTTACATGGAAATGAAAAGACCTACTAAACCCCTCCCCCCCACACACACTTTAAACAGTAACCGTCTCTTCTCTGAGCTGGGGAAATTTGGCTCTTTGGTTTGATAGTTCCAGAAGGGGTGTGTGGTGAGGATAATGCCCTGCCCACCAGGTGAGGGTGTCACTCAGAGTTCCACATAAATTGTCACAGCAGTGCCAAGACCCCCCTTTTCCTTTTTTGTGCAAGCTCAAAATTATCCCCCTATAACAGAGACCTTGATTTGAAAGGTCACTAGATTTTGTGTCACAGTAAGCTTTAGTGAATTAAGAAGACCTGTCTTCCAAGCAGGTGAATGTACTGGCTGAGTACACACCGATGGAAAAAGAGACAAAGAAAAAAACCTTCCTCCTCTGAGCTCCAGACTCCTCTGCCTGCTGCAATGATGCTATTTTCCGGGCTGTGCACAGCTCAGACAAGCCTTTGCTTCAGGACTGGACTGGAACAGCCTCCACAAAATGAGCTGAAGTTACCCTGCAGGACTTGTCACTTTCTCCCTGGATTCAGGGGCTGCTGGGAATCCCCCAGATTGGTGCTAGTCATGTCTGGTGTCAGGGCAGTGTGATGGTGGGGTTACTGGGTTCCCACAGTTTGTCCCACTCACTGCTGGTTCTTTCCCTTGTTCACAGTGGATTCCCACTTTCCTTACTGAACCTCCTCCACTCTACTCTCTGGCTCCCTCCTACACATGTTGCTGTGTCTTTACACAGCTCACTTCTCTCACACTCTTGGCTTCCAGGTACAGCCCTCTTACTCCACCCAGTGCTGCTCTCGTCGAGTGTCCTTCCCCCAGCACACCCGGCATCTGGGACCTGAGCTGGGGCTCCTCGACTGGCCTGCCTGCTTGGTCAGTCAGACTGACTTTGGATGTTGGTTTGCAGTTCTTTGATTGGCCAGAAACCCTCTCAGTCCCAGGATCCTTACTGCTCTTTGGCCCTTCCTCTTTGTCCTGGTACAGAGTGAGGGCCAACCAATCCCTCCCCCCCCCCAAGTTTTAGAAAGGGGCCAACAGCCCGCTTACACATGGCTGGATAAATAACGATTTACAATTTGTAAACACATTGAATAATTTCCCCCACTATTTGACGAACTCTACTCAAGATTTCCATGTGCCTGAAGAAGAAGCCAGGAATGATTGTGAAGGTGGTTGAATCTGTCAGGCCAATAATAGTCCAGGAAATTTGGAAGACAGAGCCCGCTGTCTAATTTTAGACAACCTTCACTAACATCTTAAAGGCTGGATTTAAACCACAGAAAGTATGTGGACCATTCTCTGGCATTTCTGATAA
This sequence comes from Chrysemys picta bellii, assembly GCF_011386835.1. Classification (NCBI taxonomy): domain Eukaryota; kingdom Metazoa; phylum Chordata; order Testudines; family Emydidae; genus Chrysemys; species Chrysemys picta. The sequence goes on along the minus strand of NC_088793.1, from coordinate 46,469,933 downwards.
ACTGTATTATTCTTGCTCTTGGTTTAGTTATGCAGGTTTGCCATTCCCACTATCTTTTTGTTTAATTATAGTAAATAGTTACTTAGGAAAGTCCTTTTGAGTGTGTATCTAAACATGAAAAAAATGTGTGTTCTTAACTCTGGTTATATAACCTGGGTTAGTTAATTTGGATTAAAATAGCAACAAAGACGTGGCAACTCTGCTTCTATCTCAGGTTAGCAGCTTGAGTTCAAGCCTATAGGGAAGCTATAGGGTTAGCTAATACATGTTAAGAATACACCTTTTTTTGCTGTGTAGACATAAGAGTATAAGGTAAATTAGCAAGGGCCTTTAAACAGAAAGAGTTATTTTCCTGCTAGCAGTTCACAATAAAGTTGTGTTTATCAGCTCCCTTTGTGCCTTTTCTTTATGTAGACAAATATAACACCAATCTTTCTTTCTGATCAGTCATATACAAGTATTCCAGATTTTTCCTCTTATTCCAGGTAATATAGGGAATGAAAATCCAAGCCCTAAAATAAAGTCTATACGGTTTCCCACAACAGGCCTTTGTTTAGCTTGTTGAAGTCTGTGCCTTTCTAAAAACTTTCAACCTTCCCTTGATTTTTTTTTTTTTAGTGCACTCTTCCAGGCTTAGGTAAAAGGTGGCAATTTTTACTTGGTGTGATTCCAGTGGATCTTGAAAGAGAGAACTATGATCATCTCAGATTGTGATAGTGCCTGTCACACTTCCCTATCTGTAGCATGTTGGTCACTGAGGTTACTGCACACTGGGAAGATTGCAGGCTTAATTGAAGTCAATTAACTAGTTTCTGTTGGGGATTACTGACACTGGGGTGGCAATTGGTGGGCTAATGAGGCAATTGCCTCAGTAATTGGGAGGATATATTTGGGAGGAACTGGGAGTAAAATGTGAGGATTCAGAGAGTGAGCTGGGGGAAGAGGAGTGAAAGCTGTGTGGAAGTGTCTGTTTGCTGTATACCTGTGGTTTCTTCTGTTATGCTTTGAAACTGAAGATTAAAAGCACATGTGGTGAAAGGAAAATGGCCTGCTTCTGTTTGTGGCAAGAAGATCAGAAGAATACACTAAGCAGTAAGAAGAAGAACAGGAGTACTTGTGGCACCTTAGAGACTAACAAATTTATTAGAGCATAAGCTTTTGTGGACTACAGCCCACTTCTTCGGATGCATAAGTGGGCTGTAGTCCACGAAAGCTTATGCTCTAATAAATTTGTTAGTCTCTAAGGTGCCACAAGTACTCCTGTTCTTCTTTTTGCGGATACAGACTAACACGGCTGCTACTCTGAAACCTGACACTAAGCAGTGGGACTCACAGGATAGGTGAAGGGATTCTCTATGACAGGAAGATATTGGAGTTATTGTTAAAGGGCATATTCCTTCACCTGCTCACTTCCCTGGTCCTTCTCGCATGGACAGAGAGCAATAATACCCGAAGTCTGAAGGTGCAAACAATTTGATGTTTATTGGGGTGAACTTTCAGCAAGCATTATTCCAGTTTCCTTCCTTAGTGTCCCTCTTCCCAGCTCTGACACCACAGAGCCTTGTCTGTGTCCCTGTTCCCATTCTCCCCCTTAGCAAAACATGATTCCAATTTCCCACCCCCATTCACTGTTCCCATTCCCCCCTTACTTCCTGATTGACTGCAGACTATATAGTAAAACTTAAGTTTTGCTTAGCTGTACCTTAACCAATTATTTTACTGAAATTTAACTAACCAATTTTAACATATTGTAACATGATTATTTAACCAATTATATCCCACCAACTTAATTGGCTTACACCCAACAAAATTAATTATACAGCAGACAGAAACAATTATAGAACCAGACAGAAATTATACAGACAAACAATAGGGAAATGGGGACTACAGTGATAGAACAACAAAGAAATGAGGATTTCACATTGCAGCTATTGCTAAGTGTGTTCTTGCCAGACAGGATGCTACCAAACTAAGTTTTCTTTAAATCTTTTAGGCTCTTCCCTTTCTCTGGAGGTGATAGATCGGATCACCTTCCTAGCAGCCCCAGATTGCCTTATTTCAATGTGACTAGTTTGGAATGTGAGGCTGTGACCGTTCACTTTCCAGCTTATGGCTGCCTTTGCTGCTTAGCCAAAGACCTTAGCCAAAGAACAGGGCCTCAGTCTGTTACAATAAGAGAAGGCCCTTACACCGGCAGACAGTGATTTTGATTCTTTCTCTAGCTAAGTGATAAGAATACACCTAAATTCTTAAAGTATAGGCCTTTTCCGACAGGCCTGAATATCTATATTCTAACACTCCACCCCCTTTTCTTTTTCTTTTGGGATCTTTCTGCCCAGGTATTCCTGGAAAAGCATAGGACATATTGCGACACATTTTTGATAGGGCCAGGCATTAAGGTGGAAGGTGTTGATATTTTATTTGTTTCACTGCCCCTTGTGTAGTATAGTGCCCTGCACCTTCTCTTGTATGGGCATACCACACCTATTTTAATTAGTGTTCCAGCCTTCCCATTATAGTGGGCCCGAGAAGTTGGGTTTGGGTTGTTTAGTACACTGCAGGGTTGGGAGGGCTTAACCTATAAGTTATGTAGTATTTTTATATGCAATGTAACACAAGTACAGTTAACAATACACCAGCTGCTATGATAATTTACAGCAACACCGAGAGTTCTGATTACTGCAGTATGGTTTAACATTAGAGCCACCACCAAAACACTGCCTCTCCTCCTTTGACAGGGTCAAGATCTTATGCGCTCAGTTGCTGGCAGTTGCAACAAGCTGCCCCTGCAGGTTTTGTGTGCTTTTATTTATATTATAAGTTTATTGAATGTTTACAGATAAGTGGGTTATTGTTTAAACCAACTTAACCACTTGGTATGGAATCAGGCCGTATGCCCTGGTTTGATTATTTACAGCAATAAGATTTACAGATTCATTTGTGCACCAAAGTTCAGATAGCAGCGTGTAGATGTGTGTAGTTTGGTTATGGTCTGGTGTAATTGTGCCCCCAGTAATATATACATTTTTAGCAAAACACCTTATACACAGTACATTTAACTGTTCACCCCTTGCCATAGGCCATTGATCCTGCTCCTCCATAGTCATTGGAGAGGGGCACATTCAAACATTTTCTTTGATTTATATCATTTAACACACCCCTCCATTGATTCCCAGTGAGCTTCTCCCTGTGCGGCCCACCTTAGTTGCTGTTTTATTTTTAGGTATCATGGTAGCTATTTACACAGGTGCTGGCCTCCTAGTTGAACATTCTGTATTCCCAAATACATCTTCCCCCCAGGTCAGCCTTTTGAAGCCATTCCCACCCACGTTATGAGGCTTTCTGTTTATTGAAACACAACAATGCTAGCAACAAGACAAACGCCATAGACAAACAACACAAAACATAGATTTATGGTATTTTGGGTTATTTTTTGCTGGCGCCCGCTTGCTTGTAGAGTGTCTGAAAAACAAAAGAAACAATTTCCGCCCCCCTGGTGGGGACAGATTATTGCTTAATAATAATACCAATTCCTTTTACAAATGTTCTTGCTAATTGCAGGAAAAACAGAAGAATTACCTCCAGGCTGTCCTTATTTTGTTCTATAGTTAGGCTAGTGAATTAACCCACTCACTGGTCATTTATGAAATTTATGAGGTGGTGTACCTCAGTTTCCCCTCTTGTACAACAGACCAGGTTTGCAATAGTTTTTTTTCCTGTACCAAGCTTTAAGTTTATTCTTAGGTAATAGCTGAGAGACAGCTTAAGATTTTTGCTCTGTACACACACACACCCCTTAGGGTTAACCTGTCCCCCTTATTTCTAGGTTTGACTTGTTTTTTTCACTTCCCTTTTCTGGAGGGCCATAATCTGAGTCTTCAGGTAGCTTGTTTGCTGACCAGATGTATTTATTATTTGCAGCTTCTTTGTGCTGCTACTTATGGGCAGTTTTCTTCTCCCCCCATCAGCTAGGTAATTTGCATCCACACTGAGGCTTTCTGGCTTGTTTTTGGATCCAAAGCTATCAGCAGCTCAGAGACTGTCTTAAAAGGGACACATTTCACTTCCACCAGAGTTCTGATTACTTTCCACTTTCATCTCCTGCTCCAAAACACACACAGACCTGAAAAAGAAAGCAAAACCTATCGTAGCTCCTTTTGGAGCCCTAATAGGATTTTAATTAAGTACCATGTTTTGTTTGAATTTTTTTTTACACCTCTTCTCCAATATACACTGCACAAATCCTGGGAAAATGCACATTCCTTCCATAGTTTAACCTCCATAACTTTATATTAGCCATATTAATTTTACACAAGGTGTAAACGCCTCCCCTGTACCCACAGAGTTTTCATGCACCCCCACTATAGCAACAGTCCAATCCCCCAGAGTGACCCCAAGGCTCAGTGTTCCCATCATTGTTCCCCTTTTCCTTTTCTTTTTCCTTTCCGCGTACACACTTTTTTTTTTGCCTAACATTCCTTGCACTGCGATTACTTTTTTTACACAACTGTACCCCGATTACACTTTTATTTTGTACAGATAGACAAAACCAGGGGAGCCAAGTTAAGTTTTAATAGAAATCCCTTACATTTTTTAGTGATTTTGATTACATTACCCAATAGTTAAATAATTTTGATTAGATTATTTTTTTGCCTGCTGCCTGCAGTAGTCCCTTTAAAGACCATTTTTGTGGGAAAAGGGCCCATTTTTTCTTAGAATAGCTGTAAAGGCTTTTGGGGACAGATGCATAGTGGTGGTAGTAGTCACTTTTTTTGGACCCCCTGGTATAATTTAATTACCAAGCTTTTATTCAATGTGACTGCACAGAGTTGCACATACAGTTACATTTATATAACTGAGTTTTATTATTAAATCTAAAACTTGCTTTTTGTAACACTACAACTGTTACCTTTACCATTTTTACAACTTTTAAATGTTTTTTTGCACCCTGTATTATTAATTTTTTGCAAGAGGTATTTGTAACTTTTTACTTTTTTTAAATTACTTACTTCTACATTTAATTTTTTAAGGTGGTGCAATTTGTTTGTAATAACTTAGCCACCAAGTACAATTATTGCCATACGGCTGCCTTAACCGGAGACTGTTTAAAAGGGCAGTAAAACATTTGTTTTTATGGTTGCTTATGGATTTTTTACTTTAAAAAATTTCAGTGGAATACAGCAGACCTTTGTTATACTTTGTCCAACCCCCACCCCTCCCAAAAAACATTTTACATAAGTATTTAAAGTACCCTTTATTAAAAGTTTAGAAAAACAAAAGTGTGGAAAGGTGGGGGAAGAGGTGGAAAGAAACCAATTAAGCCTGTTAGGTTAGTTTAAAGTACAGGCTACCAGCAGCAAATTAAGTAAACTGAGGGCTTGTCTATACTTACCGTGCTGGTTCAGCGGCAGGCAATCGAACGTCCAGACAAGACGCGATAAATCGAACTCAGAAGTGCTCCCCGTCGACTCCGGTAATCCTGCTCGCCGCGAGGAGTACGCGGAGTCGACGGGGGAGCCTGCCTGCCGGGTGTGGACCGCGGTAAGTTCGAAGTAAGGTACGTCGACTTCAGCTACGTTATTCACGTAGCTGAAGTTGCGTACCTTACTTCGATTTGGGGGTTTAGTGTAGACCAAGCCTAAGAGAAAGAAGGAAAAGAAGAAAAGGATATAGTTAGCTTTGAGCCAAGAGTAGGCTTTCTGGGTTGAAACAGTTGGGAACCCTTACCCCCAGGGTTTCATCCTGGCTTTGAGAGAAGAGTGGGTGTTGTTACCTACTCCTGAAAACCCTGCCATTTTTTACTTTGAAACCTTTTTTCCCCCCCTCCACTCCCCCAGCACCAAGTCCCAGCTCTTGTCTTTAAAGGTAGACTGTTAACTTTGCTTTTGAATTTAAACCCTGTTGTGCAAAATTATTTTTAACCACCCCTAACTAATTTACAATCCTTCAGCAGCCCTTGCTGAAACAGCACCAAACTTGAAAGATTACTGGCAGCTTTTTATAATGCTGCCCTTACTTTAAACCTTTTACAAGTGGACTGAAGTGCCTCCTTTCCCTGGAAGGCATTTCGTTTCAATGGGCAGGGACCTTTGTCCACTACCCATATACCAAGGAGGGTGGGCTCCTCAGCCACCCCCATCCCTCGGGGTTCCCTAACACTGCCTCCATTTTTTTAAATTTTATTCCAGGTTGACCCCTGCACCTGGTATGGGCCCTGGTTTTATTTATTTAATTTTTTTTTTTACCCTGGCTTGCCAGAACCCGCAACTACCATCACGAGAGTTTGCTATATCCCCAAGCAGCTGCGTGGACTGTTGGGGAGCGGGACTTACAGGCTGCCACTCACCTATCCAATGCGATGCATCCGAGTCACGGCACCAAGATGTTAGAGGGCTTATTCCTTCACCCACTCACTTCCCTGTTCCTTCTCGCATAAACAAAAAGCAACAATACCCAACGTCCAAAGGCGCAAACAATTTAATGTTTGTTGGGGTGAACTTTCAGCAAGCATAATTATAGTTTCCTTCCTTAGTGTCCCCCTTCCCAGCTTGGACACCACAAAGCCTTGCCTATGTCCTGTTCCCATTCTTCCCCTTAGCAAAACATAATTCCAATTTCCCTCCCCTGTTCCCATTCCCCCCCTTACTTCCTAATTAACTGCAAACTATATAGTAAAACTTGAGTTTTGCTTATCTGTACCTTAACCAATTATTTTACTAAAATTTAACTAACCAATTGTAACATATTATAACATAATTGTTTAACCAATTATATCCCACCACCTTAATTGGTTTACACCCAACAAAATTAATTATACAGCAAACAAAAACAGTTACAAAACCAAACAAACTGTACAAACAATAACAAATAAAAACTACAGTAATAAGACAACAACAAAAAATAAAAATTTCACATCCCAGCTATTAATAAGTAAGTTCTTGCCAAACAAAATGCTACCAAACTAAGTTTTCTGTAAATCTTTTAGGCTCTTCCCTTTCTCTAAAGGTAATAAACCAAATCACCTTTCTAACAGCCCCAATTGCCTTATTTCAATGTAACTAGTTTAAAATGTAAAAATGTAACCATTCACTTTCCAGCTTATGGCTGCCTTTGCTGCTTAGCCAAAGGCCTTAGCCTAAAAACAGGGCCTCAAACTGTTACAGTAAAAAAAAAAAAAAAGGCCCTTACACCAGCAAACAGTAATTTTAATTCTTTCTCTAGCTAAATAATAAAAATACACCTAAATTCTTAAAGTACAGGTCTTTGCAAACGGGCCTAAATATCTATATCCTAACAGTTATGTGTAATAACTAGAAAATATATTCAAAATGTCTACCAAAAAGTCTCATAAATAAGATCAGACTGTGTTCCTCCTTTAAATGTGGCTCAAACTAATCCTGCAATTATAAATCACACTGTCAGATTGCCTTTGAGGCTGGTCATCCTGGACAAAACTTGAAATCTTGACTTAGTTCTTTGTTATCCGAATGACTCCAATGTGATGTAGAGCTATGGCCATGTGCTTTCTTGTACATGCTAGGGTCTCCTGAATCTTTCTCTGGCTCCCTGTTAATGTGGCCTCATTGGGGTTTCAATTTGTACTCAATCTTGTAATCTGAATTCAATGGGTCTCTAAGGTACAGTTTGTGCAGATTAGATTGCAGGATTAGAGCATGAGTAAGTGATTCATTCACAACCAGATTCCAATGCCCTTACTCTACCTTATTTATGAGTAGTCCAAATAGCTTCAAGGGGACTACTCCTGAAAAATCAGAGCCTGATCCCTTTGATTGCTACAATGGATAGCACCTTACTCCATAAGTAGCTTCACCAAAATCATTGGAAATATTTGTGGAATAAGATGCTAGTCAATGTAAGAAAGAGGATCAGAATCTGGCTTTCTTAGTGTAAGGTCTGTGGGATAGCAACAGTCTTTTCATTGTTTTTGTGCAGTGCCTTAGACCAGTGCTTCTCAATTCGGGCCACCGCTTCTTCTGGGAAAGCCCCTGGTGGGCCAGGCCAACTTGTTTACCTGCCGCGTCCGCAGGTTTGGCCGATCCCGGCTCCCACTGGCCGCGGTTTGCAAACTGGCCCGGACTTTCCCTGAACAAGCGGCAGACCGGCTTTGAGAAGACAATGGGGCCCTAATCCTGAATGACATCTTTAGTGCAATACAAACAAACAATGAGAGTGAATATTTGCATTACATAAACTTTATTTTGATTCAGACACAACTTGTTAGTTTCCTTACTACTATGGCACCTGTATTATAACATTATATTTTTGCATTTCTTTTATAAATAAAGGCTGAAAAACCCTACTTTGGTTTTACATTTAGACTGGCTGCCAGCCACTTAATTTGCATAAGTGGGGGTGGCAGATGCACTTTATGTATCAGCACAACCACTTTGTAGCACACTTGGTAAAGCAGTACATGGTGCTGGATCATGCCAATGTTAACAGTAGCATAGTGAACTAATAAAAATAGCTGCAAATTTCAGCAGACACATGGAGTGCGAAAAAGCCACTTCTCTTGCATTTTCTGAGGTTGCATTATGGAGCAATTATTGGTGGTACAGGAACACTTTTTTGAAATGATCCAGTTTATTTTTGTTTGCAAGAAGAAAAAGAAGGCATAGAAAAAGCACAGTCCCAATAGAGCAAATGGAGTACGCTCCTGTGGAAGCAAACACTGCATAATTATCAGTGTAACCCTACTAGGAATAATTGTTATACATACATCTTCCATAAAACAAGTTACATACTTGACAGTTGAGAACTGTTCTTGAGCCCTGACAGCCTTTTGCTCACTGAAATCACAACCTGAACTATGTTGTAAAGTTGTCTAACCATAATGTTTTCCTCATTTATGCTGATCACTCACTGGTGCTGAATCTTGTAAACATTTTTTTTTAATTTATTGTTGCTAGGCTGCATGGGACCAGGAAACCAGGGAAATGCTGCATCCTCCACTGGATTTGAATGGAAAATATCCATGTGTACCAGGCTATTAGGCACTCACTTTTTGGCTTGATTTCTCTTTCTGACATGTTGATCAAGCACCCAACTAATGATAATCATGAACCAGTTCTCACAGCCATGACTGGCTAACATCCAGTTCATTGAAAAGTACCCAACCAAAAGCAGTGCTATTTTTCTGAAATGTGATCCTTGTCTGCCCGCATGTAAATTATCTTGGCCATGCAGGAAGAAAGACAAGAGGCAGTGGTTTAATTCAGCGTTTCTGGCAATAAATTGTATAGGGCAGGTCATCCTTCTTTCTTTAACCATTTCTACCTATTTGGAAGGACTGCTGTCAGCCCTCGCCCTTTCCAACCTGGTCCCATCCCATGGGACCTCACCCTTCTCTTGTATAATATTAAGGGGGGGGCTATAGGAGGGGTGTCCCCTTAGAACTAGACATTAGGAGCCTCAACCCATCTTCTCCAGCTTCTTTAGAGGAGGTCTTCCCGTAAATCCATGTCCAACTCCTGTTTATCATATAATCATATCCCCTCTGTAATGAATACCTGCACTGGATATCTGCCACACATACTACCTACTAAGCTGCAAAATCTTGATGTTACCTCCTTCACCAGGTCCCTGACCTACTGTTGGAAGGTGAAAAAGCCTACCTTGCCTAAACCAGTCTAGTGTAAAGCCCATAGCAGATCATGAAAACCCTGGTCCTACGCTGATCCCATTGATGGGAAGGTGGGTGCTGGTAGTCTGTGATGAGAGAAGGTTCTGACTGAAGGGCACAGGGCATTAATACCCTTTCTCACTAATGTGCCTGGTGGGTCTGTGGCCCCACCTGAACAAGTCATTCTGGTCCCCACCTTGGCTCAATTAGGCCTCTGGAGATTTCCATTACTTGCATCTGAAGAAGTGAGGTTCTTACCCACGAAAGCTTATGCTCCCAATACTTCTGTTAGTCTTAAAGGTGCCACAGGACTCTCTGTTGCTTTTTACAGATTCAGACTAACACAGCTACCCCTCTGATACTTGAAAGGCATAGTCACCGGAAATAATTCACTAACTACAGATAATACTTCCTTTGTTTAATAAATCAGTTTAGTTTTAAATGCAAAACCTGGTTTGATAAACTTTTTTTCTTATGAATCCAGCATGTTTACAGTAGAATTATTTAGTAAAAACAATTTTAAAATGGTGTTTTTGTATTTTTAATTGAATTCCAATATCCATACAAATACAGCTTGACATAAATCACAAGTAAAAAGCTAATAATCTAATAAATAAGAAATGTATCATTCACAATTTTCTAACATAAAAACATAAAATTAATCTGAATAAATGTAAATTAAGCTATATAATTGCTTAAATAAATGTATGTAGATATAGTATATCCTCCTGGGTATCAAAAAGAAGCACCAAATTTAATCTAAAAGCTCAATTTAATTGCAAATTAACATATTTTAATAGCTACCAACCAGTGAAAATCAACCTTCTTTAGAAAAATAACAAGCACAAATGCAAAACAATAGTAAAATAAATTATTACATCAAGTTTTCCTGTTTGATTTAAATCATGATTAAAATTGGTAATTTAAATCAGTCCATCCTGGGCTCAATACAGGGGTAACTGGATGAAATTCTATGGCCTGTGTTATACAAGACTAGAGGATGTTATGTTTTTTTCTAGACTAAAAATCTGAGAATTTATTAAATCATCCCCTCTCTCCTCTTTCAGAGCACACATTTTTTCCACTGTTAACTTCCTAGCTAAAGAAGTGATGTTATTTTTATAACCCTCTATGATTTATTCACCTCCTGATGCTTTATGCATTTGAATAGTTGTCTGATGTTTGCTATCTTGAGCTTCATCCTGGAAATACGTCTACATATGCTGACTTTTATTCAAGTGAATAATCCCATAGACTTCAAAGTTTATAATTGTTTGCAGAACTGGGGCCTTAAACTATAAACTCCATGTCTTCTTGAAGTTCTGAACAAAAGTGGGGCCACTTCTGAAGCTCAATGAATAATTAGTAATATTTCAATTATTTTAGTGTAAGTGCTATATAAAATGTCCATGTAATTCTGACTTCTGGCATGTGAATTGTGCTTCTGTCTTTGTTTGAGCTAGCTGAAGATGAGTTTTATAGCTGATGTAAGGTGTTTATCATATAATAGGGTAGGGATTTCTCTCTTGGAAGCTTTGCATTTGAGATGGCTGTACTAGTTTACCGAAGTTTCGAGTTACTTTTTAAAAATAAATCTAGATCCAATCATGTTTTTTGCCTTCCCTCCCATATATAGATGTATCCTACAAATAGAAACATGCCTCGATATGTAATTCCTCTATTCTCTGGGAAAACGTTATGCGCTACAGTTGAGAAAAACAGCCTTTGTACATTATAGATTACCAATCTTCCTCCTAAGAATCTGTATTCTTAGCAACGAAGCCACACCATGCTTTTCTCCTTATCGTATTTAAACACTGACTGGAAGATGTTGATGAATGACTGCATCTCCACTAAATCTTCTCACCTTTACCAACCAGTCGATCATTTATTTTTAGGTCAGATTGCATGTTCCTATCAAAGATCCATGTCCTAGTCGGGTCCTGATCAAAAACCCATTTAATTCAGTGGAAAGACTTCTGTGGACTTCAATGGGCTTTGTGTTCGGTTCAAAATATCTAGAAAAATCTGTTTCAAGCAGTGTCTCCTGTCTTTCTTTTTCTGTATGGCAGAGTCAAAAAGTCCTAGTTTTAAAATAAACACCATGAAAAGAGAAGTATCATATGATCAGTTAAGTTCATTCAGTAACCCAGGACCCAATGCTGCTCTAATTGAAATCAGTGGCAAATCTCCTGTTGACGTCAATGGAAGCAGGATCAGTCTCTACAGTTAGCTATGAAGGATGAGAAAAGCTGAGCTCAGATGACTTGTTGGTCAAGGATAAAAGGGGAATTTTAACATAAAATGTCTTTTAAAATGTTTTAAGTATTTCTAATTGACACTAATGGATGTAGGCTTGTTATACATAATGCATTACAAAAGGCAAGCCTGAAACATAAAACCTGCCTTTTCTGGTGAAGGAAAGTGAAGAAAGAATTGGACACAGACAGAATATGATTAAAGTTGACTTGGATAAGAAACCTGCTTTCATGGCAAAATGAAGAAGAATCTATTCCAGAGCCACCAGCTGAAATAAATTGTCAACTTCAGGGGTGAGGAATGAGAATCAAAATGAGAGGTTTTATTTTACCAGAATCTATTAGTAGAAATTACTGAAAGGATCAAATGTAAATGTAGAGAAAATTAGAAAACTCTTACCAAAAAAGGATGTCAACTGCTTAGTACTATACAGATTACAGTACTATACTACAATGCTTCATTTGTTTCCCTCATTATTGTGCCAGTCCAAAGGAAGGCCTTAATGGAATTAAAAATGTGGCTATTATAGTGAGCCATGATATAGGTTACTGAGACATGATAGGTAGAACTTTCTAAGTAAATATTATTAAAGTTAATGTTTAAAATTAAATATACACAAGTTAAGATGGAAAGTACTGTACATCTGGGGTTAGGCTTGAGTTATGAGGGATTACGGGTATCGGTTTCAAGGATCACGAGATACGTACATATCTCATAACCAGCATAGACCCAGACTGGGGTGCAGGAGTTTTTAAAGCATCATTGGATAAGTGGGCTTGGGTACTCCACCCATGGAATGTATTAAGAGTCCAAGTGAGTATCAGTGTAGTGAATAAGTACCTGGGTGGGGTGAGTCCTTTGGTTCATTAGGGAAGGAAGTGAGTTATTTCCCTGGTCGGGGGTCTCGGTTACTTGAGCTAGTACTGACGGCGTCCCATGATGTGTTCTGTATAGATGTCTCTGGACCACCTGATGGTGTCGGACACAATGACCTGTGTCATGAGCTGGGTGTAGCACATCTCCAAATAAAAAGCCTGTTTCCAAATAGAGAAGAATAAAGGTCATGAGCATAGTGAAAATGAATACGCAATCTGAATTGGGAGAATGTTTACCATTGTTAATCCTTCATCTTAGCCCTGGTCTACACTATGAGTTTAGGTCGAATTTAGCAGCGTTAGATCGATTTAAGCCTGCACCCATCCACACGATGAAGCCATTTTTGTTGACTTAAAGGGCTTTTAAAATCGATTTCTGTACTCCTCCCTGATGAGGGGATTAGAGCTGAAATCAACCCTGCTGGGTCGAATTTGGGGTAGAGTGGACGCAATTCGACGGTATTGGCCTCCGTGAGCTATCCCAGAGTGCTCCATTGTGACCGCTCTGGACAGCACTCTCAACTCAAACGCACTAGTCAAGTAGACAGGAAAAGCCCCGTGAACTTTTGAATTTCATTTCCTGTTTGGCCACCGCGGCGAGCTGATCAGCACAGGTGACGATGTAGAGCTCATCTGCACAGGTGACCATGGAGTCCCAGAATCGCAAAAGAGCTCCAGCATGGACCAGTTCTGGATCTGATCGCTGTATGGGGAGATGAATCCATGCTATCCAAACTCCGTTCCAAAAGACGAAATGCCAGAATATTTGAAAAAATCTCCAAGGGCATGAAGGACAGAGGCTATAAAAGGACCCACAGCAGTGCCGCATGAAACTTAAGGAGCTCAGGCAAGCCTACCAAAGAACCAGAGAGGCAAACGGCCGCTCCGGGTCAGAGACCCAGACATGCTGCTTCTATGATGAGCTGCATGCCATTCTAGGGGGTGCCCCTACAACTACCCCACCCCTGTGCGTGGACTCTGTCAGTGGATTCTCACGCTACAGGGATGCGGATTTTGGGGACGAAGAAGACAGCAACCAAGCAGAGAAACTGTTTTCCCCGACAGCCAGGAACTGTTTTTCACCCTGGATCTAATACCCTCCCAATCCACCCAAGATGGGCTTCCAGAGGGATGGGGGGAGGGATAGCTCAGTGGTTTGGGCATTGGCCTGCTAAACTCAAGGTTGTAAGTTCAATCCTTGAGGGGGCCACTTAGGGATCTGGGGCAAAATCAGTACTTGGTCCTGCTAGTGAAGGCAGGGGGCTGGACTCAATGACCTTTTAAGGTCCCTTCCAGTTCTAGGAGATAGGATAGGATACCTTGAAGATGGAAAAGGGACCTCTGGTGGGTGTACCTTTTGTAAATATAATACATGGTTTAAAAGCAAGTGTGTTTAATGATTAATTTACCCTGAAGACTTGGGATGCCTTGGCGGCCAGTACAGCTACTGAAAAAGTCTGTTAATGTGTATAGAGATGGAGAGGAAATCCTCCAGAGACATCTCAGTGAAGCTCTCCTGGATGTACTCGTAGGATCACCCGGTTGAAATAGGGGAATTTTATTAAGGGAACATTCAGAGGTGGCCGTTCCTGCTGGGCCGTTTGCTTGTGGCTGAACAGAAATCATCCCCACTGTTAGCCATGCAGTGGGGGGAGGGGTAAAGCGATTATCCCAGAGAATTGTGTGTGTGTGTGTGGATTTTAGTTGGGTTTGTGCTGTATGTTAACCCGAAAACCACAGCCCCTCCTTTTAAATGGCCAACCCATTTTAAATGGCCAACCCAACGGGTGCTTGGTATGGGAAATGAGGGCACTGCTGTTTGAAACCATCCCCACATGTTATGAAGGTTAAAAAAGCCAAAAGACTGTGGCTTACCATGTCTGCCTGCAAGCCAAATTCTGTTGCCTGCCAGCCCTGCGTGTGTGATCTCTCCCACCAAACCGGCGGGCCCTCAATATAAGAGGCAAAATACGACCTTGTAAAGAAAGCACACATGCTATGTAATGTTAACTGCTTGGTTCACCGTGAAAGAGTCTACCCATTGTTCTCTAAAATGTGTCTTTTTAAATACTACTCTCCCTTTTTTTCCTCCTGCAGCTGCAAATGTTTCAACGCTCTCTGTATCATCTCCGTCCCAGACACTAGCGAAGATTAGAAGGTGAAAAAAATGTACTCATGACGAAATGTTTTCTGAGCTCATGCAGTCCTCCCACATTGAAAGAGTCCAGCAGAATGCCTGGAGGCAGACACTGTCAGAGTGCAGGAAAGCACAAAATGAATGTGAGGACAGGTGGCGGGAGCAAGAGGAGAGATGGCAAGATCAAGATGATCAGTGGCATCAGCATGATGAGAGGAGGCAGGAAGCAATGCTTAGGCTATTGGAGGATCAAACTGATATTCTCCGGCGTATTGTTGAGGTGCTGGAAAGGCGGCAGGAGCACAGACCACTGCTGCAGCCCCTGTGTAACCAACTGTCCTCCTCCCCAAGTTCCATAGCCTCCTCACCCAGATGCCCAAGAATGCGGTGGGGAGGCCTCCGGCTACCCAATCACTCCACCCAGAGGACTGCCCAAGCAATAGAAAGCTGGCATTCAATAAGTTTTGAAGTGCAGTGTGGCCTTGTCCTTCCCTCTTCCCCTCCTCCGCCAGCTCACCCAGTGCTTCCCTCCTCCTCCACCCCTCCCGGACTACCTTGGCAGTTATCCCCCCATTTGTGTGACGAATTAATAAAGAATCCATGAATTTGAAACAACAATGACTTTATTGCCTCTGCAAGCGGAGATCAAAAGGGGGAGGGGAGGGTGGTTGGCTTACAGGGAAGTAGAGTGAACCAAGGGGGCGGGTTTTCATCAAGGAGAAACAAACAAAACTTTCACACCGTAGCCTGGCCAGTGATGAAACTGGTTTTCAAAGCTTCTCTGATGCGCAGCACGCCCTGCTGTGCTCTTCTAACCGCCCTGGTGTCTGGCTGCGTGTAATCAGTGGCCAGGCGATTTGCCTCAACCTCCCACCCCGCCATAAATGTCTCCCCCTTACTCTCACAGATATTGTGGAGCACACAGCAAGCAGTAATAACGATGGGAATATTGGTTTCGCTGAGGTCTAACCGAGTCAGTAAACTGCGCTAGCGTGCTTTTAAACCTCCAATTGCACATTCTACCACCATTCTGCACTTGCTCAGCCTATAGTTGAACAGCTCCTGACTACTGTCCAGGGTGCCTGTGTACGGCTTCATGAGCCATGGCATTAAGGGGTAGGCTGGGTCCCCAAGGATAACTATAGACATTTCAACATCCCCAATGGTTATTTTCTGGTCTGGAAAGTAAGTCCCTTGCTGCAGCCGTTCACACAGACCAGAGTTCCTAAAGATGCGAGCGTCATGTACCTTTCCAGGCCATCCCATGTTGATGTTGGTGAAACGTCCCTTGTGATCCACCAGTGCTTGCAGCACCATTGAAAAGTACCCTTTTCGGTTTATGTACTGGCTACCTTGGTGGTCTGGTCCCAAGATAAGGATATGCGTTCCGTCTATCACCCCACCCCACTGTTAGGGAATCCCACTGCAGCAAAGCCAGCCACTATGACCTGCATATTTCCCAGAGTCACTACCCTTGATAGCAGCAGCTCAGTGATTACGTTGGCTACTTGGATCAGAGCAGCCCCCACAGTAGATTTGCTCACTCCAAATTGATTCCTGACTGACCAGTAGCTGTCTGGCGTTGCAAGTTTCCAGAGGGCTATCGCCACTCGCTTGTGAACTGTGAGAGCTGCTCTCATCTTGGTATTCTTATGCTTCAGGGCAGGAGAAAGCAAGTCACAAAGTTCCATGAAAGTCCTCTTACGCATGCGAAAGTTTTGCAGCCACTGGGAATCATCCCAGACCTGCAACACTATGCAGTCCCATCAGTCTGTGCTTGTTTCCTGGGCCCAGAATCAGTGTTCCACGGCATGAACCTGCCCAATTAGCACCATGATGTCCAAATTGTCAGGGCCCGTGCTTTGAGAGAACTCTGTGTCCATGTCCTCTTCACTCTCGTCACTGCACTGCTGTCACCTCCTCGCCTGCTTTTGAAGTTTCTGGTGCTGCATATACTGCAGGATAATGTGCGTGGTGTTTACAGTGCTCATAACTGCCACAGTGATCTGAGTGGGCTCCATGCTTGCCGTGGTATGTCATCTGTGGAAAAAAGGCGTGAAACGATTGTCTGACGTTGCTCTCACGGAGGGAGGAGCGACTCACGACATGGCTTACAGGGTTGGCTTACAGGGAATTAAAATCATCAAAAGGGGCGGGTTTGAATCAAGGAGAAACACACACAACTGTCACATCGAAGCCTGACCAGTCATGAAACTGGTTTTCAAAGCCTCTGTGATGCGCAGCGCGCCTTGCTGTGCTCTTCTAATCTAATCGCAAACAGCCTAGTCAGCAAACAGCGCCAGTGAGCTTTTAAACGTCCAAAGGCACATTCTACCACCATTCTGCACTTGTTCAGCCTATAGTTGAACTGCTCCTTACTACTGTCCAGGCTTCATGAGCCATGGGAGCAAGGGGTAGGCTGGGGTACCTGCGACCGCGCAGTGCTGCCGGCTGGGAGAGCAGCCTGAGGCAGAAGCCTCCAGCTGGCATGATATTCCAGTGAGGACTGAATCTCCATTGGACGAAACTTAAAGAAGAGAATGACCTGGAATCATTCCCATTTTTGTCTAGGGTTCCTGACTGACATCACCGAAGTTATCCAGGAGCAACCAGGAGACGGCGGCAGATGGTGCAGTACGACTGCTAACCGCATTTGCTAACTTGCAAAGGCAAGGAGCTGCTGCTGCTGCTGTGTGGCAATGCTGTACCGCGTCTGTCAGCAGCACCCAGGAGACGTACGGTGACGGTGCGCTGAGTGGGCTCCATGCTTGCCGTGGTATGTTGTCTGCATGGGTAACCCAGGAAAAAAGGCGAGAAACGATTTTTTGCCATTGCTTTCACGGAGGGAGGGAGGGGGGCTGACAACATGTATCCAGAACCACCTGCGACAATGTTTTTGCCCTATTAGGCATTGGGAGCTCAACCTACAATTCCAATGGGTGGTGGAGACTGCAGGAACTGTGGGATAGCTACCCACAGTGCAACGCTCTGAAAGTCGATGCTAGCCTCGGTACTGTGGACGCACTCCGCCGACTTAATGTGCTTAGTGGGGACACACAATCGACTGTATAAAATTGATTTCTAAAAAATCGACTTCTATAAAATCGACCTAATTTCATAGTGTAGACATACCCTTAATCTACTGTAACTAATTATATATAGAATCATAGAAGTTTAGGGTTGGAAGTGACCTCAGGAGGTCATCTAATCCAACCCCCTGCTCAAAGCAGGACCAGCACCAACTAAATCATCCCAGCCAGGGCTTTGTCAAGCCAGGCCTTAAAAACCTCTAAGGATGGAGATTCCACCACCTCCCTAGGTAATCCATTCCAGTGCTTCACCACCCTCCTAGTGAAATAGTGTTTCCTAATATCCAACCTAGACCTCCCCCACTGCAACTTAAGACCATTGCTTCTTGTTCAGTTATCTGAAACCACTGAGAACAGCCTAGCTCCATCCTCTTTGGAACCCCCCTTCAGGTAGTTGAAGGCATAGGCACCTCTTTCCCCTGGGTGCTCGCCCTCCCCCGCCCCTGCCCCCGCTCCTCCCTTCCATGAGGCCCCACCCCCATTCCAACCCCTTCCCCAAAGTCCCCGCCCCAACTCCACCCCCTCCCTGGTCCCATTCCAACTCCTTCCCCAAATCCCCGCCTGGGCCCCGCCTCTTCCTCACCTTCTCCCCTGAGCGTGCCACATTCCCGTTCCTCCCCCCACCCTCCCGGAGCGTGCTGCTTAGCGGCAGCCGGGCGGGAAGTGCTGGGAGGTAGGTGGAGGAGCGGGGACGTGGCACACTCGCGGGGTGGGAGGGAGCTTAGCTGCCATTGGGTGCAGAGAACCCACTAATTTTTCCCTGTGGGTACTCCAGCCCCGGAGCACCTATGGAGTTGGCGCCTATGGTTGAAGGCCACTATCAAATTCCCGCCTCACTCTTCTCTTCTGCAGACTAAACAATCCCGGTATCCTCAGCCTCTGCCGATTGCGCCCAGACATTTAGAAAGGCTAGTGGTTTTAACTGTAGTTTTGTTTACACTTTAGCTTAAATAGTGATTTTTATATTAAATGAATGTATTGTGTATCAGACCTTTTATAGATTTTGTGTTTTTAAAAATTGCTGGAATAAACAAGATGAAAAAAAATATAATGTGCTTTCCTATCCAGTTTTATAGCTGATATCTCATAAAAGAACAGGACTGTTAAGAGAGGGCAACTCATGGAATTGCTGATGGTGTAGAGAGGAGGGTTTGTAGACTCACAGGTTGCACTTTTCATCTCACTTGAACTGGTGTACATTGGGAGTAAATTTATGGAAGTCTAGGGAATGTGTGTAAAATTTGTATAATGAAAGTAGAAGGAGGCCCCATGTTACTAGTTACTAGAATACCATTTACAATGTGAATCAACTCTCTTTGGATTAGATGGTTTCCATTTAAAATCAGGTGTGTTGCAAGCCTCCTAGATTCAAAATGGCAGAAATTGTTAACAGATTATAAAATAAACAGGAAGGAATAAAGGTGAAACTTTCATGTTACTGAAATGTACCTGCTTTCCCAGCATAGACAATAAGATGGAAGATGGAGGTATTCAGTAGCAAAAAAAGAATAATGCATTAAAATATCTTTAATCTTGCAGGCATTCTGCAATTTTTACTTTGATGTAGGTTACTGTAGAATTTGCCATTTGACCACTCTTTCCTGTAAAATTGTGTTCCAGAACCTACGTCATACCACATTTTATTTCTTCTCATGGTTCTAAAGTTAACCTTGAAAATGTGAACAGATTGTAAACCAATAGTTATATCAGCCTAAATTTTCAGAAAGTCTAAAACAATTGCCCAACCTTAGTGAGGTTGTTAACCTACATATGTAATATTTAATGTCAACACTATTAACTGTTTCATTGTGAATTGTTTTGGAAGTAAAACATAATTACAACATAATATCTCTAGTGTGACATTT
Organism: Chrysemys picta bellii; assembly: GCF_011386835.1. Classification (NCBI taxonomy): domain Eukaryota; kingdom Metazoa; phylum Chordata; order Testudines; family Emydidae; genus Chrysemys; species Chrysemys picta. Next base: position 46,450,065 of record NC_088793.1, on the reverse strand, counting down.
GAGTTTGCTGGTAATGACAAGTTATCACGTGTCAAATCATTGTCGAAAGGTAATTTGCTAGGTTTTATTTATGTCATGGGAATTGCAGAGAACTGTAGTTCACAGAAGATCCAAATCGTAGCAACAGGCATAATTCTTTCATCCTCTTCCAGAATATTTATTTGAAGTACAGAGCCAAAACTAACACCGTGTCTGTGGCTGAGGTTTTATTTTCATTGAACAATCAGTGGAAAGTTCAGTCAATACCTCCACATCTTCACTTGGCAGAAAAGCACAGTTAACAACTGCTGCTTTGAAAGGACTTTTTACCCAGTCATACTGCTTCACGTCATTAATCTCAGACTCTGAGAAATGATTCATGAATTTGCTTTGTGATTTTGATATGTGCTCAGTATTCCATTCACTCCACACAATTTTTAATTTTTATACAGACGTCTCCAAGAAGTTTAAATGAGGTCATTATTTCTATACCCCTTCTTCCCCCCGCCCATATAGACTAAGCTTTTCTTTGAATGCAGCTAACTTGTCTGTCATTTTCAGAAAGTTTGAATCATATCTCTGCAGTGACAAACTGAGTATATTTAACTTATCAAATGTATCAGACAGGTCTGCCAGAATATACAGTCACTAGTGTATTGCTTTACTGAATTGCTTTCCAGAAATAAAAAGACTTAATTTCTGAGTTCAAACACTTAAACTCACAATGTTGCCTCTTGACAGCTATTTTACTTCAGTATGGAGAGGAGGTTTTGTTGCTCAGAGCACATCTTCTCTAAAAGTCTTGAATTGAGTGTCCTTGACTTGATAAAATTTGCCAATTTTATAGCATCTGATAGGCATACATAACTTGAATGTAATTCAGGAGATAATTGCTTTGCTGTTAGCGCTTCTCTTTAGATAATGCACTGAATCTGCTTTACACAAGTCTTGGAAAACTCTGATTCTAGCTCAGAGGCCACTCTTTTTGCTAGTTGTAGCTTGTCATAACTATAAAGGGAAGGGTAACAGCTGTCCTGTGTACAGTACTATAAAATCCCTCCTGGCCAGAGACTCCAAAATCCTTTTCCCTGTAAAGGGTTAAGAAGCTCAGGTAACCTGGCTGACACCTGACCCAAAGGACCAATAAGGGGACAAAATACTTTCAAATCTTGGGGGTGGGGGGAAGGCTTTTGTTTCTGCTCTTTGTTTTGGGGGTTGTTCGCTCTTGGGACTGAGAGGGACCAGACATCAATCCGGGTTCTCCAAATCTTTCTGAACAAGTCTCTCATATTTCAAACTTGTAAGTAAACAGCCAGGCAAAGCGTGTTAGTTTATCTTTGCTTTCTCAACTTGTAAATGTACCTTTTACTAGGGTGTTTACCTCTGTTTGCTGTAACTTTAAACCTAAGGCTAGAGGGGGGTCCTCTGGGCTCTTTAAGTTTGATTACCCTGTAAAGTTATTTTCCCATCCTGATTTTACAGAGATGATTTTTACCTTTTTCTTTAATTAAAAGCCTTCTTTTTAAGAACCTGATTGATTTTCCTTGTTTTTAGATCCAAGGGGGTTGGATCTTGATCCACCAGGAGTTGGTGGAAGGAAGGATGGGGGGATGGTTCATTTCTCCCTGCTTTAAGATCCAAGGGGTTTGGATCTGTATTCACCAGGGAATTGGTGAAGGTCTCTCAAGGCTACCCAGGGAAGGGAATTAGCTTTGGGATGGTGGCAGCGGACCAGATCTAAGCTGGTAGTTAAGCTTAGAAGTTTTCATGCAGGCCCCCACATTTGTACCCTAAAGTTCAGAGTGGGGAAGCAGCCTTGACATAGCTGTAGCACCACCAGTATATATTTGAATAACAGCACTGCTGCTGAATGTTACTTTGTTTTAAAGAATCCTCAAGAAGGTTAAAAATTTGCTCCTTAGTAGTATTTGTCAGGATTGGTCAGCACAACACAATGCACACAGAAATATTGCTAGCACTTAAAAAGTTGAGCAAAAGCAGTTACTTCTGCTTCTCCAGCAAAATCAAGAGATGTCTATTTTAAAAAATCTTTTGAATTACTTGGTGTGATGGATTTGGACTCTAATAATTTATGAATACTCTGTGCTGGTCAGGTTCCTGCTTTGTTTACTATGTGAATATATGGGTCTAAATTAATGTCAGGGGAGGCAGAGGTTCTCTATGAGTTTCTTGTTTGACCTTTTGGCCTTCAGGGAGCCCTAGCTACGTTTTGATATCCTGTGTATTGGGATGGGGGAATTTGCCCTGACATATATAGCTCGTATTTATATCTTTAATTAGAGATGGGAGGAGCATGTTTCTCATGTGGAAAGTATCTAATGTCAAATTGCTAAAATGGAGTCTGGTATTCCAAGATGATGACAAGGAGGTGATTCACGTCAAAGGGAGTGAAAACATGATGGCAGATTTTCTCTCTCAAAAGGAGGTGTGAGAACTTTCCTATGGTGCTTCAGAGATACTCCTGTTCCATTCATCGTCAATGGGGGGAGATATTGAAGGATTTGGAGCTGCTCTCTAATAGTTTATTAATACTGTAAATTGACCTAGTTTGTGAGATGTTTTCTGGATCACTACATTGATTTAACAGAAGAGGGTGCTTTCTGAAAAACGAAAAGCGGGAAAGGAAAGAATGGCAAAGATAAGCCACCTTTCTGCAACAGCTTGAGAGTTGTTAAGGAACAGTGCCAGGACTATTAGCTTTAGAGATTTTTTCTCCTCTCCAGCTAACCTACAAAACTGGTTTGAAGCTGGTCAAGAAAATGCCCAGGAACACAAGAGATCAAAAGAACTGAAAAAGTAATAGCAAATTTTTTTTTTAAAGTACATGAGAAGCAGGAAGCCTGCTAAACAATCAGTGGGGCCACTGGATGATTGAGATGCTAAAGGAGCATTCAAGGACGATAAGGCCATTGTGGAGAAACTAAATGAATTCTTTGCATCAGTCTTCATGACTGAGGATGTGAGGGAGATTCCCAAACCCAAGCCATTCTTTTTAGGTGACAAATCTGAGGAACTGTCCCAGATTGAGGTGTCATTAGAGGAGGTTTTGGAACAAATTGATAAACTAAACAGTAATGAGTCACCAGGTCCAGATGATATTCACCTAAGAGTTCTGATGGAACTCAAATGTGAAATTGCAGAACTACTGATTTTAGTCTGTAACCTATCATTTAAATCAGCTTCTGTACCAAATGACTGGAGGATAGCTAATTTGATGCCAATTTTTAAAAAGGGCTCCAGAGGTGATCCCAGAAACTACACCTGATTTTAGTACCAGGTAAACTGGTTGAAACTATAGTAAAGAACAGAATTGTCAGACACACAAATGAACATAATTTGTTGGGGAAAAGTCAACATGGTTTTTGTAAAGGGAAATCATACCTCTACTAGAATTCTTTGAGGGGGTCAACAAGGATGTGGGACAAGGCAGATCTAGTGGATATAGTGTATTTAGATTTTCAAAAAGCTGTTGACAAGGTCCTGCACCAAAGGCTCTTAAGCAAAGTAAGCTGTCAATGGAATAAGAGGGAAGGTCCTCTCATGGATTGGTAACTGGTTAAAAGATAGGAAACAAAGGGTAGGAATAAATGGTCAGTTTTCACAATGGAGAGAAGTAAATAGTGGTGTCCCCTAGGCTAGGGGTCTGTACTGAGACTAGTCCTATTCAACATATTCATAAATGATCTGGAAAAAGGGGTAAACAGTGAGGTGACAAAATTTGCAGATGACACTAAACTACTCAAGATAGTTAAGTCCCAGGCAGACTGCGGAGAGCTACAAAAGGATCTCTCAAAACTGGGTGACTGGGCAACAAAATGGATATGATTAATAAAGAATTAAATGTTTATGTAAAATAGATCTTGTCAAACTAACTTGATATCTTTTTTTGATAAGAGTACTAGTTTGGTTGATAAAGGTAATAGTGTTGGTAATACCATGATTAAAAAAACTAGAATGATATAAATATTACATGGCACACATTAGATGGATTAAAAATTGGCTAACTGATTGGTTTCAAAATGTAATTGTACACAGGGACTCATCATTGAGCGGGTGAGTTTCAGGCAGGGTCCTGCAGGGATTGGTTCTTGACCCTATGCTATTTAACATTTTTATCAAAGACTTGGAAGAAAACATAAAATCATCAATGATAAAGTTTGCAGATGATACACAAATCTGAGGAGAGATAAAACTGAAGAAAACAGGTCACTGATACAGAGTGATCTAGATCACTTGGTAAGCTGATTCAAACAAACAATGCGCATTTTAATATGGCTAAATGTAAATATATACATCTAGGAACAAAGAATGTAGGCCATGCTTACAGAATGGGGGTCTTTTTCCTGGGAAGCAGTGACTGAAATTTTTTTGGGGGTGCTGGTATATAATCAGCTGAACATGAGCTTCCAGTGTGACGCTGTGGCCAAAAGGGCTAATGTGATCCTTGGACACATAAACAGGAGAATCTTGAGTAGGAGTAGAGAGGTTATTTTATCTCTCTATTAGGCACAGTGCAACCATGGCTGAAATACTGTGTCCAGTTCCACCGCAAGCCCAAGCCCCTTACCTGAGTCAGCTGACATGGGCCAGCCATGGGTTTTTAATTGCAGTGTAGGCATATTGAAGGAGCTCAATCTGTTTATGCTGCCAAAGATAAGGCCAAAGGATTTTTCTAAAAGATATGCTCTAGGGCTCTAGGAATTATTTTGGGAAGGTTCTATGGTCTGCTTTATACATGAGGTCAGACTAGCTGATCACAATGGTCCCTTTTGGTCTCAGAATCTATGAAAAAAACCAAACAACTGGAAATAATTCAGGATGGATGCACAATCCAATATGGGTTACACCCCACAGGTTGAGAAACACTGGCGTAGGGCACAACTGAAATCTTTGGGGTAATCTGTATGGAAAGAATGACAGTTTATATTGGTAAAACATGCACACAAAATAATTTAAATTCTTTTGCAGCAGAAAAAGCAGATTATTTCAGTGTGAGAACTCAAAAACAGTTGAAGAGTTTTGCTCATTTAAAAAAAATCACCTTTCTGCTGAGATGAAGCATCTAAAGTTTCAGCACAAAAGGAGACCTTTAGCAAGTGCATTATATGCATTTGGAGTGGGGTTTAAATAGGACTATGTGTTCTGATCCTGGAATGAAATCCCTGCTGCAACTTTGCCCCACTAGTTTCAATGGTGTTCTGCATAGGTGCGGGAGTCCACCTGAATGGAGCTCTTTGAAGGACCAACCTCCCAGTGTTCACTGTTGGTAAAAGCTATAATATTTGGATGTGGATGAGTTATACTTCATTTGAAAACAGCAGGCCAGATCCTTAGCTGATCTAAACTGGAGTAGCTGTTCAGATTCAGCTATGACACTGCACCAACTGGTGGTCTGACCCAATATCTTTCAAATTCTTAATTTGTGTGTTTAAAAATGCAAAACATGGAATCATATTAATAACTGGGTTTTTCCCTAAATAATATAAATGAGAATTTGGCTTGATCGATATTTATAATCTTCAGTCCTGATTCTGCTTTCATTTACATTAGTGTAAATGAGGAGTAATTCCATTGAAGTCCATAGAGTTATGACAGTTTAAAACTGGTGTGAGAGAAGAATCAGGCCCATCTCTTATTACTGATGTGTGTTTCTGATAGGGTAAAAACCTCCACAATAGTACTGGGGTGGGGCAGGGGAATTAACAGGAGTGGGAGAGCACAATTAATCCATTTGCTGGTACCTGGAGGGATGTTAATACGTCAATTAGCATAGGGTTACCATATTTCAACAATCAAAAAAGAGGACGGGAGGAGCCCCGCCCTAGCCCCGCCCCCATCCTGTCCTAGCCCCGCCCCTGCCCCTTCCACTCCCTCCCACTTCCTGCCCCCTCAGAACCCCCAACCCCCCCCCCCCACTCCTTGTCCCCTGACTGCCCCCCAGGACTCCACCCCCTCCCTAAGCCTCCCTGCCTCTTGTCCCCTGACTGCCTCCTCCTGAGACCTTCCCCACATCCTAACTGGCCCCCTAGGACCCTACCCCCCTACCTGTCCCCTGACTGCCCCAACCCTTATCCACACCCCCACCCCCTGACAGCCCCCCCCCCAGAACTCCTGACCCATCTAAACCCCTCTGCTCCCTGTCCCCTGACTGCCCCCTCCTAGGACCCCTGCTCCTAACTGCCCTCCAGAACCCCACCCCCTACCTAAGCCTCCCTGTTCCTTGTCCCCTAACTGCCCCCTCCTGAGACCCCCCCACCTGTACTCTGACTGCCCAAAACCTTACACCCCCAACCCCCAGACAGCCCCCCCCAGAACTCCCAAACACCCCCCCCGCTCCTTGTCCCCTGACTGCCCCCTCCTGAGACCCCCCCACCTGTACCCTGACTACCCAAAACCTTACACCCCCCAACCCCCAGACAGCCCCCCCCGAACTCCCTGACCCATTCAACCCTCCCCCCTGCTCCCTGTCTCTTGACTACCCCCCCCCCCGAACCTCCCTGCCGCTTCTCTGGCCCCCGGCCCCCTTACTGTGCTGCAGAGCAGCGCGCTCGACAGCGGGGGAGGGGAGCAGGCTCGGAGCTCCAGACGAACAGCCGGCGATCTGTGAGTGCAGGGAGGGCAGGGGAGGGAGGGAGAGGAGGGGAGTGGTGTCAAGTTTCAGGAGGGAGGAGGGGGAAGTGCAAGCAGGGCTCTGGCTCTGGCTTTTGGAGCACCGGCTGCTTTGTAAGCGCGCGCACGCTCTGCATGGGAGGGGGGAGGAGGGGAAGTCCGGACATTGACAAATTCCCCCCGGACGCTATTTTTAACCCGAAAAAGCCGGACATGTCCGGGGGAATCCGGACGAATGGTAACCCTAATTAGCAGGTCCACCAGGAAAGGAGTCAGGTTTCCTTAACGGGACTGTGGGCTTGTCTACACTGCCACTTAACAGCACTGCAATTTTCCCACTCAGGGATGTGAGAAAACGCACCCCTGAGTGCTGGAAGTTTCAGCACTGTAAAGTGGCAGTGTAGACAGTACACCAGCAGTGAGAGCCTCACTCCCAGCGCTGATAGCTACTCCCCTCATAGGGTGGGTTTTTTACAGCACTGGGAGAGCTGGGAGAGCTCCTCTCCCAGTGCTGGTGCCACAACTACACAGCCACATTAAAGCACTGCTGCGGCAGCGCTTTAACGTTGCTAGTGAAGACATACCCTGAGAAATGTAAGATAGAGGGAGCCCCAGGAGGAGAATGTTGGGAGTGTTTGATTGCTGAGAAAGGCCTGGTAAAAGTCAGGAGAGAGGAGAATTGGGAAAAGTTACAGGAGGAGCATTTGCTTCTGTGGTGAGTCTCAAAGTAGGGACACAGTTCCAGGGAGGAAGCACTGGGATGTTGGTGTTCAACTGAGCAGAAGAGTATTGGGGAAGACTTGTGAAGGACTAAACTCTATCTTGGGAAGGGTGGAAGTGGTTTAAGTTTGCACTTTTTGGTTTGGGATCTGTTGGAGAACTCCAGGGGGAATCCTGTGAGCCATGGCCCTGAAGAAAGGATAAAACCTGAGACTTTGGGATGTCTGAGCCGAACACAGGTATGCAGGGAGGGGATGGTGGGAAAGGCCTGTGGACAGGCTGATGTATGGAGAAGCTCAGGACGGAAGCAGGGAATCTGAATAGAAAGGCCTTAACTGCTTATTAAAGGGTCCCTTTGCTGGAACGCAGAGAAGGAAGATAGGTCTCGGTTCCCCTACTGTCCCCTGGAAAAGGTTATATGCAGACCTTGGTTGTGATTGAAGGGTTATTGAGTCAGGACTTGGGCCAAAGACTTGGTTTGAAGTCCTGGGACTATTGTTTGTTGGACTTTTGGTCTCTTGTTATGTAAACCCTTTTCTCTCTGATTGCTGTATTCCTGTGGATAAATAATACTGTCTTGTGAAATAACTATTCAGTTTCACTGCATTTACCTACTGTTCTTAGCTTCCTCAGGGAAGTCTATAGCAGGGGCCAAACCCAGTTGGACCCGAGAGTTCTGCTCTGAGGCTACGTCCTCACTATGGGGGTGGGGGGGGTCGATTTAAGATATGCAAATTCAGCTATGTGAATAGCGTAGCTGAATTCGACGTATCCGAGCCGACTTACCCCGCTGTGAGGACGGCGGCAAATCGACCTCCGCGACTCCCCCGTCAACGGCGCTTACTCCTACCTCCGCTGGTGGAGTAGAAGCGTTGATTCGGGGATCGATTGTCGCGTCCCGACAAGACACGATAATTCGATCCCCGAGAGATCAATTTCTACCCGCCGATTCAGGCGGGTAGTGTAGACCTGCCCTGAGAAAAGTGCAGGTGCTGGGCCTGTCACTTGAAAGGGGTGTCCATGGAGATAGTGAACAAGGGGTCAAAGGTACAGTTCATCCCGGAACCAGGTCAGTTCAATTTTGTTGAAATAGAAATGATCTGTCATTATCCCTCAATGTCAGGCTGACCTTAGGCTCTATATGCATAAGGGAAGATAGTAAATACTGTACTACCTTAGAGTAAAGCAGTAACTAAAATTAAGCAGGAAAAACCCAGTTACCCCCAGGATAAATTGGCTGGAAAGAACTAGAATTAATCAGATGTTACCTACCTTTTACTATTGATTCAATCCCCCAACTGGTTAAAGTTATGGAACAGCAAATCCAACTACTGAAAAATGGTGGCAATTTTACAAAAACAAGAATACACTGATGATCAGCAGGCTCCACTATATACATTTTTTTTGTTCCCACCTCTGCTGGTTCCCTGCTTTAGTATCTGATCCTGGAGGCTGCTGAGTGCCCTTGACTTCCAATCACACCAATGGGAGTTGAGAGTGTTCAGCACCTCACAGGAGACATGCAGCATCTTATAGGATTGGTCCCATAGCTGGGGATTTGCTTTACAGGCAGACTTACTCTGACAACAGCTACTGCCAAGAATCTTGAGACCCATATTATTTCACAAGAGGGGAGTACTTCTTTTCCCATCAGGCTAATTCCAGATAAATTGTTTGTGACTGGGCATTCCAAGGTTCTTGTGGAAGACCCAAAAGAAAAAAAAGCTGCTCCATTTTAAACACTCACTTTGGTACTATTGACAGTGTGACCATGAACCATTTGCCCCCTTGCCCTCGTGCCCCATCTCCCCTGCCAAAAAAGGTAAAACATGTAACAATGTTGGATATCTGGGTATCTTCATCAGGGATGAAAAGCTAATACACTGGACGTTTGTCTAGCCATTGCACTTCAGCACCTATCACTACAGTATCTATCTTGATCAGAGCAACCTTTTCTGTGTAGGACACAGAAGACTTCATTTGGTCAGTGAGCTTCAGAGCAAACACTCTTATTTAACTGATTCTTTTAAACTCCTGTTTAGACTGGTATTTAGCTATATTTTTTATTGTTAATAGTTTGAGCTCATTCATTTGGAACAAATTTTAAATTATCTTCTTAAAAATGACCGTAAAACATTCTTCATCTTTTAAATATACCCAGTATCTCTTTTCTTTTAACATATTATAGCTCTATCAAGGTGGGATACAATGCTGTAATAAAATTTGACCAGGAAACCAAATGAGAAATTGGTCAAAATATTTCTGATGTAATTCCACCAAAGTGTAAACCCACTGAATTAAATGGAATTGGATCTGCTTACGCCATGACTATGTTTAGCTTATTTATTTTTAACAGTACCCCCATGGAGGGTCATCTTAGCTTGAGATGAGAACAAGGTCAGTCATATTGTAGAAATTCTATTGCAGCTGAAAATTCCAGAATTGCCTTCTTAGAGAAGCACAGACATGTTGTGAAGAGTTTTAATTTCAGAAAACCTAAATCCTTGGGAGGTGTAAAACAAGATCAAATGAATCCAGGAATTACTTTCTCACACAACCAAGAAACCATAAGAAAATTTTAACACCAAGTTGAACAGCATTTCAGAGTAAAGAGTTCAGCATAGTTCAGATTTATAGAGGAAGACCAAGTACCACAATTTTTTCAGCCATTATCCAAAAAATAGGCCAGGTTACATGAGATTAAAATGACCTGGGCCTGATTCTGCTCTTGCTAACACTTTATTTTATGCTGATGTAACTCAATGTAAGACTTCAGAGGAATTATTAATGATAATTTATAATTATTAACAGCGCAATTAAGAGCAGATTCATGTTCCTTATCTATCTTTCTATCTGAAATATTTATAACTCAACACACAAAACAATGTTAAAAGAACATAATTAAGGTTGCAAAATCAAGTGCTTAAAAAATAGGAAATGCCAGAATTAAGATTGCCTTAATTCAGCCCCCTGTGCATATGCATTTTGATGCAGTCTTTAATTACATGCATCTTGCATCTGAAGAAGTGAGGTTCTTACCCACGAAAGCTTATGCTCCCAGTACTTCTGTTAGTCTCAAAGGTGCCACAGGACCCTCTGTTGCTTTTTAATTACATGATCACACACTATTTGTTCCACAGGATCCCTGTCTCATTCAATTCATAAGATGGAACTGCTCTCGGTATGAATTACAGCTATGAAGTGAAAGGAGGCTGTTGACTGTGGGAGCCCTGCTTCATTTGTTGCAAAAGTGGAAAGGTGTGTACCTATTGCAGATCCTGGGATGGATGGGTCTAAGCCCACCCAAAAGTAATTGTCTCATTTGAGGGAGGATTGGCATGTGTGAAGTGAATGGATCAGGGGATTGCAGGAAGATAAAGGATGGTCTCGTGGTAAAGTCAACTGAATGCTGCCCTGCAGAGTGGGATAACCCTTCTGCTATAGAGTTTGCGTGTAAAGTTGGACAAGGGACTTAGAACAAACTTTTCATAGGTGTTCACTAATTGTTTCTCATTTTCTGTTTGTCTGCTTTGAGACTCTCTGATACGCAGAAGTGCTGAGCAGTTTCAGGGGCAATTGAAATCAATGGGAGCTATTCTTTAAACATAAAGTGCTATATAATGCTAGGTTTCAGAGTAGCTGCCGTGTTAGTCTGTATCGCAAAAAGAACAGGAGTACTTGTGGCACCTTAGAGACGAACAAATTTATTAGCGCATAAGCTTTCATGGGCTACAGCCCACTTCTTCGGATGCATAGAATGGAACATATATATATAATGCTAAGTACTTTGAAAAATCAGGTCTTGAATTTCAAACGGGGCACCCAAAATTACCCCCCCCCCATGTGCTCCATCACCACTAGCTCCTGGTCCCAAACTCTCCTCTCATCTAGTCCCAATTCTCCTGCACCCAGTTCATCTCAGATCTGTCTCCCCTCCCTCTTCAGCTTCTTTCCTCTGCCCCACTGTTCTCAATATCAGTCTCCCAGTCTACCCCTCTCTCCTTGTCCAATTTCAGTCTCCCACCCAATCTTCTGTTTCCCAGTCCCCTACCTTACTTCTCCCCAGCTCCCAGTCTCAGCCCCGGCTCCCAATCCCACTCTCCTTGCCTCGCCACTCTGTCTTCCACCACTCTGTCTCAGGCCCAGTTTCTGTCCCCTTGCTAGCCTCAAGTCACATTGTGTCCCCCTTCCCACCAAGGCTCCTTGTCCCAATCTATTCCTCCCCACGTCCTCTATATTTGGATCAGGAAACTTCTTCCAGCAGGTGGGTCAATGAGAGAACAGGACAGATGGTCCTCCTGTTCTCAGTTCAGGTGCCTGGCCCTGGCCCTAGGTCCTGATTGGCCCACAGCAGATCTACAATTGCAGGGAAAATCCTGTTCAGGCCTATGTTGGAGCATGATCAGTTCAGATGGAATCTTTGGGGAATTTAGCGTCTAGAATCAAATAAGTCTATTGAGCACATAGAAAATGTGATTTATCAAGACCTTATAACTCTGCCAAATTTGTGCAGATTTTCATGGCAAAATATACATCTCTAACAAAACCCCTATCCCCAATTTTATGTCCCTGCTACAAAGCATAGGTGTGTCAGAACAGGGGTTCTCAACCTTTTTGGGCTCAGGACCTATTTGTAAATGTTTATGGCATGTTGCAACCCAGTAAATAGTCCAGGGGTGGAGGCCCGCAGGTGGTTTCAGTTGGGTCTTGCCCTCCAGGGTGGGTGAGTGTGTGTGGGCTTTGGCTCCTACCTGGCACTCACCCCACAGTGGCAGCTCCTGCAGCTCCAGTGCGGTGGGACTGACGGGACTTGGCTCTCCGCTCTGGGCATTGCAACCTCTGGGGTTGCAGCTTTGCTCTAGCTTGGCCCTGCCCCCCTGACTGGACCAAATTTGTGTGAGTGGAGTTGTTACCCGGGTCGTGTGTTTGCAGTGCTACTCACTCATATTTGGCCTACCCAGATGCCCATGATCATGATAGCTGGGCCAAACCTGAGTGGCACTAGGATCCTAAATGTTGCAGTGCCTGGAGCAGGGAGGCGACCCAGCCAGCCCTGTGGGACGGGAACCTCAGGAGCTGCCATGTGATCCTTTGAAACATTCTGGCAACCCAATTTTGGGTCCCAACTCATGGGTTGAGAAACCCTGTACCAGAGAATTTGAAAGAAATGGTGACCAGAATTTTTTAACATGGGCAAAATGTATTTTCCCTAACTTCATTCTCAGAAACTGTTGAACTGTTTTGGCTAAATGTTTCCCACAACAACAAAAATAAATAAATAGCTCAGCCAGAGGTAGACACTCAATATGGAAAGGTCTCTGCCAGTCTGACCCAGGGGGACATTTCTTCCCAACCTCAAATATGGCAGCTAGGGTTAGGGTATGTGTTATAATCCTTCATACAGACAGAAGAAAAGGATACTTTTATGTAACAATAGAGGCCTCAATCCCAAATACAAGCACATGTTATGGCCTGAAGAAATGGGATGTGTGAGACCATTATGGAATTCAAATTATGTGGGAGGGGGCTTGGCTGTGTGTTGTTTTTAGAAGAGGGGTGTGTGTATGTGTGTGAAAGAGAAACACCACAGAAACAGATATAGAGAAAAAGCCAGGACATACCAGACATCGCCTAAACAGAGACTGAGAGCATGATGCTGAGAAAGGCCTAGAGAGTGCTGGGTGAAAGGGGAGAGTGCTAGGTGAAAGGGGCTTGGTGGTGTGAGCAAAGAAACTACCCCTATTTGTTTCCTCTTGTGTTCAGGGAAACAGGACTTCTTTGTAAATAAACAGGATTGCATCAAAGATACCTGACTCAATCATCAATTTCTCCTCCTAATGGAAACCACTGCAGGGTCTTGAACTTTGGCTAACTGCTTGGGTCAAAAGGGGTAATAATACCATTATCATTCACATCTTCTAGCAATTTTCATAATACTCTTTCACTGTTACTCATTTGCAGTTTTCAGTGTGGCTTGTTATGGTTTTATTGACAAGTGGCATAATCAAGTATACCGAATCCTTTAATTTGGTCTAATTCAGACATCAATTGCTAGGTGTGAAGCTTTTCATATTTGCTGTACTGAAACTAATGTCCATCACAGATCAATTGATTTTTAATTTCAATAAGAATTAAAATGGGATCACATCCTAGTGTTCTCAAGCCTCACATATTGCTAATGAATGAACAGAGTGGATGACTGCTCAATATCTGAATTGTGTCGTTCTTTTCTATAGTTTACAGTAATCCAAAGTAAATGTCTAACAATTGTAATGTCAGAATTATTAATTTTTTGTTCTCATTTGTTTAATTTATCAGAGCCTTTCTTGTTATGTGTTATGTTTCTTCATACAGACAGAGCAAAAGGATGCTTTCAGTTTAAATGGCTTTAGTCTAGATTAAGAAAACATTAAGAATGTAAATTCTGAGAGCATAGTGTGTATATCTCTATTGAACCTCACGTTTCAAAATGGTTACAGAAGCACAGTCTTGGAAATTTGAAGATGCAGTCTACAGAAAACAAGTGAGTCATAACAGTTTCTAAAGCCAAACACCGCAGGATGATTGTTCTTATATTTGGAATTGCTTTCTCTGAGGAATCTAATTTCACCCAATAACCCAGATTAATAGATACACCTGTTTTTGTTGTTTTTATGTTCTAGAAAATAAGTCTAACTTTAAACAGTCCTACAATAATTATATACAAAAAGGGAATATAAAAGGAACCTTAGTTTGATTTTGTTTATTTTTCTTTTACTAAAATTCTAAAATTAGTGGAAAAACAATTATTTTAATCAATTAATCCTATGTATCATCTCTTTATCATTTTAGCTCATTCATCTTTGGGAAAACTCACTATGTGCTTCCTTATATATTCCTAAAGATCTTTGTTTAGGTCTGAAAAGCTCAAGTGTAAACTTATAATACCACAAAATGTTTGTTTTATAATGGTATAAAACAATTATCTGCATCAACTAATCTATATGTCTCCAGAGTTCTGTTACTTAATACAGAAGCAAAACTCTTCAACTCTTTATAGTTAATTATAGCTACACTTTCTGTGATTTTTCTCAGAAGATCTAAGGAATGAATCAATATTTTGGCCTTTTTCATAATTATGGGCCATATCATGCAATCAATTTGTAAGCAGATTTCCCCATTGATTTCTAATAGTAAGACTAAATTTGGGAGCAGCCTACATTGAGGTAGGAGGACCTGTAGAATGATTAGCAGGTAACGGAAGGGTGGAAAAGAAAAGGCCTGATTCTGCTCTTATTTAATGTGATGTAAATTCATAGTAATTCCACTAAAGTCCATGGAGTTTCATCAGTATAAAATTGGTGTAAAATCTGAATCAGGGCCTTTATTTTATATTCTTTAATATGTTGGTATTCCTGCTATTCACCCCTTGACTTCTAAAGTACAATTGTTCTGAACAGCTCCTGAATTCACACCAAATCAATGCAAGCTCTACTGTATTGCTTTCTCTGTTTCTCACACATACATCCACATTTTGACTAATTTATACCCAATGTGTAATGTGCACCTCTGAATTTAGACCCTTCTTTCTAACTGTCCCCAGTAGTTGGTTCAATGGAAGGTTACCTGTTTTTAAATTTTTGGTGTATATTTTTGAGTGTGAATCAGATATGCGTGAAGGATTTGTAGCCCTGACCAGGACCATATTGTAGTGCAAAACTGTGCAGGCTTCCTCAGACAGCTCCTCAAGCTGCACCTCAACTTTGTCTCTCTCTCCTCAGGCCAATCATGCTGAATCATGGACAACTAACAGAGATTGGGAGGAAATCAGTGTATCCATTTTCAGTTGGCTTCTAAAGCAGAAGTTGAATTGTGATCTCTGGATTTCAGAAGCTCATTTATCTGTGCCTATTATCCATAATGCTGCCATCTAACTTATCAGTAATGGACTATTATCTGGTCATTAAATCAGGGGACTAGGAATCTTCTCTTTTGGGACAGCTCCTAAACACTACTGAAGTCAGTGGGACCAGGATTTGGCCATTTATTACATTAATGGAGATATCCTATCTCCTAGAACTGGAAGGGACCTTGAAATGTCATCAAGTCCAGCCCCCTGCCTTCACTAGCAGGACCAAGTACTGATTTTGCCCCAGATCCCTAAGTGGCCCCCTCAAAGATTGAACTCACAACCCTGGGTTTAGCAGGCCAATGCTCAAACCACTGAGCTATCCCACCTGTGATACTGATCTGCTGTCTGTTGTATTAATTTGGATGGAACAAATGGGGCCAAAGGTGTTAATATAACCCAGAGAGAACATTAAACACAGTTAACAAGCCCCTTGTTATCTTTCCCTTTATCTGTAGATGGGGTTTTTTAGAAGAAACCCCCTCACCCTGCTCCGCCACGCATTGTTGCCAGTCTCTTAGATGGCATCAAAGTCAGTAATAACTGTCATTTTGACAAAAAGAGAAGTTATTTGTGTTGGGCTGGAGATGTTATTCATACTTTCACCACAAAATCTTTCTTTTAAGGGACCCCCCAAAAAGGGAGAAATGGGTAGAATAGCCCATCCCTTTATTATTTAAAGTTTACTAGTCCTACAAAACCCAGTATGCTACCTATTCTTTAGTGCCACTTACTGGCACTGTATCTGTTAATCAATTATTTACATATTCAGATACAGATCATTCTTGTAACTAGCATTGTTGATGTGGAGGTTTAAGTTGTGGATGGTTTTGGAAGCTGTTAGATGAGTCATAGATTATTTGCAGGAGGGTTGGCAGCTCAAGGGGCAGAATTGTGCCACTTGTTGCCGAGGGGGATGAAGGAGGTGGCAGGGAGGACAAGGATGAGGAAAGTTAGTTTGTTTGCCACTGAAAAATGTTTTGGTAAGGAGGGCATTGACACTTGTAGCTGAAAGATGACCTCCATGGCTTGTTGCTGAACCCCTAGAGCAAAACCTAATATCTTCTCCCAACCTAAAAATAGAACTTGGAGCCTAGATACACAGTGACTCCTCTTTGAATTTCTGTCACTTGCAAAAGCCCTGGAGGTCAGCCCTTAAGTTCATAATGGGGAAGGCTGTGCAATGGCCAGAGAGATGGGGGAAAACACCAGATCATCCAGAATCACTGCTGATTACTCCGTCTTATTCACACATCATTAGTTGTTCTTCTCTCGTCTAGAATATAGTCTAATTTGGGAGCAAAAGGCAATTCTGTTTCCTCAAATTCACTGTACTTGATTATTACTATTACACCAGATTACATGTTTTCTCTCCCTCTGCAGCTGGAATCTTAATTGTCTGCTCTGTTTTTGCAACAGCTGCTAGAAGCTTTGCTCTTCCCCAAGCTGCTCTGTTGCTTCCATGTAACACCAGATGCAGTTAGACTTTGTTAACCCTGAATACTTTTTTTCTCATCCCAATTCATTTAGCTACTTAAGAAATGGAAGTAAAAGTGCTTTAAAAGTGTCGGTGGCTTTTTCAAATTGTATAGATGGTGCCTAAATGTGCCAGCATCACTTCTAGGCATGCCAGGGCTCACTAGATTTCTGCAGAGAAAGCAAGTTGCCTTGGATGTGTGTGTTGTGATGATGTAGGAAAAGTTGGATCCAAATAAGTGAGGCAGTTGACCTATTGATGTTTCATCACCAGCAGGTGTAAGTAGTCTTTCAGAGGCACCAGCTGCACACTTCCTTAGTCTGAGTTTTATTCACTCCCCCCCTCCCCCTCCCCAGTTGAATAGTTTTCCCTCTTGGAAGACCTGTAACATCTCCTTTCCAAGCATTTCCTCCTCAGATTAAAATACTGGGATATATTCCAGGGATTCATAGTGTGATTTGGATACTGGCCAGCATACACTTTGTGCTGCACATTTCCTTATTTGAAGAGGCAGCAAGCAAAAGTTGATTCAAAAACAAGATTCCCCCCCCACACACACACATTCACTTGATTTTTCAGAGCTGTAGTGTTCCCTGTCTCTCTGAAGCTGATTGGAAAGTCTGACAAAAGACTGTAAATGAGCCAATCAGCTCTGTCAGCAAATGGAAATATTTAATACAGGGAGCAAGAGCTTGTATTGGCTTCCTAAGGACTGGATTATTTCGCTTACTAATAAACTAGTGCTGACAATTTGCTTCATAAAGAAAATACATCTGGCTGGCCTTATGTGTTCTGGTCCTCTCGGCAAATAGATAACACTAAAGAAATGGAAAGGGTCAGCAATATAGACAATAATTTGTCTTTTACATATAAAAATGTGGATAAAGTATATATTACTACCTACTCTTAAAATACAAGTCTGAATGTTGGAATATCAATAAGAAAAGGAAAAAAAATAATGATCTGTTTTTCTTTCTCATTTCATTTCCCACTTCACCCATCTTATTTCCATGTTTTTCTCTTTATCTATTGCTTTCTTCCCATCCAATCCCCTTTTATCTTTATGCTGTCTTTTTTTCCAGGGTTCCATGGGCTTCCATCTTATGGCTGAAAGCAACAGAGAGTCCTGTGGCACCTTTAAGACTAACAGATGTATTGGCGCATAAACTTTTGTGGGTGAATGCCCACTTCGTCGGATGCATGTAATGGAAATTTCCAGGGGCAGGTATAAATATGCTGGCATAATCATGTGCCAGCAATGCCCCTCTGCTATATACATTGGCCAAACTGGACAGTCACTACGTAAAAGAATAAATGAACACAAGTCAGATATCAGGAATGGCAATATACAGAAACCTGTAGGAGAACACTTCAACCTCCCTGGCCACACAATAGCAGATGTAAAGGTAGCCATCTTACAGCAAAAAAAACTTCAGGACCAGACTCCAAAGAGACACTGCTGAGCTTCAGTTCATTTGCAAATTTGACACCATCAGCTCAGGATTAAACAAAGACTGTGAATGGCTATCCAACTACAGAAGCAGTTTCTCCTCCCTTGGTGTTTACACTTCAACTGCTAGAAGAGGGCCTCACCCTCCCAGGTTGAACTAACCTCGCTATTTCCAGACTGATTCTTGCCAGCATATTTATACCTGCTCCTGGAATTTTCCATTACATGCATCCGACAAAGTGGGCATTCACCCACGAAAGCTTATGCTCCAATACATCTGTTAGTCTTAAAGGTGCCACAGGACTCTCTGTTGCTTTTTACAGATCCAGACTAACACGGCTACCCCTCTGATACTTGACATCTTATGGCTGAGATTCTCAAAAGTGACTACTGATTTTTGGGTGCCCAATTTGGGGCACCTTTATAGATGAGCAATTTTCATAAAGTGTTGAGCACCCACCCTCTGAAAATCAGTCCCCTTAAAGAGTCTAAAGTCAAACACACAAAACTGGAGGCACCCCAAGTCACTAGTCACTTTTGAAAATCTTAGCATATATTTTTCCTTCCCTTTCTTGATTGCTTCAAGTCTTTCCCTTCCCATTCTGTACCTCATCTCTCTTGTCTTCTTCACATCCTATATAGCACCTCTCTCCTTCCTTGCTGCTCACAGCCCCCTTCTTTCCCATGGCACCATAGCTTGAGATGCCGATGTGAATTTCTTCACCTGTGCATTTAAGATCTCAATAACAATGGTAAACAATAATAATATTGTGCTGAAAGGTGTTAATTGCTGGCATCAAGTGAGTGTTTGATCCATAGACAATCACAGACCTGGTTAAAGCACCCACCTTTCAGGCTAATGGGCAGGAGCAATTGAAAGCCAATTTAAGTAGTATTAGCTGAAACAATAGGAGGCTACTGCCCAAGGCACTGGGCCACATAGCAAAACCTGAGCAGGGCTAATTTTGTGGTCTCTGGGGTTTTCCTGGGACTGATTACAAAATAGGGGCTAAGGGATCATTTGGCAAGCTTTGAGTATTTTGGAGGCAGAAAGCCAAGAGACATGAACAAAGCGGCCATGTGTATGGCTCTGGGAGGGAGCGGAGATAGAGCTCCTTGGGACACAGGACAGGCCAGAAAGGCACACTTGGAAATTGTGAGCAAGAAATGTCCTGCTGTTGTTTATTCCTCTTATGTTCTGAGGAACAGGACTTTTTGTACTTTTCTGTAAATAAACAGAATTGCACTAAAGAATATACCAGACTCATATCATCCATTTTTCCTCCTAACAGAAACAATCATTCAAGACCCTGAATATTGGTTAACTGCTCAGGCTAAACTGGCAACAATAACAATGTTATCTCATTTATGGCACTTAAATATTTTGTAATATGAACAGTAGTTAAATAGATTGAAGCAGATTAGTTAAATAGATTGGAGCAGTCATCACATCAGCCAGGGATGAGGTGGAGCCCTCACTACATTTTTAGCAATCAATGAGGTGGGGGAGCTGTGCTCCATCCCCCCAGCCTCCCTCACGTGAATTCATAAAAAAAACATATGTGCGTGAAAAGACGTCCTGAGGATAAAATTAAGTAAATGATGATGCAGACATAATATCCCCACAATCGAATGTACATGATGACACATCCGACTCTATTACGACAGGATTCAAGAATGCTGGGGCCCTGTGCACTACGGCAATTAGGAGGAGGAGGGACACCACCTTCCCTGCCCCCAGAAGGTGGTAGTCAGGTCCTGCCCCTGGGGAGGTCAAGTCCTGGGGAGAGCAAACCCACCCCACACTCACCGTGCAGTGGTTCCTGGCCTGGACCCCACTCCAGCCCACTGGCTCTCATCTTAGAGTGTAGGTGATGCCCTGCCCCTTTCCTGGCCCTCGGTTGGGTTTTGTGTATGTGTGTGTTTTTTCTGATGGTTGGGGTGCAAGTGCACCTTTTGTAAATTGGTTAATTTGGGCCTGGACTCCAAAGTACACTGCAGTTCTGCAAGTCACCAAGTCGTGGTATGTTTGAGATACACAAATCTTGGTGGAAGGCACACGCAGGAGGCAGAAATTCTGATGCATGTTACCCATTACAATTAATGTGGGTTTTGCTAGAGAAAGGATTGCATCATTGGGACAAAAAAAAACCCTTCTTAGATAGGTTTGCAGTGCTTAACATACTCTTCTGAAATTTCCATTTTACAAAGTAAAAGCCAAATAATGGGATGCGTGGGCACCCTCAACTCCTAGTGACTGCAGGTTCAGACTCCGAGAAACAGTAATGTTACTATACTTTTAATATACACTACTTGCCTGGATTTTTGTTTACTTATACCATGAATGGTCTTGAAATACACAATACCTGAAATACAGTATAAGAAACTAACAAGGACATTGGTGTATTGGAAATGTTGATAAATGAAATGTGGCTTTAACAAAGTGCACTGACATTTGACTATGTGCTTACTGGGAAACTGTTGTCATTAGAGAAAGTTTTTTTTTCTCTGGCAGAAATTCTGTACTTTTGCAAATCACTTCAGGAAACTGAATAAACAAGGAGGATTATCTGTCTGGATACATCAACCAAATGTGTAGTTTTGAGAAAACAGAAATTTGGTGGGAATTAATTAGGTAAGCTGAAGCTAAAGCTTATTATACATACAAAGATAAAATCCTTATTTGAATGCAAATACACTTTTCCTATGCAAGTAATGTATGAGGATATACTTTTGTGTCCTTTGAATACATCAGAGACATAGATTAATTTTTGAAAATGTCACATAAATAACACAAGACTTAGAAACCCCTTAATGAAAGAGAAAGCAACCAATGTAGGGCCAGATCCTCAGCTAGCATAACCTGGTGTAGCTGCATTGACCTCAGTGGAGTTATGCTGATTTATACCAGGTGAGAATTTGGCCCAATGAACTTTAGTGGTTTCATATATTGGAAATGTTGTAGTTTAATTGTTTTTGGGGCGGGGGGAGGGAGAAGAGAGAGTCAGGCTTGGGGATTAGTTAGCTATGAACCCTTAGGCTGTGGCTCACGAAAGCATTTAAGCACACGCTTGAATACACATGCTGAATAGGGATTCTTTCTTTCTTTCTTTCTTTCTTTCTTTCTTTCTTTCTTTCTTTCTTTCTTTCTTTCTTTTTTGAGTTGGGACTATATCTTGCATTTAACAATTATGGTGATATGCAAAGATCCTGGGAAAACACGCATGATTCCAGTGAACAACACAGATGTACAGCAATTGAGATTATTGTTACAGAAGATGGAAGATTGGATATTGAAGTCAGCAATAGAATAGCAAGAGCCAAAGAGACATTCCGGAAGAATATACATGTGATGAGAAGGGGCATAAATCTAAAGACTAACTTCCAACTCTTAAACTTACATTTGGTCTGTGTTAAATTATGTCTGTGAAACATGGACATTCAAACAATCAATAATAAAGAAATTTGAATCCTTCAATGTATGGTGGTATAGAAGAATTCTGAAAATATCATGGATAGACCAAATAACCAATGAAAAGGTATTGGAGATGATTGGAACTCAGCAAATGCTAGTCAGAGATCTTATGAAAAGAGATTTGATTTGCAGGGCATATTTTAGGAGGTTCAGAGCCTCAGACCCCCGAGCACTGGAAGAGAAAGTTGATTGCAGAGGAACACAAGGCAGAAAAAAAAAATCTTGAATGGAGGATGTGGTATCCTGGGTGTATCAAAGGATTATTCATCGATAAAGAGATTAGCAGATGATTGTACCATGGTTGCAAACCTCCAGTAATGGAGATGCCACATAAGAAGAAGAGGGCAGGAACCTTTTCCAAATCCTGTTTTGAAAAGGAATTTGCTCTGTGGACCTGAATCTCCTTTCACTTACACAAGTGTAAATCAGGAGTGATTCCATTTCAGTCAATGGAGATATACTTGTGTAAAAGCACTGTAAGTGAAAGCAGAATGAAGATCAGTTTTGCATTTCTTATTAGGATGATTAGCAGAAAATTTAAGGTTCAGATCCTTGGTCAACAGTGACTTCTCTGTGTCCTGGCATTGCAGAATAAGGAAAGTATCAGTCAATTTATAAAGCTTAAATCTAAAACACCAAATTCTGTAATGATTTAAATCCAGGGTAACTCTTATTGACGTCATTGCAATCAGCCCAAAATGTGGCCAAACTTTTTTTAATTAAGGAAAATGTGCACATGGAAGTGCTGTTACAATTAAAGAGAAATTAACACAAATTAAAAACCAAAGCCCTAATGAGGAGATGCAGCCAAGATAAACAAAGTGCTACTTTCTTTTCTGCAGTGTCATAAGTTTTTCATTAAGTTTTTTTACAAAACAAAGCTGAGAGGCAGATGACTGTTCATCCCATAATGCACAATAACAAATGACATCATGTTATAGGGCAATCAGAATGCATATTTGTTAAGCAAAAGCCTATACATGCTTTGGTGGAATCTAAATAGCTATGTGGGTTTGAAAACTAACGCTTCAGTTTAAGCTTGGGACTTAAGCATATGAAGTGGTTAAGCATGTATTTAAATTAGTGGTGGGCAACCTGCGGTCTGTCAGGTTAATATGCTGGCAGGCTGTGAGGCAGTTTGTTTACACTGACCATCCACAGACACGACCACCTGCAGCTCCCAGTGGCCACAGTGGCCCCTTTCCAGCCAACGGGAGCTGCGGGAAGTGTCCTGGGCTGCAGGGACTTGCTGGCTGCTGCTTCCCTTAGCTTCCATTGGCCGTGAATGGTAGACCGTGGCCACTGGGAGCTGCGTATGGCCATGGCTGCAGACAGTTGATGTAAACAAACTGTCTCGTGGCCCACCAGTGGATTACCCTGATGAGCTGCGTGCGGCCTGCAGGCCACAGGCTGCCCACCACTGTTAGACAGTCTTCACAGTCAAGTTTACCCTGTCTCTATAGACACTGGCGAAAGACCTTTGCTCTGAGCCTGGGCTTTGGTCTCCCCTCAGGCAGGAGTTTCCAGAATTCTCTGCCTCCAGCAGCACTCACGGCAGGCTCCTGTTCTCCCTTTGTAGTGAAGCTCTCACAGGATTTGTAAAAGAATTTTAACTTAATGTCTCTCAGTTTCTTCAGTGGTTCTCAGGTTTTTCTCCTCAAAATGGCTAAATGTAAAAATATATATATATATTTTGGCTTTCTGAGGAGGGTTTGGAGGAAAATGCCAAAATTCCCCTCCCCACTGAGAAATGGCAGAGATGGCAGGAACCCAGCTTCCTATTGGCAGGTGGGTGAGGTCCATGCCCAGAGGGTTTACCAGGCTGCATGGAACTTCCCTTGACAGAGACCATGTCAAAATCAGTGATGTGGAATCAGGGGTTACATTTTTAAAAAGCAGTGGATCCCTATTGTCACAGCTTGTAGAGCAAGCAGGAAAATGTCACTGGGACCTCCTGAATCTCAGGGGAATGCAAGGTCTCCCCCCTGGCAAGTGTGAAGAAGAAATTGTATTGCCAGCCAGCACATAAGCAAACTCTGTGCTGAGAAGGCTGCAAAGAATCCCTCCTTCCTACAAGCTGAGTTACCTGCAAGGCCTCAAGCTGCCGTTAAACGTGCTAGCTCCTGCGACCTCTTTGATATCAGAGCGTCATTTATGTCTAGTGGCTCCACCTCACTACTCATTGTGTACAGCCTTGACACAGCAGCAGAGGTCACAGAGTGAAGTGATTCAGATCAAATTCCCATGGAGATGGACTTCCATGGGTCCCATAGGAGGTCATAAAGTGGCTACTATTTTCCTTAGGGAAACATGAAGGAGATACGCCTGCAGACTGTCCTTTCTGTCTATCTGGTAATATGCTCCCTCTCAGAGCCTTCTCTTAGAAGTTTGTCCCAAAGACTGGTGGTGTAGGTATGTCTCGCAATGAACTCTTATCGGGACAGCACAAAGTCTTAAAACCTCTTATAAGAGAGTCTCCCTTCTAGCTCCTTTAAAGAGAAGGAGAGATCTCTAAAGCTCAGGCACTGAGCCAAATATTTGAGACTTTCAATTAAATTTCCCAGAATGAAGCATGAATGGGAATCTAATTTCACAGGAGCATATGTTTTTAGAAAATCACAAACACACACACACACACAACCCCTGCAAAATTGCAGAAGAGCATTCTGTAATTCTTCCTCACCTGATTTATGAGGGTGTGATTAAGGTGCAGTGGGAATTCCCTATCAAGATCAAGATATAACTATGGACCAAAAAGTCTTTGTTATTCTGCTTAAGGTTGATCCTGCTGCAGCCTCCTTAGTAAAGGGCATAGTCATACCAGTTGAGTGAATATTTCTGTAGAATCCACAGACAGGAGAATAAGATAATCACACGGACTATGGGCTTGGCTACACTTGCAAGTTACAGCGCAATAAAGGAGCCCCGGGCGCACTAGCTCACTACCCGTCCACACTGGCAAGGCACGTAGAGCGCTCTGACTCCGTGGCTATAGTGCTGCTGCTACTCCACGTCAGCAAGAGGAATAACGTTTGCTGCGCCTTGGCTACAACGCCCGGGCATCACTGTGAATGAGGTGTTGCGTTACTGCGCTCTGATCGGCCTCCGGAAATGTCCTATAATCCCCTTAAGTCAAGTGGCCACTCTTGTCATTGTTTTGAACTCCTGTAGGAATGTGGAAATGCCCTTTCAAAGCTCTGTTTCTGACATCCGGCATGCAAGCTGTTACTGTGGAATGCTGTGTGTGAGAGAGAGGTGGGAGGGAGGGGGAGGTTTGCTGCTGTCTGAATTTACAAGACAGCATGATGACATGCTCTCAGCCACTCAAAAACCCACTCTCTCTCCCCCCACATACACACAACACACTCCCTGTCACACTCCACCCCACCCTTCCCATTTTAAAAGCATGTTGCAGTCACTTGCATGCTGGGATAGCTGCCCATAATGCACCACTCCCAATGCCGCTGCAAGTGCTGCAAATGTGGCCAGGCTAGTGCGCTTGAAGCTGTCAGTGTGGACAGATTGCCGCACTTTCCCTACTGCGCTCTACGAAGGCTGGTTTAACTCACAGCACTCTACATCTGCAAGTGTAGCCATGCCCTATGTCTACGCTTAAACTGCTACAGCTGCAGCACCGCAGCTGCACTGCTGTAGCACTTCAGTGTAGCCACTCACTACAGTGACGGGAGGGGTTCTCCAATTGCTGTAGTTAATTCATCTCCCTGAGAGATGATAGGTTGACAGAAGAATTCTTCCATTGGCTGAGCACTGTCTGACAGGGGTTGGATATGCTTAACTACATCGCTCAGGTAGCTGGGTCAACTGAACTTTTTAGTGTCGGCCTGGCCTCAGACTCAACTGGGATATAGCAGCTGTGGCCCAGAGAGTACTGGCTGCAGAGTCTTAGTGTGGAGGTCTATACCAACGGGGTGGCAATTGTGAGTGTGTGTGCAAAAAACCAACCAACCAACAAACAAAAAACACCTACATAAAATCTGACTCTGATCTGAGGTATATTCAAAACCTGCAAAGTCATGTCCCAGCGGTAACTAGGGCTCCACTTAAAGAAACTGGAATTGCAGCCTTACATCCGCTCTTCTCCAAAATAATGTTTGGTAAGCTCTTTAAAGTTCATTGAGACAGAGCAGTTACTGGGACTTAGACAATAGAATACATCTTTTCCATTGTCCCATGAGAATCTTCAAGCTATTTTGTCTCAGCAAGTGTTCCCTTTGAAGCCAATGCCCCTCCAGGTTCCAGCACAGAGATTACATATTAGAAGGAGGCCATTGCTGCCTTGAGACTTGCAAAACCATGCCGGGGATTCTGTGGAAAAAATCATTCAACTCCAAAAGCTTTTAGTGAGTTAGGTTTGTTAAGTCTATGTAGTCCCCATGCCTTAATGAAGGGCACTTCAGAGTGGGCCCTCATCTGGGAGTGAACCATTTCAGAAAATGGGTGCTTGAAATAAACAGGGAAGGACTGTCAATTGAACTCACTCATTGTCCCAGGGATGAGTTAGTGCTTTCCCCAAAGTAAATGAAAATAACTGATTCTATCTTGAAGACCCTTCATAGCATCAGAAGATGAAGAATTCAGTAATCCATTTCCTACACATTGGAATGATAGAACCAGTTCTGTGGAGGGACATGTTCTTTGGAAAGGGCAAAAGATGCTTCATAGTACAAAGAGAAACAATGGGATACAACCCATTTTAGATCTCGTTTCTCTTAACAAGTCCATAAGGAGATCAATGTGGAAAAACTGAAATCCATCATTACAGAATTGTCATTCCAAAACTCCAGAATATGAAGATCTACTGAATATATATTTGTTTTCCTTTTGATTCCCCTATCTGAAGAGACATAAGAAGGCCCCACAAAGGGCCTGGTCCATCTTGCAAGGACTGAGAAACTGGGGCCTGAATATAAGCCATCCAGTGTAGATAAGTGGATATGGCCAGTGTTTCCCACCATCTGGGAGAAAAGCCTCAGGGGGAAGAAGTCCTGCTGCACTTAACCATCTTGAAATGACTCCATGCCCAGATGTAGGTGCATCAGTTGTAGATGCAATGTCTGATCCCCAAACTTGTGTAGGTGTACCTACATTGGAAGAGATTTGCTCTGCCATAAAGAAAATGAAAAGCATTCCCAATATTTTCTTGAGGTGCTGCCGCCCCTGACAGCATAACATCCAAACACCTCAGGTTGCCATAGAGCCCATTTGCATAGTATTTTGACAACTTTTTGTCCCAGCATGGAGTGAATCATCACTCCACTTTATATGGGGAAAGATTCATGCACTGAATGATGCAGCTTCCAGCCCAATAACTCTGCTTTCTGTTCCCAGAAAAGTTTTTAAACATGTCCTATTCACCCAGCTCCGGCCTCTCCTTGTGAAATACCATTGCACAGAGCAATTGGACTTCACTGCTGGGCGATCTACAATGGACGCTATACTTGCTCTTCATCTTTTATCTGAGATCCAGCGTGAATTCAATTGTCTGTTAACAGCAGCATATGTAGACCTAAAGACAGGTCTCTATTCTGTCGATAGAGCTGCCCTGTGAAAAGCCCTATAAGGCACTCGTGTTCCCAACATACTCTTGAGGTTAATATAAAAGCTATATAATGACTCAGGGACACAGGTGTGATGAGGGACACATAGGTCCAACCAGTTTTATACTAGATCCAGGATGAAGCAGGGATATATCCTGGCCCCAGCCCTGTTCTGCTATGCAATGGATTGTCTCCTTGAATATACCTCTGCAAATACCAGTAGAAGTGTTGGTTCAACTCCTTTTACTGACCTGATTTATGTGGATAATGTCGTTCTCTTTAGCCAGGATGCAAACGACCTTAAAGATGCACAAGAGAGCTTCCAGCACATGGTAGCTGCCCTTGGGCTAAGGATTTTTGGGGCAAAAACAAAAATCCAGAGTGTCAGTGCAAAAGTTGTTATACAAGACATCTGTGCTGCCAGACAAACCATGAAAATGGATGATTTAACCTATCTGGGCAGTTAATTGTCATCAGATGGGCATAGCCAGCCAGATATCCTAAGGATAATCAGTTTAGCAGCCTCAGCCATGAAGGACCTGCATAGGGTCTGGAGCCAAAAGAAGGTGGATTTATCAAACCTGTGTACTTCTGATCCTTATATGGATCTGAAACATGGACATTGCTTAAACAAGACAACAGGAGGCAGCAGGCATTTTATATGTGTTGCAAGTAGCAATTATAGGGCATAATATAGTTTGATTTTATCAGTAAATCAGATGTATTATTGAGAACTGACCTTGAGAGGATTGAAGTCAGCATTGGTAACCACTGGCTAGCATTTATTGGTCATATAGCATGCCTTAGAGATAAAGTACCCACATAGAGCCCTGAAGATCAGACTAAAGTTTTGGAGGGGGCATTGCCTGGCCATCGATTGGTGGTGGCCATGCAGTTATTCATGACTAACCTTGCAGCACCAGATCAGTAATAACTCTGTGGAGCTTTTAGATGCCTGGAATAAAGCCATAAAATGTGGTTATGGATATTCGGCATCATGGACCCTTGCTGTCTAAGTGTATTGTTGTTGAATGCAGTTTAGATTAGCTAACGTTTTGGTGCATCACAACCAAATTACAAGCCTGTGGATCATCCTATTTGCATTCAAATTCAGTTGGAAAACTAAAAGGTATACTACATAAGGTACAAAAGGTACTACATGAGGAAGAGACACTGAAAAGTGGAGGCTGTGGTCCTCTTATCTGAAGGCCTCTTTTATGCTTCTTTCTTTCTTTCTTTCTTTCTTTCTTTCTTTCTTTCTTTCTTTCTTTCTTTCTTTCTTTCTTTCCCCTTCTCCTTCCCCCCCGAAACCACTGAGTAAAGATGGTAAAGAAGATTATGAATGAATAGGTCACAATGATCATAATCACCTTTTCATTGACCTTCAGGTCTTGGTTCTTGGCCCTGATTTAGATGCACTTGAAACCTCCCCTCAAACTGCCAACACATATGTACACACCAGAGTGTAACAGGGACCTGTGATGAACCAGTATCCAGTGCTGCCTAACTCTTCAGCTGGGAAGCTGAGAGGAAGGAACTACAATAACTTCTCTAAGAAGGTGATAAACACCCTTCTGGCACCTTGGAGAAAATCCACAAATATATGTATTACATGAGGTTTAGATGTTGATGTTACAAGGGACACACAGCAGGGTAAAGTCAGCTGAAGCAAAGGACATTCTGGTGCTTTTAGACCCTGGGACTCAAGGCCAACACTGTAGAAAGACAAGTTAGCTACTACAGGCCTATTGCACTGCAAGGCACACGTGAGAACCTCTCATCAATATTGAATCCAGAGGAGAGCAACAAAAATGATAAAAGCCTGACCTATGACGAAAGGTTAAAAAAGCTAAACATATTTAGCCTTGGGAAAAGAAGACCGAGAAGGGAAACCTAATAACAGTCTTCATGTATGTCAAGGGTTGTTATAAAGAGGACTGTGATCAATTGTTCTCCATGTCCACTGAAGGTAGGACAAGATGTAATGGGCCTAATCTGAAGCAAGAGAGATTTGGGTTAAATATTAGGAAAAGCTTTTCAACTATAGGGGTAGTTAAGTTTTGGAATAGGCTTCCAACAGAAGTTGTGGAAAGTTATTCTCTGCTCTTTTTTCTCTACAGATTGTTTGTATTTGTCTTTCACTCTGCTCACTCTTTGCTCCATTTTCACCCTATATTTTCATTATAATTTGGGTTAAATATTAGGAAAAGCTTTTCAACTATAGGGGTAGTTAAGTTTTGGAATAGGTTTTGTCAAAACTAAACTATTTGGAAAGTCTGGTATAGGAGATGTCTGCTCTTCTTTCCCCTGAAGCTATTCTGCTACATGTGGAGTCCTTAATATGGCATCTCTGTAGTACTGTATCTGTTTTTTATTCTCTGCTCTTTTTTTCTCTACAGATTGTTTGTATTTGTCTTTCACTCTGCTCACTCTTTGCTCCATTTTCACCCTATATTTTCATTATAATTTGTTCTTTCTGTCTCCCTCTCTATTCCTTTTAGAAACTCATAGTGCTCAGTTTTCAACCAATAATATTTGAATGCATTCAGGCAAACATGAAACTGCCCATCCCTAATAGCAACTCATTATTACTGGCATTTGGCACAGGATACTGAATATAGTCATTTCAATTAATCAACCAGTTTCCCTTTGGTAAATGCAAATCCTTCCTAGAATAATAAGGAAGAGCTTATGCCAGTCGTTAATTAATGGTCAGCTCATTGATGCTTTCACTGATGTAATTATAAAAGATCTGAAAAACAGCAACCAACGTCACTACATTTGAGGTAAAAGTTAAGAACATTATCAAGTGAAAAATGGAAGCTGCTGATTGTAGTACAAACTGTACTTAACCATACAGAATTGGGTTACATATGTTATATATAACATGTTGTCTATTGTACATTATCTCTTATTAGATCACATAATATATATTGTAATTTATGGACTAAATCCTTCTCCCATTGATGTAGATGGATCTCGACCTAAATATTTATACATATAATATAATGAGGGTAACATGATCACTGAACATGATGCTGATGGGTCTCTTTAGCAAAAATAGAGATCTCCCTTGGGCCTACTACTGATGTTTACAAATGAGTGCTAAAAAAAACCAGAATTGCTACTGAGTAATACAAGGCTTCATATTAGAAGCCTCCATGCATTTTTAAATATATTTAAAGTATCATTCTGAGAGAATTTATGTGTTTCACTATGCAATGTTCTTATTAGCATTTAATGTTATGCAGTAGCCATGAGAGTTTCAACAATCTGTAATAGACAAACATGAACCATTTGTGAGGTAAATATGATATCTAAAGGCAGGATCAGTCCCCAAACTACGGAAAACAAGAGGAAATGGGAATATGCCACTTTTTGTTCCAATGAGCTGCAGTTGTATGATTGCAGCATGCTGCCAAGAATTTTGGCCTGCCTGGGTAAGCTTCATACTCATAGATTTAGTTTTATAGTCTTATAGTTATGACTCTTCCTTCTGCTATAGTTAGAGGTCTGTCAGCATTCCCATTACAAATAGGATGTCTGGTTTTTGGTTAAACTGATTTTTGCTGGTAAATGCTTGCTGACTTAAAAAGAAAGCTCATTTCCAGTACATGTTAGCTTGTACTGCTGCACTTCCTTGCACACAATATTTCAGGCTGTTCTTGTACCTGCATCTTGCCTCAGCTTCATGCCACTTCTGAGAGACACAAGTTATGTCTACCCATTTTTTTTAAATACACTGGTGATAGCAATGTTAGGAGTGCTCTTGATAGCATCTCTGTCTAGACTTATTCTAGACAACATGGAGCAGGCCTAGATGACATAGCTGTTAAAACACCAATCGCTACCCAAGAGCTTCCTGTACTAGTGCTTTCATTGTTTGCACCATTCTTAGCAACAAAAGGGGGAGGAACCCTCTAGTATAGACGAGGTCAATGATGTGGTGAAGGGACCATGTAGAGCTGAAGTGCACAGAGTCAGATTAAATGCTGAAAAATATTTGGAAACTGGGTTTTCTGATTTAATTTTATTGGCAGAAAAATTCCATTCCATGTGTATTAAAATGTTGCAAATAAGAAGCCCTAATTTTAAAACCAAGTTTTCATTGTTAATTTGATTCCGTTGATGCTCCTAACACTTTAAAGTCAAAAGATTGTGGGTTTGAAGTTCTACTGAGCACGTGGGACTCTTAGTATTCAAGTGTTGACACTGCAGTTTGGCACTAGGAGTAGGTGTGTTGGAGGCATAGTAATGAAAGAAAATGTTTGCACTGTTGTATTATGGACTCTTTAAATGATATAAACCAAAGTCCTTTCTACTCAGGTCAGATGAATGTCCTTATGGAAGTTCAGACAAATCTATGGCACTTTAAACTATTAGAAATCTTTATAATCTCTGAAGGTCAAATACCCATGTGGGTGTAAAGGGCAAGTGATGGCCTGACCCTCAGTGAGTCGGTGAAATGCAGCTTGAATGTTTTGAATGTTTACTATATTTTTCATATGTCACAGAACCTAAACCGGTGCCTGTAATATAGAATATATTTACTTCCCACTTTAAGGTGAATCTGTAATTTTTCTGTGATGGAAGCACCTGTTCTCCTTTTGCATATCACTTTGCTACATTTGGAATTTCAAAAACTACCTTTCTTAACGGAATGCCGTGATAAATAAATATCACTGAATACCCACTAACATTTGTTTATCAATGTAGTGCTTTCCATGCTTTTTCCATGTAAATTCAGCAGTTATTAACACAGTGCAGTTCTCTCTCTTTCTGAAATTTGCTCTTTTGATTCTTTCATAATAATTTCCTTGCAGAATTCCTACTTACTATTTAAATTTGTTAGCTGAGCTGTCAACATATTCTTCAACTAAGCAACTGTTTTCATTCAGATAAAATTATGATTCACCTTATATTTATTTTTATTAGGATATTATAAGTGTTTTACTATGGCCAAGTTATTATAATTTGAAAACTGGCTAATTTGCATGTAGAATAATTTTTATAGCATTTTTAATAGTGTGTGCTTATCCATATTAACAGTATAACAGCTCCATATTACAAATTGAGACAATGTGGTGCCATTATGAGATACCATGTAAAAATCCATTTAATGACCTTTTCATACTGCAGATGGATACTGTAGCTCATAATATTTCAGAAGAAGCTGGGTATATATGCTTTAACTATTATGGTTTGTAATATCCTAGGTTGTAAGTTTTAAGGTCTATCGAAATTGCCTATGTACAATCGAGACTCTATAATCTGCCATATAAATAAAATATATTTTGAAAAGTCCCTAAACACATACTTTTCAGAAATGGTTGTTATGGTTAGTTATAAAAATATGTACTCTCAGCATGTGGAATTCAGAGCCACACAAAATCATAAATAAAATATTAGAGCTGGATTTAAAAAGCAGCTGGACAATTTTATGACCCAAACTAATACATGTACATATAATAGTTGTACATGCTAAGATGAGGTCATCACACTCCAGCAGAAGTACATCAGCTGATTTCTAGATTTTAAGGACAGAAAGGATCATCTAGTTTGACTTGCATAATACAGGTCATGGAACCTCACCCAGTAATTTCTGCATCATACCTATAAACATCTATTTAAGGCATAACATGTCTTTTAGAAAGATATCCAGTGCTGATTTAAAGATTTCAAGTGATGGAGAATCTACCATGCCATAGGTAACTTGTTTAAATGGTTAACTAGTCTCATTGTGACAAAATTGTATCTTATTTCTTCTGAATTTGTCTAGCTTCTGCATTCCAGTGTTGGATTGAATTATTTATGTTTTTTTGATAGATTAAAGAGCCCTCTATTGGCAAAAATATTCTCCCCATGTAGGTACTGATGAACTGTGATCAAGTTATCTGTTAGCCTTCATTTGGGTAAACTAAACAGGTTGAGTCTCTCACTATAAGACAGTTTTCCAGGCCTAAAATTATTCTTGTAGCTCCCGTCTAAACACTTTCCAACTTTCAACATCCTTTTTGTAATGTTGATACCAAAACTGAACATAATATTCCATTCATGGTCTCACTAATGCTGTTTACAGAGGTAATGCCACCTCCCTACTCCTACCCAATATTCCTCTGCTTCTACATCCAATTGCGTTAGCCCTCTTAGCTACACATGATTCTGGGAGCTCATGCTCACTCACCTATCCATCATGCCTTCTAAGTTATTTTCAGTGTCTCTGCATTCCAGGATACAGTCCCCCATCTTGAAGTGTGACCCATATTTTTTGCTTCTAAATGTATGAAGTTGCATTTAGCTGTTTAAACTGCATGTTGTTCATATGAACCCACCTTACCAAGCAATCCAGATTGGTCTGTATAACTCTCCAGTCCACATCATTATATCAATTTGTGTGCCATCTGCAAATTTTACTAACAATTATTTTATATTTTCTTCCAGATCAGTGATTAAGATATTGAACAGCATTTGGCCAAGATCTGTAACTTACCCTTCTACAAACCAAAGGTTTGAGTGGGGTCCTTATTATACTGACTTGTGTTTGGTGAATTCAT
Organism: Chrysemys picta bellii; assembly: GCF_011386835.1. Classification (NCBI taxonomy): domain Eukaryota; kingdom Metazoa; phylum Chordata; order Testudines; family Emydidae; genus Chrysemys; species Chrysemys picta. The sequence goes on along the minus strand of NC_088793.1, from coordinate 46,416,334 downwards.
TGTCCCTGTAGATGACTCTTCTTCTGTATCTGCAGAGAGTTTTGTGATAGTTGTAGGCTCCAGTCATAAGGCTGAGCACATACTGCATCTGATGTTTGGATTCAGAGTGGTGGTTGGGGAGATTGATATCTCTGCCTCTGTCGTATAATGATCATTGCCTCCTTCGGTTTGAGGTAGTCATGCATGTATCCCATGAAAGACGTGTTTTGATAACTTGTCCTAGAAATTGACAGAACCAGAAAGCTTCCAGTCATTTGTTGAAGGAAGATGTCATTCATCTGACTGACAACTTTACTGAAAGACAGATAGGATTTTATAATTAATCTTTTGTCCTCTGCTACAGTTATAGTTGTCCTTAAATACTTTCTCCGCCAGCTTTGCCCTTGCAGGGTACCAGGGCTCACAGATGGTCTGCAACAGATACAAGTGAGAGGGCAGATATCTAGAGCTCCAGTTGTGGAAGTTGAGTTTAATTTGAATTATGGAAACATACATAATTGTAAATATCATATTCATGCATATACTGTTGCTGTGCAGTAGACAAGGAAAGAGTTCTTTTCTATAATCGAAATGTCTGCCATCTTACACTGCAGAGTGATTCTTGCTGGTTGATAGTTTGGTTTGATAACTACTTTGAGTTGCTGTGGCTGTGAAGGGTGCCATTCTTAAATAAGCTGTTTGATGGGTTGGTGGGTTTGATAGGTTGCGGGATGCTTCCAGAAGAGTCAGTGGTGTGCATTTTAGTATCCCTAGTTAAGGGAATGTGATTGCCTTTTGAAACTAAGGTGCCCAACTAAATCACTTCTCTGAGATACCCAGGTGACAACTGTGAATAATCTTTTTTACTCCAATGCTGACCTTGTCACAATTATCTGTGCCTTTGTCAGTTTGAAATTAGATTGCTGTTATGTGCTCTACATACTGAGAACACTTGGAAACTGAAGCTAATACAAAATGAGCTGCCTACTTAAATAAGCAGAGCTTTATGTTAGTAGCACATTACACTAGTGCTCTGGGATCCACTGACTGCCAATGAGTTTCTGGATGGATTTAATCTATAAAGTCATAAATAATAGTAGACCCATTTACCTGAGAGACCTCTTCTCTCCTTGTGTCATACTGCCACAGTTACAGTCAGTTGGAGATGCCTCAGCTGGAGCTCTCTGATTAAAAGGCAGCGAGCTGCCAGCAAGATGTTCTTCATAAGGGGTTCTTGAGTTTGAAAGAAAGTCAATCTGCCAGGACCCTGTTCTATTGACTTTCAAGGCAGGTGTCAAGGTTAATCCTTTTGACCCAGCATTTGGGGCCTGGGAAGACTGAAGGTTAGGGAGATCGTGTGGTTTGCTGTGTGGGTTATTTTATCTGCTGGAAAGTATTTTATGTTGGGAAGAGCAGTCCACTCTAACTGAGCTTTTGACATTGAATTATCCCCAGGTGCCCACAACTTGTTATGGACACCTACTTACATTTTTAAAATATGAAAAATTAACCTAATAAGAATATGCAAACCACTATAGAAGGGGACTTGAGCAGAGGCTAGGGCATGGCCTGTGTCCTTGTGAGTATATGGATTCACAAGTCAAATTCTCAGTATGCAGTGGTGCAGTGGCCATGGCTACTACTTAAGCCTATGGGCTAAAGTAGTAATATGTTGGTACTCCACATTACTGGGGTGGATTACACACTCACACATTTGAAGTTCCCCTGGAGGAAATCTATGTATCTGGTGTTCACACAGGGTCAAGGATTTGGTCCATAATAGCTCCTTTCTATTTACTGATCCTAGTTCCTTTGTTAAGCTTCTCTTTTTAACTCTTCTTAAAAGTCTGTGTGGTTGTGGTGATCTTGACAGTGAAGAGCTGTTATCACCATCTGAAACTGCACATAGTGCAGGTGCATGGCATGCAAGCTTCACTTCATTAATTTTTCAAATAACCTCCATTTAGAGCTGTAATTTATATGGCAAAACTCCAGACCTGGGCTTCTAAAGAGCTGACCCAGTTGTGTCAACTTTTGCAAAACTATGTGGTGGTTTGGTGATGTGGACATATGTTCATGGGTAAGTGAGGAGTTCACAAGCTCATTTCCATTTGTTACCTACGGTAATTCATTACATGAGTCAAGGTCTTGTGAGGTCACAGGGTAATACACTAACTCCCAGTGATAGCTGCTAGTTTGCTAGTAGTTTTAAAATAAGCAATAAAGAGTGTAATCTGTACTTCCTCCAGTGCAACTCATTGGTTCTAAATGGGATTATTGATGGGAGTTTTGCCTGTGGGAGAAGGGGAGAATATGCATCCTATTATGAAACTCCTTGTTCAGTTGAAATGTTGTTCTAACAATTTCAATGGTTTTCTTGTTTGCTCATTCATCATCTTGAAAAGGGAAAATGTACCACAGATCAGAAACTCT